>NC_039280.1:2465355-2820284 GCF_003368295.1 Carassius auratus
TTACAAGTTAAGATGACTTGATTCCATTTGACTATATTATTTAAACAGTAGTTTATCCCGTGATGACAAAGCTGATTTTTCAGCAGTCAATATTCCAGTCTTCAGCGAAGTCCTTATTAATCATCATAATATGCTAAACTGGCTCTCAAGAAACATTTATTATTATTCATGTTTAAAATAGTTGTGTAGCAGTTCCGTGCAATTTAATGCATGCTCGCTGAATCAAAGTATGAAATGCTTTCAAACCAAAAACTTCACTGATCCCAAACATTTTATTGGTATAGTGTATTCCTGTATGATTACTGTTGGATGTTTTTAAATTAAAATAAAGAGTTTAAAGTGCAAAAAGTCTAGAAAAAGCCAAACATGGCATAGAGTTTACCACTGAACTGAGATCAGCCTGTAACCGCCCATCCAGCTGGTCATATAAGCTGCTGACCTATTTTTAACATTTTCAGCATTTTGACTGAAGAAAATATTCCAACATTTTCCAAATGTATTTAAACAAGATAAAATGTGTAAAGCGAAGTGTACCATATTCCATTCATTAAAAGCATAATCAAATCAGCCAAAATGCTTAAGTAAACATGCAACTGATGAGTAGCCTATGTGTATATCTTTGTGAATGACTACAGTCACTAAAGTCTCAAATCCTCAAGCTTCCTGTGGAGTTCTGCAGGCACAGTTTCCGCGTGGGCCAGTAATGAGACACACTCCTGCTCATCTCATACACACACACTGGTTTCATTATAGAGAAAAGACAGACTCTCTACCATTCAATTCCTCTGTCACTAAAGCACAAGACATTCAAGCCCCTTCACTGATTGAATCCATCTCTCTCATCTACTCGGCTTCTCATTTTTGGGAATGTAACTGCTGAGAAACAATGAACTTTTCCATCATCCCTCATTTTATGTATTGTCCCATCACACTGTCTTTCATTTTTTCTCCCTTTCTTTGCACGTCCATCTTTTCCCATTTCTCTGTGCACTCAAAGTTTACAGTTCTGTACCTCAAATTCATCCTGCAGTGCAAACGGTCCACATTTTTACTTTCAATAAGTGGTCATTTTTGGACTGTTTTCGCGAAAGGATTTGAGTTCTGAAAGTTTCAATACAGTACTTATTCATAGTATGATGAACCGAATAAATAGAAACCGTAATTTAAGCTTTAGGGCCGTTCACATATCGCGCCTAAAACGCGTGGAAAACGATATGCGCGCCGCTTTCTCCTTCTTTCCAAAGCGCTCGGGCAGTTGCGCCCCTGAGGCGTCTGCCTTTGCTAAGCAACCATGACGTGCTCTCTCCATGAAGACGCGGAAATTTCAGCAAAGGATAAATAGATTTGCAACTCTAAAAATCGCTTGCAGTAGCTCTGCTACTAAATTATTTTCAAAATTGCAATCCATATACAACTATGATCAGATGTTTCTTCATCTTGGCTGAGCTTTCAACATTGTTACGGGAAAGGATTAAGCTGATTGGTTAGTTCTTGTCACATGACCCGTGGTGCGCTTGCGGCATTCTGAAAAAGTTGAGATGTTTTAACTCGATGTGGTACGGACGCGCCTGGAAAAAACAGGCGTGTCGCACCGCGTGCTTTCCTTTATGAGCGTGCATACAGCGCGCCTACATTGGAAATAATGAACTTGCACGCGCAAAAGACGCGATATGTGAACGTCCCCTAAATTTGGCCAAATATAAACTTTAATTATCAAATTAATTTAATTGATTAACTTTAAGTTAATCAAAACTTTCATTGTATCAATTAAAAACTCAAATAAAATCTTAGCCTTATGCAAACATTAAACTGCAGTTTTTATATTAACTTTTTAATTATATAAATATGTTTCTACTCCAATACCTTTTTGAAATATAAAAATTTAAATAGTGGCTGTAATTAACACTTGCTTTCAAGACATTAAATAATTAATAACGATAAAATAATACATCTCATCTTCATATAAGGCTTCATATTAACGTTTTTTTTTCATCCATCAACTGAAAACAGCATAGACTAAAATATTAAGAATATATCTATTTTTTGTAATTAAAGAATTGCTGTAGGTTTAACAAAATAAAAAAATCAATGTGGAATTGTAAATCAACATGATTTTGGCTGTTTTTCTTATTTTTGCTTTTGTTTTTTTGCTGTTTCAGATGGATATTTTGCATGTGTGCATCACTGCTTATTTCAAAATATCAAGAGAAATATGATGCATGGCCCATTCAAAGAATGGTTTTATCACAATATATATGTTTTAAGCCTTTTAAAAGAACACGAAAAATAATGTACACATTTGTAAATGATATGAAAAACAGTGTTTGCTCATTCCTGCTGTTTAACGCAGGATACAGATACATTAGAGCTGTTACTCCGATCACACACATTCCTAACAGAAAGGCGACCAAGGTTTATTTTGTGCTCTAACTGCTAATCCATCAAAGTCTTCCCTATCTTTACAAGAATGAAAATGCACTGAGCAGAAAATCCAGCGTATGTCTTACAAACTTGCAAGAGTTTTCAGCTAATTCTCACTAAAGAGGGGATTTGAGTGCTGCTCTCATGTGCAAACCTACGTGCCGATGCCCTGCAGTCAGATTGCGGTTTAAAGCCTTTTTAGCACAGCCTCAGTTAAACTAAAGATTAGGCTTAAATGCAATTGGGTGTCTCATAAGGGTTCAGAGGCAGTGTTATGAGAAGTGATGCTGTGTGCGTATGGATGGACTGGTATCTTCTGGAGGAAATGAGAGAGATAGATGAGAAGCATATTGTCTCGTTAGGCAGCAGTTAGTGGGAATTTATTGTTGGCAGAATGTGTGCGTGTGGATATGAATGTAGTGTTGATGTTTGTGTTCACACTTACAGAGAGGTTGACGTGTGCGTGTGCAATAGCGGCCCACTAATCTGGCAATTTTAAGATTATCAGACAGTAACTGCACCCAACTGACCAAATTTCCTATATACCTCTCAACCCTATTGCATACTAACAGCAAGGCTTCAGCTGCTCTCTGTTCTTCTGTACTTTTGTTTGACTTCTTTGACCGGAAAGGCCTCCTTTGTTGGCCCAGCAATCTAACTGACCTCATATGAGACAAACCACTCCAAATATACCTCCATTCTCCTCCCTCACTTCCAAAAAAAATAGGAAGTACAAGACAGAAGACTAACTCAGGAGTCAAGTGCAAAGAAAAGGAGAGCAGGGGAGAGTAAGAGTATCATTCTCTAAAAAGACATGCTATGTTCAGTGTGTTAGAATAGCATACTAATTTTACTTATTCTGCAGATTACAGTATGTATACAATACATTTTTAACATCTCTAAGTTCTTATTGGATGCATGTTCAGAATAGCATATCCCCATAATGCTCAAACTACTATGTGCATTGTGCTAATTTTCTGAATGCACCACAAAAAATTATTGATGACAATTGCTAAATGTGCAGCAGACAGTGCACACTGCACGTCACAGTGTATCCCACAATGCAATGCACTCTCGATCTCCCTCATTCAGTGTGGTAAAATAACTGCATGTAATGCAAGCTGCAACTTGTTGGAAGAAAATGCACTTACAGGAATACCTGGGATTCAATACAAGTCAAAGCTCATCCATCAGCATTTGTGGAATAATAGTGATTATCACCAAAAAAAGTGAAGAAGGCCAATCTGTAAATACTCAATGTTTCAATAGTTTAGCAAAAATACATAAACAATATGTGTTGTTGGACAACAACAATTGTACAACTTTGTTTGTATTATTTAGGAACTAATATGTATACTAATAGGCATACTTAATGTATTAAATGTGAACTTTAGGTGTAAGTTCCTGCTCCATTGATTCAGATTTTGTATTTTTTTAAAGTGTACTGTATATGTAAATGTTAACCCTCATGGTTGTCTATTATACTTGCTACTATGTGCTACAAACAAAACTCAAAGTTCTGACAAACAACGTAAATCCAGTGACCAGTTCTATCTCAAAAGCACTCTTTGTATCATACCTAAACTTTTTAAACACGACTTTACTCATAATTCAGTCAGATGAAAGTGCCGTTTAAGTGCAGTGTGCATCAAACGGTCAGCGAAGGGACTGTGAGGCTGAGACGCATCTTAACTGTCCAACAAACAGAGCATGTGGAAAGTGGCCGAAATGATTAGTGCAGGCCAGACATGTGTGTGCATTTCCTCTAGTGTAAAAGCATGAGGGTTTTCATCTCGTGCAGATCTCTCCGTCTCAGAACAGAGTTGATGATCAGAGACTTTCCCAGGATCTACACTGCTGAGCTGCTGCTTCATCATGGAGAGTTTCTCAGAAGAGAATGTGTGTCGTGTTGCATCTCTTGAGTCCAAAGCAGGTGCAGGAGTGTGTCTCTCTCACACACACACACACACACACACACTCACACACTCACACACTCACAGCCAAAATCTTGGCACGCAGACAGGCATTAATTTTCTCTCGTTCATCAAGCACAAATCACAGCAAACAATGCTTAATCAATGAGCAGGCCTCATTGACAAACGTCTGCAGTGAGACACAAGTGAACAAAGAGCTCAAACCAGAGGAGAAAAGAGCGAAATCATTCACCCAGTGAAATTAGGCACACCTGCAATCTCCTCTGAGGACGAACACACACGTGTACGTGTTCACAAGGCCAGTGCTAATGGGGTGAGCAGTGGGAATGATTCTAGGGGTCCATGGGGACCCCACAAATTTTCCAGGAGGATTCAGTGGAGTAATACAATGTACTTTTTACATCACAACAAAATTGACTAATTCATACTCCATCCACTACGTGATGCAAGTAAATTTAAAGGAACAGTGCATCCAAAAATTTTACTTCTGTTAACATTTATTCACCCCTAAATATAATTTATAAGAAATTGTATTTTATTCAGCAAAGATATTGATCAAAATTGACAGTGTAGAAACTTATAATGTTACAGTTTCCTTTAAAATGTCTATTCATTACAGAATCCTGGGAGAAAAAGTATCACAGTCTCCACAAAAACATTAAGCAGCACAACTGTGAAATGTTTCTTGAGCAGCAAATCAGCATATTAGAATGATTTCTGAAGGAACATGTGACACTGAAGACTGAAGGAATGATGATGAAAATTCAGCTGTGCATCACATGAATAAATATAAGAAATCTTTATTTTATTTTATTTTTTTATGATCCCAAGTTTTTAATGAAAGATCAAATAAAAAGTGTCAACAGGGCCAATATAGGATCATTTTTAATTTCAACTTTGCACTATGACTCAACACGCTCACAAACATGCACACTGTCCTTTTCTATCAAGACTCAGCAGACCTGTCAGTCATATCGCTGCCCTGATATCCACAACCATGGTGACTACATATCTCGGGATATCTTCACAAAAATAGACATATGCTGATTTAATTTTTCATTTTTGGTCCTGAGGATACGTGTGAGTCACACCATAGAGAGCATCGAATCCTACTTTCCTGACAGCGGCGTGTGTGCGTACTGAGCGACGGTGACGTGGTCTGTCCTGCGTTTGGCTTCACCGCTCAAGAAACACTTGTTGAGCTCTGATCACATGTGTATTCATCAGTGTGTAAGAGAGAAATGAGAGTCAGACTGAGTCAGAGATGAGTAAGGAAACACACACTATGCTCACAGAATAAACGCCATAATCCATGAATACAGTATGCTTCGGTGGGAATTTAATAAAGCACTACAGACACAAATCTCATTACCCATCCAAAAATCACATCCATTTATTTATTTATTTTTTTGCCCTTATCCCATCTCAGAGGTCTTAACCTTCTTAAAGGGATTGTTCATAATTCAAATCATACAAAAGAATCATAACTATGACATATCTACTGAAAACTTCTAATTAATTCAATGGAGCAAAATTAGAGGATTAATTATTGCATTCAAAAAAATGTACAAATTATTTCATATTCCTTAAATATTAATTATTATTTACTCATGTTACTGACCAAAAATTGTATATATGGTACCGTAACTGTCCCACATTCTGTGCATGGCTTAAGTAAATAAACTCTATTTTCTATACTCTTCCTTTTACATTTATATTAATTACATTTTAAAATATATTCAAATATAAAAGTTATTTTATAACAACATTTCATAATATTACTGTTTTACTAAATGTTTTATCTATTATTTCCTCAGTGAGAATAAAAAAATCTTACATTAAAAAAATAATATATATATATATATATATATATCATTTTTATTTTACTTTTTACCAGTAGTGTAAGAAAATATTGCTTGTATAAAATAAATAAGTCATTTAAATAAATAATACATTTATTCATATTTACTTTGACCTCCTGAGGCTGACAATCCATATTTTCCAAAGGTTAACCACCTCCTTTTGCTGAACATTGGTTGAAAGCAAAAAGATAGAAAGCAGAGTGTATAAGAGTCTTTAAAATAACTGGCTATGGAATATGATGAGCACTGTTGGGAACGTTACTTTAAAAAAGTAATTAGTTATAGTTACTCACTACTTGTTCCAAAAAGTAATTGAGTTAGTAACTAAATTACTCTATAATAAAAGTAACTCGTTAACAGGGAAAGTAAGTATTTGCGTTATTGTAGAAAAAAAAAAAGAAAGAAATTGATAAATGTCAAAGAATGTTGTTTTTTTTAAGCAGTTTTCACAAGTCATTTAAAATGAGTAGGACAGACATAACTTTCGATATTTATTGCACGTCAACAGACAGCAAGAGTTTTATCCTGCACTTCAAGTATTATCTTTGTAAGAACAGTGTTTTTGGCCACTAGCTTTGGATGCGTGTGACACACATTATGTACACATTACATGCACGTTCTTGCCTTTGACCACATTTAATTTGAAGTAGTGCTTATATCTTCACCTTGAAAATGCCAACTTTTCATCGGATTGCTCCTGACTCGCCATCTCTGCTGCTGCTGCGAATCTTTGTGTAGCTGAGCTGTTGTGTGTTTGTGTATGTGTGTGTGTGTGTGTGTGTTTGGTGCCACTGATAAAGTGGCGCCAAAGTAAATAAAGAAACACAGTGCAAATGCTCACAATATGGGGAGAAAATAAATAATTTTTTTAAGTGTATTTTGCAGCACTTTATTTGATTGTGTTGTGAGCATTTGCAGCACGCGTGTTGTCAAACTGATTAAGTTGTTTTCTTAATTTGAGCCCTCTTGGCCACCATACAGTGCAGTAATACAATCTTTCATCAATTATTCAATGCTTTTTACTTTTGCATTTACTTCTAGATTTATATATAAAGTTGCTAAAACTAAACATTTAAACTACTTTTCTTACTTTATCACAAACATTCTAAATTAAAACTTACCGTTGACATAAACAGTCAGGTCTACTGCCCTTTCTTTTGCATTTAAATCTTTATCACAAGAAATCTTGCGGTTCATAAAGAACTTTAATTAAGAACTTTAAAATTATTGCCTTGTTTATAAAAATAAAAAAAAATACAATTTATAAACTTTAATGAAGATGCGAAACTGCCTTGATAGTGCAAGTGACTATTCGTGTGTCAACTGTGCAGCTCACTTTAGAGCAGACGTGATGTGATTTCAAGCCATTTGCATTTTGAGAGAGAAAGAGAGAGCGTGCTGTGATTCATTCACGCTGTTTGTGAAATTATGCCTTACAGAAACTTTTTCAAATTACTTTATAAGTTATTTAATGAAGAAATATGAATTGTACCTTACCTAAAGCATTATAATTATTTCAGCCTTTTTAGAGACCACCGATCAATTTTCCCAAAGAGAATATCGGCCAATTGTGATCTGTAGCCGATCCATCCGAGCACCCAGAAATATAATATTATTTAATTTGGGGTCTAAAAAAGTTATGTTTTCATGAAAATCACCTACATAATAAACATAAGTCAAACAGAAAACATGTATTTGAGTGATCTCACACCCCTACAGCCCCTACTCACACACACACACACACACACACACACACGCCCCAGTTCTGCTGTGTAGTGGTGCTAAAGCATTAATAATGCAGAGCTGTTTGGAGGAGGTGCTGTTTATTCTGCATGAAGAACGAGAGGGAACAAGAAAGAAAAGAGTGAACTGTACAGAGAAGTTTAGGTAAAGAATCAATGATCGAGGTGAGGAACGCGTGAGCTGAAGGCAAGAAACATCTGAGGAAGAAGCACTGACAGACAACAGCAGGAACAAACAGATAACAGATGAATGATGCTGCTCTGAAAGACTGAGGGACACACAGACAGGAGAAAGACAATCTGTGGGCCGACAACTCTTTCTTCCTCCAACCAGGCAACATGCTCAATTCCAAAAAGTTACGCTGCCTCCGTGTGTGAAGCGTTCCCTGTACATATGTCAGTCCTGTGGGTTGTCATTACCTCATCATGATCTCATCGTAACCTCCTTTGGCCGCGTAGGGGCCGGCTACTAAAAGCATGAGCAGACTGTAAACACATGCAAGGGGGCTTTGGGAATAGGCCCCTGCTGGTAGATGCCACAACCACATCAATATGTGGGTAAAAAAGCATATTTTTCTGACTAATTAAATAAAAGCAACAAATAAATTCCAAAACCGCAACAAAACAAGTAAAGACGAGAGCAACGGGTCACATACTTCTGGAAGAGCTGAGATTGGAGATGAACTGCGATGCTCACCTTCAGGTATATAACAGCTACCTGAGTCTAGCTGGTGAAAACAAATCTATTTAAACGTATATAAACAAAGATATACAAAGAGAGAAATGTGGATTAAATGTGAATCATGCTGTCAGGGTTTGATATTAACAACTACTTTAGGATGGAAACTGAGGCAAAAAAGAAGAGCTGTTCAGGTCAAGTTAATCAAGTCGGTAAAACCATGTGAAAGAAGTTTAGATAAAACAGATGAGACAGTCAGATGTGCTGCTTTTACTTTGTTTCCGGAAAATTAAATCTAATCGTGCAGGATTTTATTTTGAGACCCTATGATCTCATTGCAAGACTTTTACCTTTTGACCACATAAACATTGTACCTTATAATACAGTTTTGTTTTTGTATCTAATCTGCCTTGGCAATGTAAAACCAGCCATTCCAGAAATATGAGCATATACTACTTCAAAATGTAATCAAGATACTTTACAAGATACAGTAAAGTATTTAAATGTCTTTAAAATAAGTTGTGCTCAACAAGGTTGCATTTATTTAAATAATAATAAAAGAGTATTTTTTTTCTATTTGGATATACTGTAAAATGCATCTTCACTCCAGACTTCTGTCACATGATCTTCAGAAATCATTCTAGTATACTGATTTGCTGCTCATGAAACATTTAATATTATTATCAATGTTGAAAAAATGTGCTTCTTAATGTTTTTGTTGAAACTGTGAATTTTTTTATTTATTTTTTTAGAATTCCATGTTAAATAAAAACCTTTTTTTAACATTATAAATGTCTTTACCCTCACTTTTGATCAATGTAATGCATCTTTTCTGAAAAGGGTATTCATTTCTCTTTAAAAAAAAAAAAGAAAAACCTTACTAACCTAAAAACTTTTGCACAGTAGTGTACTGTATGTTACGGGATTAGAACATGTACTGTAGGTCAAAGGTCCTGGGCTGTTGTGGCGCAGGAGATAATGGATTGCAGACTAAGTGAAAAGGCAAGGAATCCTATGAATGACAGACTCCAGTTTCTCTTTCTGGAGGATTCTGATAAACAGGGATTACAGGGCAGTTTCTGACTGACAGACAGCAGCCATCTGCATCTCAAACCCTTTCTTCCAGTCCACACACTAACTACTAGGAAAAGCTAGAGGTGGAGAAGCGTTCCTCCTCTCAACTAGATACCTTGAACCAAACTGTGATTAATGAAAGTTGACACATTATATACACACATGATGTCCACAGGCAGGTGAATTTTACACTTACACCAGTCTTACACAGTACACCTTCTGTCTATATAATCCTGTCTCTCTTCTTGACCTTTCCACCAAATAACTTCCTGAACAAATACCTGCCAGTTTCTCACTGCCAGAAACTGATGTTTTTTCCCCTCGACCACAAAAAATACATACACACCTCAAACAGAGATGAATGAAAGGAGTCGTGTTGTATTATTGAACACAAGAGCTGGTCTGAGAGAGAGAGAGAGAGAGAGATAGAGAGAGAGAGGGGCCTTGGTTACTAACAGAGAATTCTGTTTATATATTGAATTATGCTGTACCAGACATCTGCACTTTCGAATAGATCTCTCATCATGTGATGTTAAAGAAAAAGCAATGAAAGGAATATGTTGAAAATGCCACTAAAAACAGTCTAAAATTAAATCTAATCACACTAAAAATTAAGCTTCTTTGTTTAACATTTGAATATAGTTGTGACTGGATTCAGATTACAGTAAAACGAAAGTTACACAATTATTTTTACGACTGAACATTTCTGACATTTTCAATAACTCAAATACTAGTTCTGATCTCTAATAAGTTCACATGCCTTTGTAATTGCAAATGCTTTTAAAATTCTTTCTTGTTTGACTCGTGGTTATAAAGCTCTGTTCAAGAGCGTTTGACATGACAAAAGTATCCAATGTGAATCCACTGGGATCAGACCTAGCACTTGAGTCCTTGGAAGTGTTAGTATGCAATGTAAACTAGTACATATTGCTTATCCCAGGGCATAAAGGAGTTTTAAACTGACTTTAATGGTCTTAAAGGGTTAGTTCACCTGCGCAAACAGTTGTACTGCTTCATTTACAACTGTGAGGAGAAGCTAGATTCAAGTGATTTAAGTAAGTTTTGAATTTGGATATTTTTCTTACAAAAACGCATCGATTCACACCAGGAAGTGTGCAAGACAATTTTTTTGTATGCGCTTTTTATTAAACTTCTCTTGGACTGATGCATTGAGACACCCGCTGACAGGCATCAAACAGCTTGAAAGATCAATGACCATTTTTAAAATAACTCTGACTGGATTTGTCTGAAAGTCATATACTTCAGGGTGAAACATAAGGGTGAGTAACTTATGGCCTAATTTTCATTTTTGAGTGAATTAACCCTTTAATAACGTGCTTAATTTACTTAAAAATATATTTTTTTATTTAATAAATACCATTTTAATGTATAATACATTTTATTTAGAAAATAAAATAATTTTAATATATCATAATAAATATATCAAATAAATAATTAAAAAAAATAATACAATTTAAATTGTACTTTTGATTGTCACTGGGACAGTATCATCAAAGGTACACCACTGTGCCTTATTTAGCACTAACATTGCAAATAAATTCCACAATGCAAATATGAATGTCTTTAAATTAAATTAAATTAAATTAAATTAAATTAAATTAAATTAAATTAAATTAAATTAAATTAAATTAAATTAAATTAAATTAAATTAAAACACACTAACCCAGGATATAACCCGCACTGTCAGAAAAAACTACTTCACAACCACAGCTTTGATGCCATCCGCTGAATCTGTGCTTTTCAATGGTGTGGATATTCTATGTCAGGCTTGAAGAGACGTTGCAAAGTCTACGGTCTGAAGAAGAAAGATTCGGAGGAATTGGCATTTGGTGCTGCTTTACAGAAGCCAGACAACCAACCACTATTCACACACTCGAACGCTGCCGCTATTTCCCCCCAGCATCCATGCACCCCATACTTTCAGAAGCACTGCCTCAAAGTAATAATATTCATACTTTAAGCACTAATGTGTATCCTTTAAGATGCTCATTTGCATCCTTTAGGGGAAGATAAGGCACAACAGTGTAGCTTTGAGAGTACTGCCCCTGTAAAAGCAGTTACACCCCTAAAGTTGTCGTTTTACTATTTTCTCTGGCAGTGCAGAATATTATGAAATGCCTGTAGTCTTTTTGGATAGTCTTTGATGGTATCTTCTTCCCCCTGCCCAGATTCTCATGCATTAGTCAAAGTATGCCAACTGTTCACTCTCACAAACTCTTTGTCATGTCCGCCTGTGGACACACACACATCACCTTCTGTCCACTCACACTGCGCACATTTACCCACACTTCTTTGTGTTTGCATAACCATTCACCTCTGACCTATATCCAGACGTAAACCAGGTGAAAATACACTGAGTTGCTTTCAGTGTCATAAAATTCAGCTTCAGGGTAGATCGCCATTGATCCCCGAAGAATCCCCTTCACGGACACATACACGGCATGGACAGCTAAAGCTAAAATAAAACTGCAGTCACCATAAGCCAAACATGCTGACCCACAGGTTAATAGAATTTTAGCAGAGTGACAAACACACATACACACACATCAAAACTACACAGTGAATAACTGAAGCAGAGAACTGTAGAGAAACGCAGTACAGATGGGAAGAGGAAGATGAAAAGAGTGACAAAGCTGAGAAGAGGGAGAGAGTGCATGACAGGCCATGGAAAAAAGCAAGCAAGAGAGATAGTCTGATGAGATAGTAACGAAACCATTCAGCCGCATGGAGAAATATACTGGATTCAATGAGAAGAAAGAGTGAGAGGAGGGACATTAGCACACAAGAGACACAGATCTTCTGAGAGGGGGGACGCCGAAAACTTCCAACAGAATATTCAGGACATATTTGATCCCAAAAATTAAAAGAAAAAATATGATTTGCTGAAAGAAAATGTCAACATGAAATGCAGTTAACAATCATAAAAAACTGCCCAATTATTTGAGGCAGGAATTTTTAAGTTGGCTGAAATAGAATATTTTTTTAATAACATACACAGATTATTTATGCACAGTAAAACCAGAAACACTATATTATAACTTAAAAAGGGTCATTATTCAAGTTGATTTTTGCATCATTTTAGTATCTTTTTTTATAAAGATAACAATACATTACTGTATTAGCATTAATTATATTACTATTTTTATGTTAAAACGTTAAAATGTTAAATATTAAAATGACACTTTTTGATTATTGTTAAATAATACAAATAATAATTAGCATAGCTATAAAGAATAACAGGGTTTACAAACAAACAAATAAATAAATAAGTTAAGCATCCAGAGATTTGTGGATATGGAAATGTGCTTAATTATGTAATTACTGTCAGTCACAATGAAAAAAAAAATGTCTTAATAATATTTCACAATGCTTTTATTTACTTTAATAATAATTATGAACAAATGTTACTATATAATAAAATATAATTTTATTCTGTAATTATTTTAAAAAAAAAATAAGTTTTTTTTTTTAAGTTTGAAAAATAAAATAAAATAATCAACCTTCATGACTTGGACATGTTTTGTGAGATGAATCCAGTAAAAGTAAAGCATCAGAACACTGATTAAAGTCACAATCCCAGAGAGTTAACAGCCCCCATAGCAGAGACATAAAGTGGGAAGAGGAGTGCGAGTGAAGTCTCGCTCACTCTGGGGCTTTGCCGCCCTTAATTAACGGAGCTGGCATTCTCTCTCGCACCATTAAGGAGGTTCTTACTCCGCTCCCAGCAAGGAGGCCTTCACAACAAAATTAAACTTGGCGCACTCGGATGACTAAAAGTAATAAAGACTAAAAAGGTCAGTCAACATTGTCTTACTGTGATTGGGGTAGAAACGCATTGCATGACATTAATTTTAAAAGTCGGATGGCGTGTGCGTGAGGAGATATGAAGATAAAAAGATGAGAGTGTGAGAGGAAGATGTCATCCAGCTACACATAGAGGACTTATAGAGGACTTAAAGAGCCACACAGATGGGAAATCAAAAATTACCTGTATTACAGTGTATGATGTAGCTGTCCATCAGTGTAAACAATGTGCAAAGTAATATAAAGTTATTGGCTTCTAAAGTAAGGAGTCGACTCTGAATCGCTGAAACGAGTCGTTATAGATTTCAAATCTTTTGCCCATCTCTATGTACGTCACTAGGAGCACTTTGCATAATAATCTCCGCCTACCGTGTTGGGAGAAACGGAACTCTGACCTGCCCCCACCCCCCACACACAGACGCTCTGGTTGGTGTGAGAGCATCATGTCGAGGAGACAGTTTTTTTTATTGTAAAGGCAAGTTTGTTTTATTTTCACTGCCAAAGAATGAAGATCAGAAGAACCAATGGCTAAAATTCATTTTTACCACAATACCAGAGCAGTACAACAAATCCCTTTTGTTGTGTTCACAACATTTCACTGATGACTGCTTTTCTAATCTCGGTGAGTACAGCGGGATTTTCAAAGCGTTTGGCCATAAAAGAGGGTTCATTACCAACTTTATTTAGACCAACAAGCATCTACGAATCACAACGCGAAGTATGATTATGAAGTTATGTGTTTGTTTTCTCCCGAGCGTCTTATCAGTATGTGTGATGTCTGCAGCCTTTGTCTGTGCTGATCTTCATTTACAAACACGTCATTAAAATGAAGTGCTGCTAACAGATATTCTGTGATAAAGTAATCCATATGAAAACAACGCGATGTCCGTTTTTCACGTCTCCCTTCATTATATATAATGTGACCACGCCCCCCCCCCCCCCTGAACGCGCTATTCAGATTCAAGCTGAAGCGCACGGCTTGAATACACCCACACAGAAGAAAAAGCAGCGAGACTGTTCAAGTTTTTTACTTTACTGTTTGCTTCGCGGTGAAAGGAATAAGACATAATTCATCCC
Source organism: Carassius auratus (assembly GCF_003368295.1). Lineage (NCBI taxonomy): Eukaryota > Metazoa > Chordata > Actinopteri > Cypriniformes > Cyprinidae > Carassius > Carassius auratus. The sequence continues at coordinate 2,479,970 of NC_039280.1, forward strand.
AAACAGATGTTAACGCATAGTTTACCGTGAAGTTGTGTGCGGAACAACCAATCAAAACTGACCATGTTAGTTGACCAATCAGAACACAGTATGCTACCGAAAGGTAGGGTTTAAGGAAACAGAAACTTTTGAACACCTTTGCGCGAACCGTTTGGGGATCTCTGAGAATTGAGGTAATTTTAAAATGATATTTTGACAAAATGACAATGTTTTTTAACCTTGGATGGATTTAAACCTATTGTACAGGACTTATAAACAGTGATAGGAAGCTTAGAATTTTCATCTTACTGGCTCTTTAATAAAGTAAATTAATATTCTGGGTGAAATACAAGCATATAGTTTAAACTCATCCTGCAGTTTACTAAAAGACCACTCGTGGTGGACTAGCAGAATGCAATCTAAACAACCAAAGGCAAATATCACATTTGCATTCTTTATTTCTTAAATGGAACTTAAACACTGCTGCTTTTACACAAAGATGGATACATTAGTGTAATGCAATGCAGATATTACTGAATACCACAAAAATGCAATGTCTTATTTGTGCCATCACGAATTTACTACACATAAAATGGACGAAGATCCTACAGAGAGTGAATAATTAGAGTTCACCGTTCATTTGGTATTCGAGATTTTAACATCTTAAAAAAAAAAATACCAAACCAAATAACCTTTTTTTTTTAACATGGCATAATGTTCCAGAGGCTCTAAATGTTCTCTCAATTTGACAAACTGAGACAAGTGTTTCTCTCTTCACCGCACATTTAATTGAGCTCTTTAAAGTCCTTTTACAAACTGACAGTAAGTGCAGTAAATGCAGACGGTACACCAATATAAAAAGATTAATTATGCAAAGAAGAAATCATTTTTGGCAAGCACCGAGGTGAATGAGTGTCTTCCCAGACAGAAATTACTGCACATTTACGCGAACGCGACCTTGCAGCGAAACAAATGGAGAAAAAACGTGAATCACGCTACAGTCTACAATTATCATAATCATGTGATGTAATAAGACTCTTTGATGAACGCTCCTAAAGATTTTTAAGTATTTATCCTACTTAAAAAATGGTCTAATTGAACAGAGTCATTGAGTTTGTGTTAATAGACTGATATCACTCTGCAAAACTGTCATACCTGCCTGCGATGACCTACTACTAGTTACATTTCTCATATCTGAAATTCCAACAGGCACAGCATCTCTCATGAGAGAGAAAAACTATGTTGGGATGTTGAATGTGCTGGAAACGAGTGTGGCACGGTCTTGTCATGCAGGAAATACCAATATCCTGTAACAGGATGCCCTGTGACCACTGTAGCACAACTCAGGTGAGACTAACCCCCCCAACCCCTAAAAAGACACATATTTTCTCCTTACCGTAAACTCCTTGCGTTTGCACGTAGCGAAGGAATACAGAAAAGAATATAATCCAGAAAAGCTCCATCTTCAGGTGCGATCCCTCATTACCTGCAGGGAAAAACAAGGATAGCCCAAATCACTGCACAGGACACCACAGCACCTCAAGAGCTCAAGCATTAAAATGAGTGCTCCTGCAGCCAGAATCATTCCATCATCATCCTCATCATTAAAGTGGCCTAACAAAACATTATTCACCGGTTGAAGTATTTTTATCCTTGCATTGTTCCAGTGCATGCATGCACGGGGGTTAAGAACAGACAATTCATTTGCCAAACCTTGGATTATCTGCAGATTACAGGAACTGTGCTATTGTTTGATGGGATTGAATGCGGCAATCATGGGTTATTTCTGAAATTGGTGGGCGGTTAAGGACAATCGAAAACATGATTTATTAAACCTGACCGGAATTCAGTATCATGCTGGTCAGGGCAAGAAAGACAACTTTTTGCTGTGAAAAAAAAAATAATAAATCTCTATTTTGGTTTCTAGATTTCCAACCATCTTGGACCAGATTCAAAACCTGCTACCAGCAGGTAATATCAGTTTAGGGTGGTCAAACTGTTTTTTGTTGGTTTGGTTGTTGTTGTTGTTTTGTTTTTTGTAAAATGGTAACATTAGCTTCAGCGAATGTCATCTTAAACTGTTTTTCCAAAAGAGGTCTGAGAAATTATGTTAGAAGGTTGTTCAATCAACTTTATGACTGGTTCGGACTGTATTTGTTTGATCTAAACATCGAAAAGAGCATTTAGTAACTAATAGGCATTGACAATAAACAAATAATGATATTATTTAGCACTTTACATTTCACATAGGCCTACAAAACGCTAATATAAAAAAAAATGATTAATGAATTTCAACAACACAGAAATCTCTAAAGAAATTCTTCAGAAATAGTCATTAAAAACACTTCAATTCTATTAGCAAGTAGGCTATACTTTGAATACATAGCGCTATACTACGCTACAAAACTTAAATGTGCAATAAAACATTTTAAAGACAGTTTTAAAAAACACAAACGTTTTCTGTGATAAATTTGCCGCTTAAAAATATTTATCCTGACGAAGAGTCCTCGCGCAGCGTACTGTTGCTATAGTAACTGCCTCAGGCGACCGCGACTTCGAGGATGTCTATTGTTCTACTCACTTCTAAGTCTTACTTTTATGGTCATTAAAATGCTGTTAAAAGTTATATACGTGTATGTTTTTAAGACCCCCAACCACTGTTTGCCTTTTTTGAACGTTGAAGCCTGAATCAAGCGGACGTTGAACCCCCAGATGTCGCGATAGGAATAAACCTGTGGTAAGTGTAACGTTACTAGAAGCACCAGTTCAGTGAGGCATGTTAGTATAAGAATTCAAGAGTTAATAATATTTCAGAATTTCTCCACAGTCTGAAGTTTAAATTCATGAACACTTAGTCGCAGCTCATTTGAAATCCATCTGAACAGGTTCATACATTAATCATCTAGCAGCGCTAAAAGTCACACACTCGTTAGTAAGAAAAGTTCTCTCGTGTCTGGTACGCAGTATTAAAAGTGAGGATGTGTATCAACTTCTACCTGATTTTAATGTTAAAAATGAATTTCAGTTATGTTGTTTATGCAGTCTGGCTATTTGGGACTAAACCCGTGTTAAATGAGATGATGCGTTTTTAGGATACCTCACAAAACACCCCAGTATTTGGGTGTGGACGTCGAGCGTTTACATTTCAAAACCTCTCTAAAGAAAAAAAAAACAAGTAGCGCCTACCTTTCTCAGTCTGTAGAGCGCTGCCTTTCGAAATAATTCCCTTAGAAAAGCACGACTTTCAGCAGAACGCTAGAGTTCCAGGTGTTTAGTTTGTTGCGTGCTCGGCGGGAGCGCGCCGGTGTCTCTGCGTCCAGAAGATGAAGACAAAATTCCAACACATTCTTCCGAGCAACTTCAGCTGAGGTGAAACTCTCGAAGGCGGCGCTCATCCACACATCCAAGAGCGAAATCGAGGAAAGCGATGTGATCTCCGACTGAAACTCTTGTCCTGTGATGCTCTCCTGTCAGATGCGTGCTCGTCGGTGGCTCTCTCAAGAGTGAGGCGGATGGAGAGGTTGCGCGTCAGTGTGGAGATGCGCGCACAGATCTCACTGGGTGATGCGCGTCTGAGATCTGGAGTGTCTCTGCGTAAAGCGTGTCCAGGTCTGCTGATGTGGTTTATAAGAAGTGACCGGGGTCTAAACTGTATAAACTCTGGGCTTTTTCCAATAGTGTTTTGGTGGAATCTCCAGCTGCGCAGCTGCGAACGAAGGACTCGCCCCGGTTCCCGGAGGACCAATTAAAGAAGAAGAAGAAAATAAATCACAATGTCTCAGCCACCCCTCCTCTTTATTCCCCCTCTCTCCTCCTCCCGCTTTCTACTCCATCTCCCTTTCCATCAGTTTATCGGTGTCTGTCGTCACTGATGGTGCGGATACTTTTTGAACTGAAGTGCGCTGCTGCTCTTGGCCGATAGGTGGCGTGTTTGAGCTAATTATAATTCCAGAGAGCGCTCGCCATCACTCCTGCCCTTATTCATGACGGGGAAAAAAATCGTTCGTTAGTTCAAGAATCGAAAGGCTCTGTAATACGTCAGTATATTATATCAAGACATCGTGTAGGGTGTGTGGTGTAAGAGTTGTCTTGTGGTTTTGTTTCGAGGTGAATGTCACTAAAACATGTCTAGGTTACATTTCACCTCAGATTCAAAAGGCAAAAAAAAATAATAATAATAAAAAAATAATAAATCAAATATTTCTAAATATATTTTGCCTAATAATTACCTTTCCTTACTATGGATTTTTTTTCTCAAAATGTATAGACATTTTATTTTTTTAACTTACGTTATTTATTTAATCATAAAAGGCAATACAGCAAACAGGGCCATAATAAATATACCTTTTCGTAAATGTATGACACATTCAGTATTGCAACATAAACACATAATCAAACACGCTAACTTTGGAATAAATTTGAGCTAATTCAAGCTAAATTAAGTGGTTTTCTTATGGTCATTACAAATATTACTTATGAATTAAAAAACCTGACTAAATAAAGTAATTTTAAGGTTTAGAGCATAGATAGAAACACGCTCTTGAAAAGTTTTGAAAATTTCACAAATAAAATGTCTCTACCTGAATAGCTGAATTGTCCTTGGGGGCGGGGCTTTGCAAAGGGGGCGTGTCACTTAGGAAAAAAAGACAGTTTAGTGAAAAACTTAATTGTTACAGAAAACGTCATATTACCTGATGCATATTTCTAAAATAAGTGTGCTGTGACACCACACAAATCTCAGTGAAAGTAGAGAAAACTGTTTTTTCTTAGATCTCAAATATAATGACATTAATGGCATTTTTATCCTATCAGAAACACTCTCTGGCCATCAATCGCTTTCCATGTCGGAGCTTGCTGACCTGTTTTTGGAGGGTGCAGTTTTCCAGAGAAGGTGAGTCAGTTTTAAAAATTTAGCAAAAAACTACATTTTCACTTTTTAAAGTGAGAGATAGTACATCCGAATCCAGAGAATTAACGCCATTCTCAAATCCACTGGGAAGCCCTGCCTGGGACAGAGAGAAATTAAACATCAGTTTAATGTACAGACAAATCTAGAAGCAGAACATATGCTGAAATTAAAAATCAGTTCCAGGATGTACTGTAGAAGAAACCGCCAGTCTGTCTAAATCCTCCTCTCTCTCCCTTTTTCCGTCTTGCTCCCGTGTTTGGGAGACAGCCAGCAGCCTTGGCAAGGATCGTGAAGAGAACATCATAGTTTAGTTCATCACAGTAAATGTGTGTGAGAGGCTGGCAGAGCCGGACGGGCGGCTGACATGCCCGCTGCACGCCCCAGGTGTGTCCTCTCCTGCCCAGGGCTAGCGCATGGCACATGAAAGCAGGATGAGTGCTCTCTGGACTAGAGTGGAAGACAGAGAAATACTCTGGCCAAATGAATGTGTGAGCCAGGGGAATGCTGTCAGCAAGCATGTGTCAGTGTGTGGGAGGATGTCAGCTTTCCCAGACTCCTCTTGTGCGGGCCACAAAGAGTACACTTCTCTTACTTCAGATTGAAAAATTTTCTCAACGAAACGTTAATTAACGGGATGCTCTGCTTACAGTTTGCATCGCCACAAATCCCTGGGTTTATTCTTGTTTATACATATTTAACATTTAAAGGGAAAGTTCACGCAGAAATTAAATTTCTGACATCACTCATCCTGCATGATTTTCTTTCTTCTGTGGGACAGAAAATGAAACTTTTGAGTAATGAAAAAATGGATGGTGGATTACTGTTAGTATATATATATACAATTAATACATTTGCTTATTTATTTTTCTGAAGCAATGTGAAAAGTACAGGCCAATTTAAATAGCACTTTACTTCAATTCTTGCTTTCTATCATTGTTTTCAAAAGTAAAACTTTCACTTATTCAGACCTTATGTGTTTGGAGTCTCTAAGATCAATCTTGAAACAACATTTCATATTTACTTTATAAATGTATATATGAGATTGAGATGTAAAACAGAGAGCACGCTTTTCGGGGAACAATGAATCTTGACAATGAATGTGTTCTTCAGAAGTATTTCTGCAGATTATATAAATAGAGGAACAGAAGACAATTGATTTTGTAATTAAGATTTTAATTGAAACAATTTCTTATAAGAACTTTATTTTTCTAATTTATACTTTTGTAATTAAGAACTTTCTCTTTGTAACTTGCAAAGAAAAGACATCTGTTTTCATAATTTTCATTAGGGAGGCACTACAGCAGAATAGGTTAAAAATACAATATCCAAATGATTATTACAATTTTATTTAGTATTTCAATTAGTATTTTATTTAGTATTACAATAATATATGTGTGTGTGCTGTATATATTTATTATGTATATATAAATACACACAAATGCATGTATATATTTCAGAAAAATATGTTGTTTATATATTAAATATATTTATTTATAATATAAATTAGATGAATATAAATATAGACATATAAATGCACATAAATATTTTCCAAATATATACTGTATGATTGTGTATTTAAATTAAAAATATATATATATGCATTTAGCAGACGCTTTTATCCAAAGCGACTTACAGTGCATTCAGGCTATAAATTTTTACCTATCATGTATCTATATTGTGTATTTATATATACATAATAAATATACACAGAATACACACATATTATGCAGACAAAAACTTTTATTTTGTATGCAATTATTATTATTATTATTTTTTGCAAAAAGTGTAAGTGGACATCAGAGAGCAAAAAATGTATTTTTTTTTTTTATAAAACTTATGTTTGACTCTTAAAAAAAAAAAAAAAAACGGGAGGTACTACAGCAGAATAGGTTAAAAATACAATATTCCTTTGAAATATCCTTTAATAAAATCCAAATGCTTTTTCAAAATTTTATTTTTGCCACCATAACACTACTTTTTCTGAATTTACAATATTTCAAGAAAAAAAAAATGTATGACAGGTTCCACAAATATGACAGGTTTCAATTTATTTCTAAAAGTCTTACAGATGCCAAACTTTTGAGTTGTAGCGCGACAAAACAACTATCCCAGAACCTTAACAAATATAGAAAAAAAGGGGTAAAAACACTGTTTTGGCAAGTGACAGCAGCCTAAATCACAAACCCTAGAGAGCAAGAGCCACTAAAGCTGGACTGATCTAATAGAGAAGCATTTACAGAGTCTGCCAGATGTTCACACTTTCAGAAACGTGAACACAGACTTCTCAGCAGCAGCACAAAAGTTTGGTTAACTCTGCAGCTTAAAGCTAGAATAAAGAATAAACACTGAAAACTTCAAGTATGTAAGATCACATCAATTGAAAGTAGCAGCTTACTAAAATAAGGCTGTAATCGATTGGTTCTAAATAGTTAGGCTGAGTAACTGATTTGAAAAAGTGTTACAAAAAAAAGGTTACAGTTGATAAGGCGCTAATAATGGGAGATTTTAATATTCACGTTGATAATTCAAATGATGCATTAGGACTTGCGTTTACTGACCTAATAAACTCTTCTCACTCATCATTTTAATCATACACTAGATTTAATTATATCTCATGGAATCGATCTTACTGATATAGATATCGTACCTCAGTGTGATGATGTTACAGACCATTTCCTTGTATCGTGCATGCTGCGTATCACTGATATTAACTATATGTCTCAGCGTTACCGTCTGGGCAGAACTATTGTTCCAGTCACCAAAGACAGATTCGCAAATAACCTGCCGATCTATCTCACCTGCTATTTGTACCCAAAAATACACATGAACTATAGACGAAATGACTGGTAACATGGGCACTATTTTCTCTAATACATTAGAAGCTGTTGCCCCCATTAAATTGAAAAAGGTTAGAGAAAAACGTACTGTGCCATGGTATAACAGTAATCACTCTCTCAAGAAACAAACTCGTAGTCTTGAACGCAAATGGAGAAAAACTAACTTGGAAGTCCAGCTATAGACAGGCTCTAAAATCTGCTAGGTGATGATCAATAATTTTCGCCTATTAAATTCAGATAAGACAGAGATATTAATTATTAGACCAAAAAACCGTACACAGAATCTTGTAGATTACAATTTACAACTAGACAGATGTACTGTTACTACCTTACAAGTCAAAAATCTGGGTGTTATATTAGACATCAACTTGTCTTTTAAAAATCATATTTCCCAGTGTTACAAAAACTGCATTCTTCCATCTGAGAAACATTGCCAAGCTACGAAACATGTTATCTGTGTCTGATGCAGAAAAGCTAGTTCATGCATTCATGACCTCTAGACTGGACTATTGTAATGCACTTCTAGGTGGTTGTCCTGCTTCGTCAATAAACAAGCTACAGGTATACATGTAGTCCAAAATGCAGCAGCTAGAGTCCTTAACAGGTCAAGAAAATACGATCATATTACCCCAATTTTACAGTCTCTGCACTGGCTACATATTAAGTTCTGTATCAGTTACAAATTATCATTACTTACCTTTAAGGCCCTAAATTGTTTAGCTCCAGTGTACCTAACTAGCCTTCTACCACGCTACAACCCATCACTCAACCTAAAGTCACAAAATGCTGGACTTTTGTTAGTTCCTAGGATAGCAAAGTCCACTAAAGGAGGTAGAGCTTTTTCACATTTGGCCCCACAAACTCTGGAATAGCCTTCCAGGTAATGTTCAGGGTTCAGACACACACTCTCTGTTTAAATCTAGATTAAAAACACATCTCTTTCGCCAAGCATTCGCATAATGTATCTCTTAAATTGTGAGTGTAGTTGCATCTGATCAAATGTGCATTCTTATTCTTTAGCTTTTTACTTTGTTGGAACAGCAGCTATGCTAATGATGTCTCTATTTGTTTCTATGTTTTGCCACATAACTAGGATTAACACAAGCTCCAGTCTGGATCCAGAACACCTGAGAAGAGATGATGCTGACCCTCAGAGGACCTCAGATGATGCTAACCCTGAATCAACAACAGAACTAACAAATATTGCTACAGGTGTGACTGCATCATATAATAATTGCTGTAAATAATGTTCATCGTCTAGCTGACTACGTCTTGTATTAATTTTTCTGGAAAATCCTGTCATATGTGCACAAACTGACAGTCACCACTTATAAGCTACTACTAAATATTGTAGAAACGTAATTTCCTGTAAAGTTGCTTTGTAACGATTTGTATTGTAAAAAGCACTGTACAAATAAACTTAAATTGAATTGAATTGAATTAAATGGAAAAGTGCACTCTTCAACTTGGATTGCAATGACGTCTTTCCAGTCAGACCTGACTGCGCCTAATTTCCGGTCCAGTCAGAGTTCTGGTCAGGTCTGGTCATCCTCTGGTGTATATATACTGTATGTATCAGACTCCAGCTGAGGCATGTCAGCCGCCTCCATGGGGCAATTATTCAGAGGTGTAATTGGCAGAGCGGCGCACGGAGATGCCCTTGGGAGCCAACAATTCATAACTCGGTCAAAGCCAATATCCGATACCTGAAAATGTGCTGAGACAAGAGACGGGTGTGTGAGAAGAGATCACACAGTGAGATGGACTGCTTCACCAGAGAGAAGTAATGGCTGTGTATTGATTGCTCTCAGCCCGAGACTCCGATTTCATGTTTAAAACAACACTGATCCTCATTAGGCCGGGGAGGGAGTACAGAGAGACAAACACTCAGCTATCACTTCCAAGGACACACAAGTGCACAGAGAAAGAGGTGAAACCAGGAGGAGAGGAGCAGTTGAGGACAAGAACGGCCAGGAGTTTCAATCCTTAAAGGGGTCAAAATATGAGGCATCAAATTTTCATTGATCTTTTGAGGTGAAAGAGTTCAATGTAGCATGAAAACATTCTGTTACACTTTCATTACTTCAAACATCCTCCACGGTGGAAAGAAAAAAAAAGTGTATGTTCAGAAACTTATCTACGGAAATGATTCACATGAACTTCCCAAAACTTTCTGACATCTAGCACATGAATCATCTCAACATGACCACTCACATTCAACACCTATGAGACATACAGAAACTCTTTACTGGATATATATTACTGTTACAATTATTATTAACATAAAAACTGTATTCTGTCATTAGTTTTTCATTAGTTTTTCAAATGTTTATGAATAATAATTATTATTATTGTTGTATTATGGTAACAATAATAATAAAAATAACAACAACAATAATAATTATAATAGAAAAACTAACATTTAAACGACTGAAGGAATTAATGAAATATGACCTCTTTAAGAGTCAAGTGGAAAATTGTCTTAAAGTTTAAGTTCTACGCAGGGGCGGATCTACCGGGGTGGCATAGGTGGCAAATGCCACCCTAAAAGAAAGCCTTGCCACCCCTGCTGGCAGCAACGAATTAAAGGTTATGCCAATTTGAAAATTTATGAGCGCGAATCTTTCGTGATTCGTGATCCCGCTCCGAACTCCCGAACTGATTTAAATGATTCGCGAACCCGCTTTGAACTCCCGAATTGATTCAAATGATCCGCGAAGCCGCTCCGAACTCCCGAACTGATTCAAATGATTTGCGATCCCCAAACTGACTCAAATGATTCGCGAACCCGCTCCGAACTCCCGAACTGACTCAAATGATTCGCGATCCCGCTCTGAACTCCCAAACTGACTCAAATGATTCGCGATCCCCATAACTGACTCAAATGATTCGCGAACCCGCTCCGAACTCCCGAACTGACTCAAATGATTCGCGATCCAGCTCCGAACTCCCGAACTGACTCAAATGATTCGCGAACCCGCTCCGAACTCTGACATATAGTCAGATATAAATGTAATAAAAAAAAATTAAATTAACCTGTCAAAATAAAATTTCGGTATAACTTGAAGAAATTCAAACTGAAATATAGTACTATTGCCCAGTAGAGCATGCTACAGGCCTACTTCAAGTTGGCCTATTAGCTAATAATAATAATAATAGTTAATTAAAAAACACTTGAAACTCTGTATCAAGACATTGATTGCATGAGATTAAGTTTGTAAATGATAGCCTGTGCCCTTTTGTAGTGTGCACATATATTTATCATCAAACTTTGATTACTGTGACTAAATTCAGTATATATACATCTGCCATTTGTTGCCACCCCTCAAAAATTCTTGCCCCCTTTCTGCCACCCCATCAATATTTTTATAGATCCGCCCCTGGTTCTACGTTGTTGTTGTTTTTTTGTTTGTTTTTTTTTTGCACAAAAACTTGGTAACATTATAACCTGGACCTCAAAGGGGGAATCATAACATAAATAATAAAACTATTATATGACACTCTTTCAAAAAGATTCTCAACAGTTCACCTAATCCTTTATCATACTATCCAGAAAAGAAAAAACAGAGAAAAAAAAGGGGAAAAAAAAGATTTCCAAACAGATAGTGACAGAGAGGACGAGGGCGAATCTTTGGAAATCTATAAGCACTGCTGCAGACACAGACTAATTCCTGTTTTTTTCCCTCTCGTTAAGAAGCATTCATTTGGTAGCTGGACTCTGTATTGATCCTCAAGGCCTTGAAAGAGTCTAAAAACAGGACTCAACAGTGAACTTGGATACTTCAATACACTCTGATAAGAATAAACACACTCACACATAAAGTAAATGTACACTGTGCACAACTTTGCTACTTAAACTGCTCTCCAATCAAATGAGCAAATCCAAGGCCTAATGCATAAAGATCTACTTGAATTTGAAAATCTCATTCTAAGCATATTATAGAAAATGAGACAAAATGGCCCAAATGCATAAAATTACTGAGTTTAATGTTTCTGATTTTCTTTAAAAAAAAAAAAAAAAAGTGTGGGTAACTCTATTGTTTTGTTAGGATAGGAAAATATTTGGCCGAGATACAACTATTTGAAAATCTGGAATCTGAGGGTGCAAAAAAAGAAAAAGCTAATTATTAAGAAAATCGCCTTTAAAGTTGTCCGAATTAAGTTTCTTAGCATTGCGTATTACTAATAAAAATTAAGTTTTAATATTTTAGAGTAGGAAATTTACAAAATATGATATGTGATATATAATATTATATGATATAAAGAGCAACCTAAAATAAATTGATTGCTGCTAAAGTAAGACAATACCCAATACATATGTGATTTCTTTAGATGAAACAAGCTCCACACAAAAACAGAAATGCATCCGTATCTTAATCTAATTGAAATGTGAAATGAAATGACATTATTTTCATCTCCATGCACACACACACACAGACACACACTCAATCTTTCCTCTTTGCCTCTCGTGCATTCTGTGTTCTTGAACGACCGTGTCTTTGTGTTTCTCTCTGATAAGACATGGCCACTCTTCACTATCACTGATTATAGATCCTCCTTCAGAGATACTGTCAGCTATACTGATCTCACATCACAGCACAGCAGACGCCCTCCCACTACACAATTATCAGACTGATCTGAGAGCAGCTGGCACTGAAGAGAAAGCAGGAGATGATGGCTGAGGCTGAGGCTGAGGCCGGGGTCTTGTGAAGATGAAGAGTGCATAGACACACCTGTTTAAAGAGTTTTAAACCTTCATGCTTCAGATGTTACAAAACGCCAGTAAACTTTGGTGGGCAGATCACAGCTGCTGGGGCCTTTGCGATACGGTTCTCACACTGTGGTTTCACCATATCAGAGCATTTGAAATCACTGTGAGGTTAACACTTGCTTTATCATGCACCTTTCATTTGAGCAAATCTATATACATACATATTTGGATACAGACTTGAATCTCCTTTTGACAAATCTGGACAAATTAACTTTTTAATTTTGGGTAAGATGTACATAAGGTACACAAGTGGGGACAAAAATCATTAGAAATTGTCAACACCAATTTTGATATTGTGTTGACTTTGCATTTATAAGGTGACGACACAAACTATGAAGCCTTTTGATAACACTTTACAATAAGGTCACATTTGTTAACATTATTAATGCATTCACTAACATGAACTAATAGTGCTATTTTAGTATTGAGAGAATATTATAGTTTTTATTCATATTTTGATTTTAATTTTAACGTTATTTTGTTGTGTATGTCATTCTTTTATATGTCATTTTATTCATTATTAATTGTTTGTTTATCGATTCATTGATTCTTTTTATTTCAGCTAGAATTTTAATTTTAGCTTCCGTTTTAGTTTTATTTAACTATAATAACACTGACATGAAGTGAGCCATTTATTTTTTACATTATTTAATAATCTTTGTCAATGTTAGTTAATAAAAATACAATTGTTCCTTGTTCGTTCATTTAATGTTACATTATGTTAACTATTGTTAACTTACATTTTAATATTTTTTTTTTTTAATAAATGTTGAAATTTACATAAAAACGTATAAATGTTGTAAAATTAATATTCAATGTTAATTCATGTTAATTAATGTTAAAAAGGGAATCTTTACCAGAATTTTACTAAATTACAAAAAAAGAAACTCAGGACAACATTAAATCATTATTGTTGCTCGTGAACTGCTTTATGTTTGAATGATGGATCCTTATTCTAAAATGTTAAGGATTTATACTAATATTATCCAAAACCATTATTTTTATTGTCCAAAAAAGTGTTCCTGTATCTCAGAAAAGCTTGCCAAGGTCACAGGTTTGATCCCAAGTGAAGCATAAAAATGTGTAGCATTCAATGAAGTGTAAGTCATTTTGAAGAAAAGCATCTGCCAAATGCATAAAAGTAAATCTCAGGCCAACTCGCCACACAAAAAGCACTACTCACATTTTTAATTAAAAGTTAAAATCTAATTATAACTGGGCAGATATACCTAAAAAAAAAAAGATTTATAAAAAAAAAAAAAAAAAAAAACACTGGCTATTGGTAGCTCTAACATTCATCAAAATGTAAGATGTGTGCTATTCAATTCATTCCTTTAAAATTAGATGTTGCGTCTACATAAAATACAGAAATTGTTATGCAGGTTCAATTCTGGCCTGTGTCTTGATTCTGTTCCCTCGCTCTACCCAAGAGACTGCTCTCTCTCCATTTATCTCCAATAAAAGAAGCAAAGGCCAAAAAAGCCTGTTTAACACAACCAGCACAGCATTCGACAAGGAAAAAATGTGCCTCAGCTCACAAGCCATATCAGAAGCCTTCAGGGTCACCGTTAAACCCCACAAGAGTAAATTAAGGAGCACAACCTCTGGGAATTACAAGAGACTGGGTTGGGATGTAGAGGGAGACCATAAAGTGTGCTAATGAACAAACCATCAAAGTGTGTATACAAAGAGATTATTCACATGACCATCCGGTCAAACATGGGCCAAACCGTGTTAAGAGCCTGTGAAGAGACTATTAGAAAAAGAGAGAGAGAGAGAGAGAGAGAGAAGGCCACTTGAGCCAAGCAGTGTACAATACAGCACTCTCTAAATGTCAGACAATAATCTCCTGTTCCTTTTTTTCCCTCAATAAACTAGGACTAGTGGTTAATTATCCATTTTCTAACAGGAATAAGTGCATATCAGACATTAGACTGCAAGCAATGGCATCTCTCAGTGGCCTCGAAAACAGCTGGGAAGTAAAGTGGACCGTAAATGGCATTATGAGGAAATTATAACAGTAACTGAACATGATTATCACATGCTATAATACAGCATAAACACATCTAGAGGTGGACCGGATGACCAACATGTTTAGATAATTTGCTTATCATGGTACGAGCAGATTTCTGTTATGGCAACAGTATTTCTGCTGGAAATTCACTGGGGACAAAATAGGTTTTCAAAAGTTTGGACTCCTTAAGGAATTAGGACTTTTTTTCTGCATTAAACTGATATAAAGTTAGAGTAAAGAGATTTATGATGTTATATTAGATTTGGACTTTCTATCCATCAAAGACTCCTGAAACAAAAGTTTCCACACAATTATCATCACAATTGTTTTTAACATTAATAACAATATCAAACATATGAGCAGCTAATCAGCATATCACAAGGATTATGTGACACGGAAGACTGGAGTGATAATGCTGAAAATTCAGCTGTGCATCACAGGAATAAAAGTAGAACACAATCCTTTAAAATGTAAATAATATTTCACAATATTACTGTATTTTTAATCAAATGCAGCTTGAGCACGAGTGTGTATTAAATGCAGATTCTTGAAAAATTCAGTAAATAAATTACTTTTGGTATTTGATTTGAAAGATTTTCTTTTTATTCAGAATGTGCTACATGCAAACCAAAAAGAATGATTCCGATTGGATGAGAAAGTGTGAAATAGTTTATAATAGTTTAAGCACATTTTCACATTATGTTTCTGAAGCACTTACATGTTAATAATGTCAATCCTAACATAAAGTCCTAGCCATGGACATATATTGTAATATACAGTGAATAGTAAAGCTAAATATAACACACACTCTCATACTCATGCTCTATTCCAACTTCAACTTTCCACATGGGTGCAAAGCATTAATTTGATCATTCTCTCTGCACATATAGCGAAGCCTGGAAGATTGCTCATTATATTTGAATTACGACTATATAACTGACGACTTTTTATTGATGAATTGGTTGTACAAAGGTTGTGCAGCTAATGGCATTTAACAGCAGACAGTCAATTAGCCTGCAGATGGTCTTAAAGACCAATTAACACAGCCATGCACAATGAACAGCAGTCACTCAAATGAGATTCTCATATCTGCCGGCTCCTGTGTGTTGTGTTAGGACAATCTCTCTCCAATCTAAAAGGCACCAGCACAAAAAAAAAAAAAAAACCTTCAGGACCTCATCACATTTGCAATGTTACCATGGCAGCGAGTGTTACACCTCAAATCTTACATTGACCACAAACTACAAGCATATTGTATGACAGGCATTAATAATAGCAATTTTTGCAAGGGCTGAAGGAAGAGGACTGAACAGCTGTCCTCCAGTCCACTTCAGACGTGAGTCAAACACACTCAGGCTTAAAGATACACAAGTGTTAATCACACAGGCTCCTGTGCTAAAATGAACCGCTAGAAGACAGCTCTGCGGTGCGGTAGGTTAGATAACAGCTGAGAAGGTGTCCGTAAATCAAGCAGAGAGCATCATGGACATTGTGTACTGATGTTAGCCATGGATACGGAAGATTGGAAAGCAGATCCATAACTCTTATGCATACTTAATTCTTAAAAATAAAAGTTCACTATTGGCATCGATGGTTCCATTTAACATCCATTGAAACTTCCCACTGCACAAAAATTTCTTTAAAGTGGAAAACTGTTCTTTATATTATTAAAATATTATCTGTGCAAGTAAAGAGGGTACTTTTAAGAACCAAGAAATGTTTATTCAATGGCATTTCAGCAAAAAAAAAAAGATTTTGATAGATTTTATGCATTATAATCTTGCATTCGTGTAGAATTTCCTGGGTGCCTCATGCTAACACTCAGCTAGCAAAATCTGCCTTCCTGCAAATCAGTTCGCCCAAACATCACATAACATAATTAATATTCATGACCCAAGCCACGCCTGGCACAGTATGTTCACAGAAGCGCTCCTGAGGAGAGACGATGTGCACTACAGGACAGAATGGTTGTCTGCAACAAAAATATGCAGTTTTATATTTTACAGATGTTGCAACTTTTTGGCATTTGTTTTGTATATGTTTGTGTTTCATGTATACACCACCATTTAAATGACTGGGGACAGTTCGATTTTTTTTTAAAGTAATACTTTTATGCAGCAAGCATTGCAGTAAAGACTTTAAATTGTTACAAAAAATATATTTAAAATAATGAATATCATAACAGTTAAAGGAAGTTATTCAGCATAAGAAATGTTTCAAATTAGCATATTAGAATGATTTCTGGATTAACTGACAGATGAAGACTGGAATGCTGAAAATTCAGCTTTGCCATCAAAGGAATAAATGAAACTTTAAAATACACATACACATTAAAATATATACATTTTAAATTGCAATAATATTTCACAATGTTACTGTTGTTCTGCTTGGTGAGCAGAAGAAACTTAAAACTTACTTTGACCAATCCCAAACTTAGTGTATGTGCGAAAAACACCGTAGTGTATGTACTAAAAAGTTATTTTTATTATAATTTAAGCATATATGTCACTTTGTCTGATATTTTGTATATAATGCAAAGAAATCTGTAAGTTTCCTTATACTGAAAATAGTCTTTTAGTTTATTGTTGACCACATAAGGACTCTGAAAGTAATAGAAACCACAAGATAAACACTGCAGATGTATATGGAAAGATCACTCATGCAATTAAAACTAAAATCACTCAAATATATATAGAAACAGCATTTACAGGCTAGAACTTGCAATATATCGGCCTTCTTTTGGCAGAGGCATTTGACAGGTGTTGTCTGAGCATCAGTGTATCGGTGGGAGGCAGAACTCATATCTGAATCTGGAAACGATGCATCACACAGCAGGAGTTTACACATGGTTAGTAGACCACCTCTCCCTGCCACACACTACACACATGCTCACGTCCTCTCTCTGTCTCTCTGTCTCTCCATCTGACAGTGGTGTGAGCTGCACTAATGATAAGATCACTCATGCCCCAGTTAAAATGAAAACAGAGAGAGCACCTTCCTGCTATTCTTGAAGAGGTTACAGAGAGAAGCCACACTCACGGATGCAAAGCACCTCTGCAGAACTCATTATTAACAAAAGAACACTGTACAACTGCATAATTATCTCATTTGTCTAGCACAGACAGACAGACAGAGCAACAAACAGACAGACAGACAATTTTGAGAGACAAATAGACAGAACAACATATAGACAAACAGAATTACACAACAACAGCAATGACAGACAGAACAACTGACATGTAGACAGACCGATGGAATGACAGACATACAGATAAAATGTCAGACAGATAGAACAACAGATATGCAGACAGAAGACAGAACAACAAGCCGACAGAAAGAAAGACAGAACAGCCATACAAACAGAGCAACATACAAAAAAGATAGAATAACAGAGAACAACAGACCTACAGAAACATAAATGACAGAAGGACAAACAGAACAGCAGCCATGCAGGCAATGTATACATGTCATGTATACAGACAGACAGAATGACAGACAGATAGAACAACTTACAGAACAACAGCCAACAGATAGACATACAAAAATATAGTATGGCAGACAGATGGACATACAGAACAACAGACATGTATAGACAGAACGACAGACAGACATACAAAAAGATAGTATGATAGACAGAGAAGGACATACAGAACAACAAACATGCAGACAGACATACAGACAGACAAACAGAACAACAGACAGGTATGGACAGACCAATAGAACGACAAACAGACATACAAAAGAGATGAGACAGACAGAGAGAATGCCATACAGAACAACAGACATGCAGACAGACAGACAGAAAAACAGAATGACAGACAAGTATAGACAGACCAGAAGAATGACAGACAGACTGACAGACAGATAGAACAGCACTGAATAACAGATATGCAGACATAGAGAATGACAGTAAGAAGAACAGCACTGCAGACAAACAGGTAGAAAAACAGACAGACATACAAAAATAGATTGACAGACAGACAGACAGAACAATAGACATACAGACAGACTAATAGAAGGACAGACGAGATGTACAGACAGATAGAATGACATATAAAACAACAGATATGCAGACAGAAGACAGAACAACAAGCCGACAGAAAGAAAGACAGAACAGCCATACAAACAGAGCAACATACAAAAAAGATAGAATAACAGAGAACAACAGACCTACAGAAACATAAATGACAGAAGGACAAACAGAACAGCAGCCATGCAGGCAATGTATACATGTCATGTATACAGACAGACAGAATGACAGACAGATAGAACAACTTACAGAACAACAGCCAACAGATAGACATACAAAAATATAGTATGGCAGACAGATGGACATACAGAACAACAGACATGTATAGACAGAACGACAGACAGACATACAAAAAGATAGTATGATAGACAGAGAAGGACATACAGAACAACAAACATGCAGACAGACATACAGACAGACAAACAGAACAACAGACAGGTATGGACAGACCAATAGAACGACAAACAGACATACAAAAGAGATGAGACAGACAGAGAGAAGGCCATACAGAACAACAGACATGCAGACAGACAGACAGAAAAACAGAATGACAGACAAGTATAGACAGACCAGAAGAATGACAGACAGACTGACAGACCGATAAAACAGCATAGAATAACAGATATGCAGACAGAGAGAATGACAGTAAGAAGAACAGCAATGCAGACAAACAGGTAGAAAAACAGACAGACATACAAAAATAGATAGACAGACAGACAGAACAATAGACATTCAGACAGACTAATAGAAGGACAGACGAGATGTACAGACAGATAGAATGACATATAAAACAACAGACTGAACAACAGATATGCAGACAGACAGGTAGAACAATGACAGACATACAGACAGAGAGAAGGACCTACAGAACAACAGACATGCAGACAGGCAAACAGAATAACAGACATGTATAGACAGACCGATCGAACAACAGACAGACATACAAAAATAGAATGACAGACAGAATGACATACAGAACAATAAACATACAGACAGAACAATATCATTTAGACAGACCAGTAGAAGGACAGACAGATAGACAGACAAACAGAAAAACAGATATGTATAGACAGACTGATAGAATGACAGACATACAGACAGATAGAATGACAGATAAAACAACATACTGAACAACATATATGCAGACAGACAGACAGACAGAACAACAGCAATGTAGACAGACAAGTAGAACAATGACAGACATATGTCATTCTGTCATTCTCTCAGTCTGTATGTTTGTTGTTATGTATGTCATTCTGTCTTTTTGTATACAAAAAGACAGAATGACAGACAGACATACAAAAGGTATACAGACAGGAAGACAAATAGATTTATAAGACAAATAGAATGACAGAGCAACAGACATGCAAACACAACAACATCTTTTCACATCTTGTTTCACATCAGATCCTTGACTGTATGATCCTGATTGTATGAACTGATCGTATGTTTATCGGTATAGTTCCTTTGCTGTCATGTTTATTTACTATATTATTGTAAAGTGACCTTGAGTTTTTTAGAAAGATGCTATATAAAGTAAACATATTATTTAACATTAAGAACAACAGACATAGAAACAAAAAAAGACAAAGACAGACAGACATACAGACTGTTAGAACAGCAGACATATATCGAACGACAGACAATCACAGATCCCTCTCTGTCGGAGGTATGAGGAGCAAAAGATTTTAATATAAACAAAAGGACACTACAACTGCAAAAACATCTCATTGTCTAGCACAGACAGACAGCACTTACTCTCACCAGAGTACTCAGATATATGTCAAAACTAGTTGACAGAGCCTGAAAATGCAAGCAAGTTTTCAACACTTTTCTCCCAAAGAGAGGAACTATCATCTGTTCATTATCTCCTCCATTCCTCCCTCCATTTCTTCAGACCTGTGCTGGGGTCCTGGGTGGCGTATATTGAGACGATCTGTTGGCATTTCACTCAGACTGCAAGTAGAGCTCTGGGAAACATCAACAGACACAGTCCTAGGAAATACTGCTCTTTCTCACTATGCTGCATTCAATCAAACAGAACTTTCCCGAGAGTGAGAGAGGAAAGGGCAGTGGAGGTGGTTGACTGCTTTTCTCACTGACATACTCCATCACAACTTCTCAAATTTGCATACACACACACTCACAAACAAACCTACTTCTACACAACAGGGGAATGGATGAATGAAACTGACATTTAGACCCTCATCTGCAGAGAATAAAAGTGAAACTGCATGATGACTGTTCATATTAACAATCATGTTATCTCTGTATTTTGCATTTATGATAAAGATTCACATTTGTAAAATTTTAGCATTGTAGTAGATTGCATTATCAAAAAGTAGGGCTAAGTATAAACATGCATTTTTTTTTTTTACCTTTAATTAAATATTACATCGATTCTTAAAATTTCAAGGTCGATATTTTACTCTTCGCCAGAGTTTTCTGCTGAATCTATAGCCAACTATAGAGTTGAATGTGACTTGTGCAGCGAAATAACAGCAAGAAATCTAGTCTTTCTAGAGAACCGTCCTTGCAAAATGTGTGTGCAAAAACAATGTTAACAGTGCAGGTTTGATTTCTATACAAAGCCGAACAAAAACATACAGTGCAATTCACAAACAAATGACTCTATTGAGCAGATCATTTTAATATTTTTTTCTTTTAAAATACTTGAAATGAAGAGTGTTTACTGAATTTTTATTACTATTGAGTGAATTAATACATTGAATCACTTTTAATCAGACTACAGGTACTTTTTATTGATTACACGATAACACATTATTCACACAATAGCAATAAATTATTCTACATTTTATTCTCCATAATTCTGCTTTTTCAAAAAATATCTAAAAAAAGTCTGATCATATTACCAAAAATGTGTAGCGTAATAGATTACATTACAGACTACAATTTGCAAGTAATCTAACCATAATATACATAATATTTAACTATTGTTATATATTATATACTCCTTTTTCACATCCAACTTGAATTAGAAGGACAGAGAGTCCTAACACTGAAGAAACATGCAAACCTGCATTTAAAATCTCTTCAGGTACTCAGGTGCCAAAAAAGTATTTCACATCCAGCATCGTTGTGATCCCTCAACACATAATCTGAACACATTTCCTGTGATCTGCTGCATGCCACTGACAGGCCTGAAATGAGAGCTGAAATCAATTCACATGAAGGTCCAAACGAAAGCTGGATGTGTAACAACCACCCTATTATCCCTGTGCCGTATCCTAAACACTATAGACGACTTCCCAGACACAGATTGAGCCAATAATCCAATTACCAACATAATGTCCTTCAATGCAGCATATTTTATATCACAATCATTACTACTTAAGAAGGAACAAAATGGTCGTTTACATAAAAGCTGAACAAATGCACTTGCGGGAAGCAAATCAGTGTCTCCCAGTTCATCTTTTCATTTTATTTTTGGCAGGAAGTCAGGAAGCGGTGGAGAGAAGAGGGAGGAACAGGATCTAGGAATGTCTCGAGTCAGACTCAAACACGAATCTCCCACATTAGCACCAGGGCTCGATGCATCAGATCGGCACCCATTCATTGCAGAGGATCCATTGGTGACCAAGTGCTGGACGGAAACACCTCAAGGCTGATCCGGCGAAACTGAAATGATCCTGACCTATATTTCAAGTGTCAAAGAAAATACTTATGCAAAGCATTTATTATTTTAGGTCTACCATTAAATTTGCAGTTACCACAAATTAGTTTTTTGCTCTGTCATGATTGGTGGTATGAATACTTCAGCAGGGCACTATATATATATATACACACACTATTCTTCTGTAATCTGAGTTTTTTAGCTTTTAGCAATTACTGTAGATTATTTGTGCAAGAGCGAGAGGGCGAGAAATGATATCATTAGGAAATCTTATCTGTTTGTTGATAATGGAATCCAGGAACAGCAAAGAGACTGCTCTGACAACACACTCTGACAAATATGTAAAGGTGTATGATCTGCACATGCATTGAACCAGGGCCATGTACATACGTGAGCTGAATCAGGTCAGGAGGGGTTTTGTTGGGAGATTTCCAGCAGGCAGTTTCACATACTGCAGCGACAAACATCACATGTGTGAATGTGAACAGACACACACTTTTTGACAATGGCGGATCAATAATGATCAGAGGTTTTCACTGAAGGGTAATGGATGAGGCACACATGCAAGAATCAATATGCAGGCCTCATTTCCGCAGGCATTTGCAGTGTGACATAACCATTAAGCCTATTAAAGTTCCCACACGTAACTTGTCTTGCATTATTTGTGCTATTGACATGCTACTGCTGTTATTCTATACAATAAAGCGTATGATTTATGCATGGTGGATGATGGAATAGACAAAAAAAAAAAAAAAACTCAGGGACCTATGGTGTAACCATTCAGAACACCCTAGCAACCAAACAGCTACGAATTAAATAACAATACCACAGCAAATGCATAGCAACATCCTGGCAACCACCTACAACACCATAAAACCATCATGGCAGTGACTGTTATACAAAAATTACCAAAAGAAAACGTAATTATGATAATAATAAATGGATTTATTTATTATTGTTACTACATTTATTTATTATTAATTTATTATTGATTAAATGAATATAAGTTGAAAGTAATGTTTACATAACATTACTTGAAAATGTTATTTCTTACTAGCCTAATTTGCTACACAATTTTAAATGTAATTTGAAAAAAATAAATAAAATTGAAAAAATTATTATTAGTCCAATTAAGATTAAGGTTAAATTAATAATAATATTTTAGATCCTTTTGCAGTGTTTTTATTTTATTTATTTTTTCATTGTATACTGCCAAGCTCCAAACAACTATGAACTTCCAATTTGTTAACATGCCAACAAAACACACTAAATTGAAAACTGATATTGAATTGAGAGATAGGGGGATTAAAGATAAAGATGTTTGAGAGCGTTCACGGATATCTAAGCACTGCTGTGTGGTCGTAGGTGGGCACTGAACCACCTTTATCTCTCCACCAATCAGACGTGAGCGGCTCCAGACAGAGCCGGACTCCCTCTGGGCTGAGGAGCTCTCGCTCTCTCTCTCTCGCTCTCTCTCTCCATCAGTCTGCCATCAGATGAATCTGTTAGTTTTCCTGCTGGTTCACTCGCAGCGGCTGATTGATATTCCAAAGCCATCCGCTCCGAACGCACCAAACACTAAAGCTCTCCATGACACCAGTGCCCTCTCGACCCACGAACAACAGAAAGCAGATAGACCCCGGAAAAGACCCCCTGTCATTGAGAGAGAGAGAGAGAGAGAGAGAACTCTTCCAAAGAAAACAATCTTCTCCACTTTGGTTTGTTTTAAGAGTCCAAGGGACAGAAAAATCAATAAGAGAAGCCACCGAGACACGGAGAGAGAGGTAGATGAGAAAAAGGAGGAGGAGAGAGAGGAAAAGACAGAGGAGGTGTGACAGGAGAAATTAAAATGTTGAAATTCACTGCAAACCCTATTATCATGAGAACAGCAGCAACAGAGCCGTCTGCACACAATTACACACCAAACTTAACACTTTTCAGAGCTACTCTGGCCTTTTTATTTTCTGATATCACATTACCATTAAAAAGTTTGGAGTCGGTAGATTTTTTTTTCATACTTTTTTACACTTTTATTCAGCAGGGATGCATTCAATTGATCATTCATTTATAATATCTTTATTTGAAACCAATGTGTTTCATAAAAATTTATTAAGCAGCACATATTTTCAACACTGATAATAATAAGAAATATTTCTTGAGTAACAAGCCTGCATATGAGAATGAGTTCTGAAGGATCATATGACATCGATGCCTGGAGTAATTATGATGAAACCTCAGCTTTACATCACAGGAATAAATTACATTTCATATATTTTCAAACAGAAATATGTTATTTTAAATTAAAAATATTTTTTTTTTAATATTTCACAATTTTATAGTTGTAGACTGTATTTTTGATCAAATAAATACATACTCTGTGCACAGAAGATACTTCTTTTTTTTATCTTACTGACCCCCCGGTAGTGTATGTGTGAACTGACTGCTATGAATATTGTGCAACATAAATGAAAATAAACCTCTGACCATTACCTTACAGCTATAGCTGTGGTCTGCTTAATTCATTAATCATTGGGGGTTTTTTTAACCTCATGTTAAATGTTTAATACACACTGGATCTGCCAGAGATTGACAGATTCAAGGCCACATACTGTAAAAGTAATTAAACTACATATTCACAGTCAGCCTGAGAAATAATCACTAGACATTCTGACTGCTGATTCCATACTTGCGGTTTCTGTACTTCTGCTGGTTTCTGTGCGTCCTCTAGAGATTTCTATGCCATATTTTGAAAGAGATATTTTAACTGTTATTGTGTCTGTTATTGTGATCTGATCTAATTCAGTTTGACCGAAATGTTTTTGGCCCGTTGTTCATGTCGGTCAGACGTTCTCTTCCTGCTCCTGTTGAAAAGCTGCAAAGTGAACCAAACTAGACTAGCAATGCAAGACTACAAAAAGTTACATCGGGTCTGACTATGAAACACGACCAGAATTTAAACCGCTCTTAAAACCATCATGAAGTCAATTATTGCAGTCACCGAGTCAAGTTCGGGAGTTCGTATAGCGGGATCGCGAATCATTTGAGTCAGTTATGGGGATCGCGAATCGTTTGAGTCAGTTTGGGAGTTCAGAGCGGGATCGCGAATCATTTGAGTCAGTTATGGGGATCGCGAATCATTTGAGTCAGTTCGGGAGTTCGGAGAGGGTTCGCGAATCATTTGAGTCAGTTTGGGGATCGCGAAATCATTTGAATCAGTTCGGGAGTTCGTAGCGGGATCGCGAATCATTTGAGTCAGTTCGGAGCGGGATAGCGAATCATTTGAGTCAGTTTGGGGATCGCAAATCATTTGAATTAGTTCGGGAGTTCGAAACAACTTCGCGGATAATTTGAATCAATTCGAGAGTTCGGAGCGGGTTCGCGAATCATTTGAATCAGTTCGGGAGTTTGTAGCGGGTTCGCGAATCATTTGAGTCAGTTCGGGAGTTCAAAGCGGGTTCGCGAATCATTTGAATCAGTTCGGGAGTTCTGAGCGGGATCACGAATCAAGAAAGATTCGCCCTTGTAAATTATCAAATTGGCCATAACCTTTAATTCGTTGCTGCCAACTGGGGTGGCAGCAGGGGCGGCAATACTTTCTTTTAGGGTGGCATTTGCCACCCCGGTAGATCCTCCCCTGACAGAGAACAAACATTCTATCAACATTCCTGGAAAAATGTTTGTTCATAACTTTGAGAGAACCTTGCTAGGACATTAGTCAAAGTTTCTTGTCAAAGTTTCTCATTAGTCAGAATGTTTCTTGTTAGCAGTGATTAGGCAGGAATTTTATGAATTTAATCTATATCATCCACTTTACATGAGAATCATATATATATATATATATTTTTTTTTTTTTTTTTTTTTTTTTTAATCGCCTTTGTTTTTAGATGCAGTCATGTCCCTTTATTTCCAGGCATCTGTTCAGTGTCCACTCCACATCAACAGGATTGAATTTGATGTTGACTATAGGGTCACTATGAGTGATGTAAGAGTGTTGATGTGTCAGACAAACAGTTAAATACTTACTCAACATATTGAGCATGTATGAACAGTGCTAAAATGAGACAGATCACAGCAATTCACTTAAATTCAATAAACAGAAATCTGTGTTAATGAACAGCAAATGTCACTCTAATTCAACACATTTTATTAAAAGAGCAAAACTACCACCACACATTGGCTATATTGAATTTGAATTTTTTTTACATAATTAACCATGATCATCTTTAAACTAACCACAATAAAATGTTAAATGCATTTTCTGTTACACATTATCAAACAAACTACACCAGGGCTGTACTGGGAATTAAATTCTAACTATTCTATACAATCTATAGTGCACACTGTCTACTAATGGTATACAGGTATATTATGCATCGCTAAATATTTAAAACAGTTGTGTGTCATGTCACATTGCAGTTGTGTCCAGTCATTGTAGCACTAAACAGTTATTTATTAAACCAAGTTTAATGCCTTTATGTTCAGTATGTATGAATTGTGTACGAATTGCTATAGGGCACATCTTACTGCACAAACTAATTAGTGTAAAATACTCTTATTTCAAAATGAATCTGGATAAAGATGTAAGCGGAATGCAATGGTAAACATTTTAAACTGTAAAACACAGAAGTTGCATGCTTTACATATTGTATGCTGCAGAAATAGTATGGTAGTAGTATGCTATTCCAAACAGAGCCAATCAATTGGGATAATCAAACCATGAGAATTTGTATGATGCAAATAAAAATAATAATAATAATATTGAACAAAAAATAAAACTAACTTTAAATTAAAAAATAATAATAATACAAATGATAAAAACACAAACAAACAAAATCTGAAATTACAAATATTAAAACTGCTGAACTCACAACTAGAAATTCAAAATGCAGTGCAAGACAGCACTAAAGGTCATGTGCATCAAGTCAGCACATCTCACTGACACGACTCTCGTCTTTGAGCACCAAACACTCATCATTCCTTTATCCAGCTGAACTTCTCTCTTCACTACTGTTCATCTGAGATGAATCCCTTCACTTATCTGTTTTATCCTTTCCAGCACTGATGTGTCATTAAATATTTATCCATTTTATTGGTTTATCTCGGAGCTGTCCACAAGTAATCCTCAGCAGCCATTGGAAAGGGCATGAAAGAAACGGACAGAGAAAGAGAGAGCTCAGATGACAATAGGGGGAAAAACAGAGAGACTTGCAAAAGACATCCTTACAGCATCTGTAAAGTAGCTATTTTTGACTGTTCCAGTAGAATACAGGAACTAATTCCCTTTGAATAATTTGAGATAGAAAAATTTGCACTAATGCATAAACGTTTACGATTTCTGTTTTAAATGAATGCTGTTCCTTTAAACTTTATATTCATCAAAGAAGCCTTAAACTCCTAAAATTCCACAAAAATGTGAAGCAGCACAACTAAATGTATTTATTAGAGCAGCATATAGGAATGATTCCTGAAAGCTTATATGACACTGAAGACCGGACTAATGATACTGAAAAATTCAGCTTTGAATCACAGGAAGAAATTACTTCTTAAAATATGTTCGAATAGTAAAAAGTTGTTTGAAATTGTAATAATATTTCACAATTTTTTTTAATTTTTTTTAACAAATATATGCAGCCTCGGTGCATAAAATACTCATAAAAAAAAAAAACATCTTACCAACCCCAAATTATTATATGATAGTGTAGATGATGCACAAAAAACAGCAAAATTACAGGTCTATGAAATAAATGGAGATACACACAAAAGATAGAGTGTGTGTGTGTGTGTGCATGTGCTAATAAATAGATTAATCAACCATCAGAACAAATTGTTTTGTCTCAAGAAAACTATTTATTAACGCAGTAGGTTTTATTTTTATATAAATTTGCAGTTTTTTGAAAACTTTCAACTGAAACACAGGTAAATAAATATAGCTTAAACCATGTGGTATTTTGGGGTTGTTTTTATTTTTTTTTATAAAAATGAACATTATGCATTAATTAATTAATCTATAAATCAAAAGCATCAAGCATCACATTTAAAACGGCTTTACAGTTTATCATACTTTAGAATGTGTCCTTGTATGGATTTATTTATTTAGCAGAAATATTTCACCAAAAAAAATATTGTCAGGCATATCAAGAATCATTAGATGATATTAAAACTCCATTTAAGGATCACAGTGCAGCCCATAAAGACTAATTCATTGTCATTTTAAATCTTTATATATCTTTGCCACTGTCCTTCAAACCACTAGGTCCTACCCATTTGTCAGCAAGAAGTTTTTAATCTCTTAAAATATAATAAAATTAGTATGATAACTAGTTGTATATTTGAATAAATGGGGTCTACAGATCAGAATAAGTATGCGGTTTCATTTTTTACATCTGCTGAATTATGATGGAACAATATTTCACCCATTTTATTTTCACAAAAGTAACTTGAATCATTATAATATATATCATAGATTAAGTGGCAGGAATGGTATTGAATAAATGCAAAGAGCTGAAGATTAAGAGAGATACGAGAGAGGTCACTGTCAACACTAAAAGCCTAAGATTGATTGTTCAATTAAGACTCGGAGTGAACAAAGAGATGTAATTTCAGCTTGACTCTTAGAGATAATGAACGCAAATCACATCAGACACCCTGCAGTCTCTCCTCCCTCATCCTCAACACAGATATCTGACTAATATGACAGTAAATAAGGACGTCCACTGCTGGCCATCTTCATTTGATTAGGAAAACATCCTCATACACGCACACAAGGCCTAAAAGCGCACACACACTCACTCCATTAATCCGGTGGTAATTTGCTTTCACTTGCTATCAGCCAGAACAAATCGTTCTGTCTCAGGAAAACATTTGCAAGAAGTGCAAGAGAAACATGAGGCTAATTGGGGGAGAACAGCATTAGGACGCGGCGGGACGCTGTTACTGGATGCTGTGGAGAATCTGTCTGGATTACAGCCACATGACCGGCCAACCGCTGGCTGTCAGAGGATCAGGGTTTGAGTGGATTACAAGTGGACAAATCCTCTACAGCACTACAATATCCTATCAAGATAAGACTACAACAGGCTCTGTGCGGACTGAGGGCCAATCTGAGGCCTCACAATACAATATAGATACAATGTGTGTAATGATTTTGAAAAGTAATGGCCTTTTCATGAATCTTTTGATTCAGATCGGAGTGGGTTTTGTGAATTGAATGAATCTCAAGATCTGTGCTCTGAAGTCCCAATCTGAAAGCTTGGATCATGAATCCTATATTTTTTATTGCCATACAATACAAAACATCAAACCATTAACGCAGTACACTTATAAAAACAAAAAGAGAGAGAGAAAGAAAGAAAGAAAAGCAACAAAGAAATAATATACAAATACAAATCCCTTTAGAAAAATAACCCTGGTTTTATTACAGTAAAAGTGTAAGTAACCATGTTTTTTTACAGGACATATAGGCTAGGTTGAATAGAGATGGCCTTTTCACTGCTTTAAGATTACCAGAATTTTTAATAGTTTCAGTGTAGTTATCTAGATCAACTTTGAATAAAGAAAAAAAGAGGTTTAGAGGCAGATTTATGTTTATGTATGTTATTAATTCTGATTTTTTTTCTTTAGAATTCAAGAAAAAAAGAAAAAGAAAAAAAGTTAAAATCTTGAGGGAAAAAAAGTCTGAATTGATAAAAAGGTCACAATTACCTTTATTTATACCTTCCATTCTTAAGTGGGGCAATACAATGAACTGGATAGGAAGAACTAAAGTTTCTAAGTGAGGGGTTGGCAGTTGTTTTTCAATGAGTGTGTGGAATTAAAGATAATTAATTTTTTTGTTTTAATCATCCTGAAATGATGATCAAAATGATTTCTGAAAATGTTATCCAACAAGATGCGAGACAGTTTAACATATACAACAAAAATCCTAGCTTTTCATCAGATCCGCTGCTAATACTTACTAAAGTTTGTGCTGTTGATTTCATCAGTTTCCTCCAAAGTGATGTCACTTCCTGGATGATGTCATTAAGGAAGTGGCTGGTGTTAGTTAAAAGTTTTTAGTTTTTTTTAAGAATGTAAAAATAAAGGAACACCCAGATTTAAATAATTTGTAGTAAAAAAAAAAAGAATGAAAAAAGCTTGTTTTTCCAATTTAAAATATAATACAGTAGCCTACAAAATAAATGTTCAAATTCACCCATATACATATATAGAACATATAAATGACCTGATCACACAAGAACACTCTCCATCTGTTTTTGTTCAGTAAATGCTGAGCACTGCACAGTATGCAGTTCATTCGTTTGAACGTTTCAGCACAGTGAGCCACATATTTATCAAAAGTCTCTGTTTATGAGGAATATTTTGTCTCCATTTATTTGATTGATCTGCCCATCTGCCTCTGGAGCGGCTGGCAGTGCTGCAGTGGCCTGTTTGAGTCTCAGCACACCGGCTGGCCGCGCTGCATCTGAAGGTGCTATTTGATTAGAGATCCGCGTCTTTGCTGACACAGAGCTGCGAGACTGATGTCTGAGAAGATTCAACACTCATCATCCGCTTACATTACATCCATCACAACACAACTGACAACTGCTTCCCACTTTCTATGAACACACAACATATTATGAAGTCTGCTTTTTCATCAAAAGAAATATAGGAATATTGTGAAATATTGTTGCAATTTAAAATAAATGTTTTCTATTTGAAAATATTTTAAAATGTAATTTATTCATGTGATGCAATGCAGAATTTTCATAAGATTATTAATTGAATAAATTATTAATTAAAGCACCAATAATAACTGGATAATTGAGGCACCAAGTCAGCCTAGAATGATTTGGGTTTTATATATATATATATATATATATATATATATATAACCCAAATCATATATATATATATATATATATATATATATATATATATATATATATATATATATATATATATATATATATATGTATGTATGTATATACACACACACATAAAAATGTCAAAATAGTTTAAAACCCTGATGAGCTCAGTATTTTTTTTTTTTTTTTTTTTGCACCCCTCAGATTCCAGATTTCCAAATATTGTCCGATCCTAATAAACCATACATCAATAGAAAGCTTATTTAGATGATATATAAATCTCAATTTGGAGAAACTGACCCTTATGACTGGTTGTGTGGTCCAGGGTCACATTTTATTAACACATTGATATTGCATTAATTTATTTATATGTAGTTGAAAAGAGCTTGCAGATATTTAATGAATATAAAAATAGAAGATTTTCATGTTGTAGGTGAATAACATTTTTGACGTAAGTTTATCAAACATATGATAAATTGAGTATAATTAAGACATTTATCAAAGTCATGTCAATGATAACGTTTTCCCCCAATTTATCTAAATTCACTCCGTCTAATAGGTCTCATAATAAAGTCAGCAGACATTAAAATGTAGCACATTCATGGAACATGCAGTTTTATTTATGTACCACCGTGTGACCCAACGAAATGTTGGCTGTGCCTGAAATAACAGAAAAAGCCCTCTATGAAGTCACTGGCTGTCTTGGCAGTAAGACAGCTGCCTTTGGTTTCAGACAGAGCCATCATGAGTTCATAGCTGAGCTCCAAGCTTCCAGCCCACAGAAGCCTCTGCTGCACTCATGGGATCCAGGATCAGAGCTTCTCCACCACGTTACACATCACTGACCTTAAACAGCAGCGCTTTATGAATGGTCGCCATCAGATCCATATTTGCGGGGCGCATGATGCAGGTTTTGTGGAAACTGGGTCACAGGTGTTCATTGCATCCAGGGGAATTTATGAAGCCATTCCTCCAGCACGCTAATTTCTGTCTGTCCCGCGCTCGTGCTTCCAGCTTTAACAGCTAACCTATTTGTCAAAGATATTCATGTTGGGCTTATGCTGGTCCACATTTTTCTTTTTAACCGCATTAAAAATATGAGAATTGTTGTCAGCCCCATTCCAAATCAGGCTTGGTTAACTTTTTGGAGCTGCATGCATGTTCAAGCTGTCTTTTTCTTTAAGCATCTCCTGCACAGAAAAGGTCTTTTGTAATTATTATGGCTAAAACCGTTATTGAAGAAAGTTTTTCAGAAAGTCACACACTTTTTTTTTTAATTACTAGTTACGTTCAGCAAAGATGCATTGAATTAATCAAAAGTGACAGTAAAAATATTTACAATGTTACAACAGATTTCAGTTTTTCAGATTTCCAGCTGTTCTTTTGAACTTTCTATTGACTATAATGATGATAATCTTTATTTTCTATAGCGCCTTTCAATTTTAGGGTTATATCTTAAAGTGCTTTACATAAGTAAAACAAATTAAAAGGATATCCTTAAAAACAGATCACTAGTTTTCACAAAAATATTAAGCATTGCAACTCTTTTCAACATTGACGATGATTCTTGAGCACAAAACAGCAAATTAGAATGATTTCTGGAGTATTGATGCTGTAAAAAATTAAACCGGAATAAATTCCATTCTACATTAAAACAGAAAGTGGTTATTTTAAATTGTAAAAATATTTTACAATATTACTGTTTTTACTTTATTTTTAATCCAACAAATGCAGCTTTGGTGAGCATAAGAAATTTCATTCCAAAACACACACACAAAAAAAGTTTATATTGACCCCCCAAACTTGCTAGTGTATTAGTACATTTATGAATTCTTCGCATATTTCATTCTACAGCTATAAGTTTTTGCACAAAATCTGTTTATGTAAATTGAAAACACTCTTAATACATTAAAAACCAAACAAAAAAAAAAGCAAACCACGCATCCTCTAATCCAGTTTTATTCTTTTTCAGCAAAAGAGGAAAGGGAAAAAAAGGAAAACAAGAAAACAAAAAAAAGAAAGGCTACAAGACTTTATCTTATCCATATCTTCATTTTTTGTATGTTTTTTTTTTTTTTGTTAACCTAAAAAGGGCAAAGTAATGCAGCTCTATGCTTAGAGTGAGAGTTAACCAGAAACACAAAGGAGGTTAAATAAGGATTTTTCTTAAGATACACAATATTCATCTCTTTTCTTCAGTTCTGTCCATGTCGATATCTCAACAGAAAACCAGTCAAAGTAATAATAATAAAAAAACTAATTAAAACAAACAGAAAAGCGCGGGTAAATTGAGACTCTGCCTTCCTCATTCCCACCAGAGCTGAACACATCCCCCTCCCATAATGCAAATGATGAAGGGAAGAAAGAAAGAAAGAAAGAAAGAAAGAAAGAAAGAAACAAAGAAAGAAAGAAAGAAAGAAAGAAAGAAAGAAAGAAAGAAAGAAAGAAAGAAAGAAGAAAACGAATCAAGAGAATATTGAAGGAAGGTTAGCATGAGCAGGCAGGAGAAAGAACAGGAACTAGTGAGAATGAAGGAGAGGAAGCAAGAAAAAAGGGCAAAAAAAGCCACCGAGATCTTCAGCTGCTTTAAAAGAGGCAGAGTGTATAATGCAAGGGCTGATGGGAGTCGTACGAGGTTACAGAGTGTGTTTATTCAGACCTGAAGGAACTAGTTCTCAGATGAGCTGTGGGTGGCCCTTTCCCAACCGAACCCAAACCAAAGGGTACCGTCTGGCTTGTCCTCGGCCCTCGTGCTGAGCGGCGTTTGAAAACACGGCTGTAAGTGCATCTGTGAGTGTGAGTGTACGCCAGTGAACGGCACGGCTCTGACTCGGCTCGAGCTCGAGCCTACGGGCCGTGGCAGGGCCGGCCTTTTTTGGCGTTGTCCAGAGACGGGGTGACTCGTGTGATCCAAGTCACCCTCCCTTCCCTCGGTTGCTGTCTGTCATCAGAACATCCGGAGTAGAGGATCCCAGAGGTCTCGATCGATCGATGTGTTTCCCCTGGAGTCGATCGCAGCCTCTGAGATTCCTGAGTACAGACCGCCAAATTAGTCTGACCTGCGTTTGGGTGTGTGGATGGACAGATAACAGAAATTAAGGCTGTGCGGGTCGCCTGTGTGTGATGAGCACGAGGCTACAAAGAGGGGTCAGAGGTCAAGCAGGGGTGTAGGTCCTCTGAGATGTGTTGGGAGGGAAAAAAGATGCCACTAACAGGTGAGTGAGTCGTGTGGTGTGTGTGTGTTTGCGAGTGAAAGAGAGTATGTGTGTGTGTGTGTGTGTGTGTGCAGGGGGGCGTTCAAGAGCACTCCTCTCCGATGCGCTGGCAGGTTCGGCCCACCTTACGGTCCAGTTTCACCATCTTCAGCACAGCTTCCTCTCGGCCGCGGCCCAGATGGTCAAACATACAGTTGTGTTGCTCCGGCAACCGGTGCAACATGCAGAACACATAACCTGAGAACGAGAGAGAGGGATCAGGATGAGATGAAAGAGTTGTATAATCTGCTCAAGGTTGATTTTAATAGCACGAGCACGTCTTGTTCCTCACACGTGCCGACTCTTTGAGACCTCCGGAACGGCTCTGAAAAGTCACTAATTACGTCAGCGTTAACCCTGCTGAAGTCTGGGCTTTTTTAAATGAATGCCAGAGAGCTGGCACAGAGATTACAATGATCTCAGATCTTTTAGCAGTAAAAGGAAATGGATTTGAGTGGTGCTTTCCTATGCAGTGCTACACTGGCGTGATGGTAGAGTTTTTAGAAAAAAAGTAAAAAGAGCCTACTTCCAAGTCTCTATATCCAAAAGTAAGAGAGTGATCGGGCGGCCTTTCATTGCAGTTCTGTTTAGAGCTTTTTAGCCATTTTTCCCCTCTACAAATCTAATTTTAGTTTTCATTTTAGTGTTAATTTGGTCTGAAAATAATTGTGCATTAAGCTTAGCTGTGTTATAAGCTAAATAATATGGAACACATTTTAAAAATATATACAGAAAAACTTAAATATTTATACATTTTGCAAACAAAAAAAAAGTTAAATAAAGATCTCTGTGTGGCGGTCGGTCGTGTGAAATGAATGCTTGTTATATTGTTACATTATATACTTTTATATTCGACCACTACAAATTATTAAATGCTAATGAGATATTAAAAACTAACACAATACAGAAATTGCAAAGTTAAGGCATAACCTTTTATTTATGAAAACTAAAATATTTATAAATAAATATCAAAAAAATGAAATCTGAAATTAACAGTAAAAGCATTATCTATGTAAGCAAACACCACTAATTACAGTTAGGCCAAATGTAGTCTGAATTCTTATGTAAAAACTGTGATCTGAGCTCATTTCCATGTAAATAAAAATCAGCTCTGCACACAGAGGAGGATCCATTCCATCTTAAGAGCCTCATTAAGAAGAAAGTCTCGTTAAGCAGTTTAATATATTCATTAATACACATGGTGTTTTTAATGAGTCCGAGATGATTAAAAGCTTACAATGTTTCAATTACTGCAGCCACAGAAGAGCTGCATGGCACTGCACACATCAGTGCATCACGTAGCGTTATTCAAGAGCGACATCGCTGAAGCTGCATCCACACGGTAAAAATGGGCATATATATTGTCTTTTGAATTGACTGATGAGAAAGAAAAACATAATGTGGCGTTGTTAACGGCATGCTACCATGACCAAAGCTTAATATGCTACCCGATTCATGAAAGATTCGCTCAAATGAGGCAGTTCATATGAATACATTAGTTGAATCGACTAACAGAGGTCTAAATCAGTCAAACACTTGGAGTACTTCAGCCAAAAATTAAAACTAGCTAAATTTTGACTGATGGCTAAATTAACCCTCATTAATTTGTTTTTTCATTGGAACAGATTTGGAAAATTTTAGCATTACATCACGTACTCACAAATGAAAAACATCAAAATAATCCACACCACTCCAGTTCATCAATTAACATCTTGTGAAGCGTAAACTTTAAAACATTATTTCTGTCCTCTAACCATAATATTGCTTTCTGAATTAGGAGAAAAATATGCACAGTTCAAATTTATTTCTATTTATAAATTAGCCAAAACAGTCCAAAACAGTTCTGAACAAACATGCTTGTGGGTCTTAAACGTGGATTTTTTTCACTGAGAAATTACTATGGATTATGGTCTTGTATTTTGGCTGGAAGCAATGGGTTAAAGTAATCTGATGGACTGGAGTGGTGTGGATTATCGTGGTGTTTTTATCAGCTGTTTGGACTCTCATTCTGACGGCACCCATTCACTGCAGAGGATCCATTGGTGAGCAAGTGATGGAATGATAAATGTTCTAATGATATAAAAACATACTCACCTAAATCTCGGATGGCCTGAGGGTGAGTATATATTTTTGACAAATTTAAATTATTTGGCTAAACAATTCCTTTAAATCTACTCAAGATTACTCACTCACTGGACTGCAGGGTATTTTACATTATTGTACATCCAAACAGATTTTCCTAACCCTTGGAGGAAAATGCTGCAGAGTTTTTGGCATCAAATAACGGCAGGAATCCTATCTGAGATAAATCCCGACGGCATAATGACTCCGATGCGAGCTGTCACGGGAACAGTCAGATCCATAAGTGTATTAGCAGAGCTGTGGGAATTGTCATTAGACTGATGACTTACAATAGCACCTTCAGTTTAACAAACAAGACAAAAAATAACAAGCACAGCCAGGAGGGACTGATGTTAACGGCGCAATTATGTTTACATGCTCCCTTTATTTCATCACCTACAGAAAGTGTCTAAAATTTGGGGGGGTAATGTACTCCTTTAGTTCTGTAGGGATCTAAAAGTTCTCGCTGAAATTGCAAACAGTCAGGTGAGGAATGAACAAGCCCGTATGGAATCGACAGAATCAGAAAGCCCATCATTTACATCATTCTGCACGTCTCGGAACTAGTGATGTGATGCGGCAAAACAAAAAACTTTCGTTGTCATCAACAAAGCTGTCCAGACTTCACGCATGCGAATCGGGAAGCATTACAGCTTTGTCACATCATCTCGCAGATGACGGCCATACTAACCACAGCGACAGGACCCCAGCTCCTGTTGTACGAGCTCCAGTTTGGTTTGGCAGCGATGGCACCGCCGACGGTTCTTCTGCTTGGGAACTCGTGGAGAATCTTCAGAACATGAGGCCTCTCCCACACGAACACGCTTCTCGGGAGACGACTCGCTCTCCGAACCTGAGGCTGGAAACACAAATACGCACTTTTCAATGCTTTTGCAGTTGCAAGTGCATCTCCGTTTGAGGTTTGAAGGATGTAGGTCAATCTAGATGCATGCCAAGTTGGATTGCCACTCAGTAAGCAAGACCTTATACAAGTTTACGAATACGAATTTAAGTAAATATGAGTTTTTCAGGTCTATTTAACAGTAACATTTAAAGGGATAGTTCACACACAAATTTAAATTCTGCCATGATTTACTCATCCTCCTCTTGTTCCAAACCTGTATGAGTTTCTTTCTTCTGTTGAACACAAAAGACGACAATGTGGAAAATATTCAGAGCCAAACCGTTGCTGGTAGCCACTGACTTCCGTGGTATTTTTTTCCATACTATAAAAGTAAATGGCTACCGTCAACTGTTTGGTTACCGTTTCCATTGAACATGTTTTAAATTTTTCAGAAACTGACAGAGGTTTGGAAGATTTTCAAGAGAACTATTACTAAGTAATAAATGATGCACAAATTAATTAAAAGCTACATAATCTTCACTGTATGAATTAAATACATGATTCCGGTTAAAGCTACAGGAGCAATTCAGTCAAGAGCAGTGAGCCATTCTCTCTTTTTCATTTGTTGACTGATTAGCATTATTCAACACAGACAGCAGAAAGTAAATCAGGCTGCTGTCCCTTTAAGATGTAATGCACAGATGTAATATACTGACACACATTCAATTTTGAAATAACCAACCATGTTGCAAATACACTAGACAGCAGCATGGTTTGACCAGAGCTTCAACTCCATTGATTTAGCTCCCTCTGACCTTGGTAAGTCAGTGTAAACCAAAGCTTGCAGTGGTTTCACAACTTTAAAACGTTTTTTTTCTTGAGGGTGGAGAAGTGATAAGGAATGTGTAAAGCATGGATCTTCAAATCTGGCCCTTCCTGTAGAGTTTAGCTCTAACCCTAATCTAACACACCGCATTCTAATCAATGTCTTCAGGATCATAAGAAAATCACAGGTAGGTGAGTCTGATAAGGGTTACAGCTAAACTCTGCACCACAATGGCCCTCCAGGGAAAGATTTAAGGAACCCTGGTGTAACGTAATGATGAATCACATTTCTACACTGACTCAAAAATATATATTTTGACAACTGGATTTGTAAACTAACTGAATTATGTTCTCAAAAAAAAAAATGATAAATGGTACAACATAACATTCCAGATGAAGATAACTGTGCAGTTTGTAACACCTGATTACCTTCAAAAAGCTGCTTGGAGT
Source organism: Carassius auratus (assembly GCF_003368295.1). NCBI lineage: Eukaryota > Metazoa > Chordata > Actinopteri > Cypriniformes > Cyprinidae > Carassius > Carassius auratus. The sequence continues at coordinate 2,518,484 of NC_039280.1, forward strand.
CTTTATAAGCACATTTGTATGCTGCTGTACATTTACAACTCATTTCCTCAGTGGTGTGATGTGCTAGACTATTAAAAGCTGTCTCAGACACACATACACAAGAGCGGTGGTGAGGTGTACCTGAGTCGCAGGGTCGTTTTGTAGGAGTGGATAGCGTGCCTCGAGCTGTGTCTGTACTGGAGACTTCTGGGAGAGAGAGAGAATGACAGAAGATTTAAATTTATGCATTTGGCAAATGCATTTATCTGAAGCGATGTACACTGCATTTATCAACTCATGCACTCCCTGGAAATCAAACCCATGACCTTGGCATTGCTATTTAGAAGCGTTTTACCCACCGTTTGAGAACCCACTAGTCTACATCTCTAAGGTTTCAGACTTTCTGGTTGTCCTCAACTCATATTTTGGGATTTGACATTCCCAAAAGTTCATAAACACGATATAATAAGCCTGTGGTTCTTTTTCATCTGCAGTATCTCTATGACTGCTGTGTGATATTAAAACAATTAGAGTCCATCCGAGACTAGATGCAATGAGCGCTGAAATATCATCTCCTTTATTAGAAGACAGAATTTGTGTGTCCTCACCGTCCTGTGCAGGAAGAGGTGTGGCTTCTGTCGAGGGCTCATCAGAGCTGGCTGGCTTGGAGGACAGGGTTTGGCTACTGCTGCTGCTCGTCTCGTTACAGAAGACTGCTGATTGGCTATTGCTTGAGCTGGGGGCGGGCTCTGGAGTGCAGTCTTCATCTGGTGGTTTCTTCTGTATGTCTGAAGGAGAGAACAGAGGGCGTGAAAGTCTCTCAGACAAATTGATTCAAGTATAATCATAATCATATAGACCATGTGATAACAGTATCTTACCAGCAAAACATTTGGAGCAAAGGTTCATGGTTTTGCTGGACCTGGAAAAAGAAAAGACAAAGCAAATATTCTTTTTAATATCTGTATGGGGAAAAGTACATCTCTTTATGAAATAATTATCATAACACCAAAATATTAGCAGTTGAATCCAATAGTAAGGATATTTCATGATTCCTGATACACACTTAATGTGCTGGGGAATTCCTTTATTTAGAAAACGTACATATTAATTTATTAAAAATTAAATATTGACTATTTTAGATTTAAATAAAAATAATAACATTTTAAATAAAAAATTACTTGGGTAAATACGCTATAAAAACAACAAATTAAAAGTATCCCATTCTTTTATTCAATGAATTTCCTGCATAACCCCGATCTGTTTGTGATTACTGGATAAATATGTGTAAAAGTGAATTGGATTCAGAAATTTTGATTCTGAAAAGATTCATTTGACTCACACAAAAGAACAATAAGCTAACACAACCAACAACACTATGGCTTTGTGATTAAGTTTTACTCTACACAAGAGCAATCCCTATTTAATGAGATCTTTTAGTGGGGACAGTTGAAACACAAATCTGAATTGTTTGCTGACTGAACAAAGCCTCAGATGCCTCTTCAGTGGCGAGCTCTTCACTGTTCTTTACCTGCAGGCTGAGGGTGGTGACATATCAAACACTTTATGCACACACACACACACACACACAAACAGTTATTGCACTTCCTTCATGCGCCTCAAAAGTCTCTCTCAGAGTGACACAGGTTAGCAATGAAAACACCATCAACAGCACAAGAGCAATCATAATCAGTGCCCAATCAATGAGGCGGAAGGAAGCATGGGGAGAGAGCAGGCATTGTGGGTAGGAATAATGCATATTAAGAAGAGGAGCATGAAGAGCACATCACTACATGAAAACACTGAAGGGGCAGCCATGTGTGAATGAGCAATAAAAATGTGTCATCGACAGTGCTGATTGAGTAACATATGATGATTGTCCTTAAAATAAGCTAAAATGGTTCAATACGTTGATATGTTTAGATTAAATCCAAAATATAACGACTATAAGAATCAGTGAAAGAGTTCATTTTGAGCAGCCATTTGGATCAATTAAATAAAGCAACACTCCATCCTTGCGACTTTCATTACCCTTGCAATGTTTACCAAGGATTTGCTGGCTAATGATCTAAAAAGGCAGCGATTGTATCAGTAATTAAAGCTATATAATGACACCTAGTAGTAACAAAAACGATACTTGCTACTATATTACGTAGCTACTGAGTAAATGATTGCATAAAAAGCAAGTAAAAAAGTCTTTTAAAACAGATACAAATATTTCATGTCAGCTAAATTAATTGTAAAATCTGTAAATGATTGCATAAAAGTAAAAAAAGTTTGATAAAACATAAGTTAATGAATTAAATTGTAAATGATTACATGAAAAACAGAACAATGGCAAGTAGGCTCAAAAATAACAATTTAAAAATTACATAATTACATTAGCAAAACATTCAACTTCTGTCGAATAAAACAAATCACACAAAAAATTGGGCAGCCAAACTTATATTAAATACAAAAAAAAATTCTGGAAATGCGACGGTGTGCGTGTATGTGTGCGCACGGTTTTCCTCGGTCACATGACTCCAAGCCAATCAAGCTGGCCTCTCTCTGGATTAATCTGACATCTCCTGTTAAATGTCATCTGCAATTATGGCTTATGAAAAGAGGCAACAGCCCAATCAAGACTCCAGCACACACACACCTCAGCCCACCTTCTGAAGAGTTACTGTGTGTGCGGCATATTCAACAAATCACATCACACCATTAATCAAGCCATTTTACTAAATAACCACAATAACACTGAATCTAATTTAGAGACGTGATTGATGCCATGCTTCCTACAGAAGGAACCCACCTGCCAATAACTGGCTCGAACTACATACTAAACAAAACAACACTAACATTTTCAATACTAACATTTCTACCAGCAACTGTTTGGTTGCTAACATACTTCAAAATATCATCTTGAAACTCATACAGGTTTGGAAGAACATCAGTGTGAGTAAATAATTTTTATTTTTGAATTAACTACTACTTTAAAATAACAGCTTTATTTATTTGTGTTATTTCATTGTCTTTTCTTGCCACATTCAGCATACGTTTGATAAGGCAAGCATCAGTTTTATTGGTCATTTTGTGTTAGGAAATTATAATCCCAAATATTAAAATGATTAATATGTGTAGTCTCTATGTGTATGAGATCAACATCTACAGCGCCTCAGCAAGCAACAGGAAGGCTGCACGTTTTAAAAAGTAGCTGCTGTTCAAGGCCTGATATTAATGCACTTACCTTGAACATAAAATTAAAGCAACGATGAAATGGTGAAGGCTTTCTTTAGGAATAATGAGAGTATTCTGTGGGAATCACAGGGGACGGCGCATCCAAACACAACAGATGATCTCACTCTCTACACTCATTCCCTGGCCGCACCAGCTCCCAAAAGATAACGCATGCTTGAAAATGAGAAGACCGATGTGCTAACAGGTGTTAAAATGGAAGATGCCAGATGGAAGTTCGGAAATGGGATGAAAAATGAAACACCACTCCTGCCCTTCACACTTCAGCCCCTCTTAACTGCAGCGCCCTCTATCTACACACAGAGAAATGTCTATGGAACAGTACAGATATTACTCCAAATTTAATACCAGACATTTGTGTTGTGAATCATTTGATTATCTGGTTTGCAGCCATATAGTTCTAAAAAAATAACTTAAATATGATCAAATGAGTTACATATTTTATTTACTAGAACATACATAAACTTTTTTTTATCAATTTTCCAGCAAAATAGTTTTAATTTGGCATATAATGTTGCAATGACTTAAAATTACATTAAAGGGATAGTTAACCAAAAAATTAAAATTCTGTCATCACAAACCAAAGAAAATAAAAATGTAACCAAATAGTTAATGGTCCCCATTGACTTTCATTGGTTAAACATTTTTCTAAATATCATCTATGTTCAAAAGAAGAAAGAAACTCAAATAGGGTTTGGAACAACTTGAGGCGGAGTAAATTATTTTTGTCATTTTGTGTGTGAACTACTCTTTTATTAAAATCAACGCAGCTATAACTATTGTATTTGCTTTAGTGCATTTCAGATAACATGCACTAAGGATGGGCTGAGTTTACTCACGTGACTTATCATCAGATAATTCATAGGCGTCAGGTTAATCTTGACATGTTAGTGAGGATGTGTTTTAGAATTCAAGTATTGTGCAAAATTTTTCTTGACACTGGTTATCAAAACAGAGCCGCATTTGCTTGTGTCATTCAACACCAGTTGGGCAAGTCTACACAAGGTTGAGGGAAGAACCAGTCACGTTTTGAGACTGCTTTTACACATGCAACAGGTTAGCTGAAACCTTTCCCTCAAGTATCGGTTTACTAGGTTTTATGTTCTGCCCAATCAAATAACTACTTTACAAAAGCTGCTCGGTTTAATGCATGCAAGGGATAACAAATATTAGGCCTATACTTCAGATTTTGATGAAAAATGTGATTACTGACAATAGTGGCATCAGATGTCATCAGTATTTTAAGTAAACTATAATTTAGTCCACATTAGACCATTCAAACTACAGCTAAAACCAGATATAAACAAGAAAATGTCCACATTGGTGCTCTAAAGAACTAAGAGCAATATATCATGGAGGAAATGTATAAGATAATGATTAATATAACAGAGACTGTGGGTCTTCATTTGACCATACGAGTAAAATTATCCATCTGGAAATTTAGAAAACAGAGACAAACCCCTTCACGGTTTATAAGGTGGATGATTAACTTTAAAATTTCAACATAATATAAAATAATTTTTAACAACAATTTCGACCCAACAGGTTTTATTACCATTTGTACTAGTAATAATGCTGAAATACAGTTTTAAAAGTTGCAGAGTTTTATATTAAACAATCACAAGTATGCCATTTAATTATTGTCATTTATATGCACCAATACACCAAAAACCGTAAAACAACAAACTACCAGCAGATAGTTTTTGCATAGCAAACAAAGCAGGAAGCAATGACAAACAAATGTGCAGCTTTAACTGAATGACAAATGAGTCAAACTTTACAAATCATTATTTACTCACCCTCTTGCCATTCCCAAAATGTATGATTTCTTTTTCATTGAACACAAAAGGAGAACTGCCATGACATATTGACATCTTGGTCTCTTTATCTAAAACTACTGTATGTCTTCAGTGAAGTGGACTTTTTACCTAAAATTGTGTTTTCTTTGGAGCTTGCAGTTATTAAAATAAAAACCACAGTAAAGGGAAAACTGCATCTTTTGTGTTCGGCAAAAATACTGTTTGTGTGTAAATTTCAGACTAACTTGCAACATATAAATCATATGCAACTAATTATTATACACCAAACAATCCACCATGACAAATTGTCCATAGTTAAACTTAAAAAATCTGATATACAAGCAAACAGAACCATGCATTGTCAATTCTTACAAGGCTGATTCAACATACTCCCTTTTTAGGACATTTACTGTATCGTTTCATATATCTCTGCACAAAGCAAACCAGACAGTTTATTAAAGTCTGAGTCTGAATGGGAAAAACAGTCAAGAATTCAGAATAGAGATGGGCTGTGGTTTAAATCTGCCAATATAAAGCCAGATATGATGTGCCATGTTAACATCCGGTTTCAAATGTCATGTGCATCTTCAATGACAGTAACTGTGCCACTTGAATAAAGAGTCCAAAATAAACCACTGCTACAATCTATTTGAGTCATTCAGTCACACAAACATGAAACATTTAAAGAACAGAGATGAAAATGAATACAGTGATCATAATGATGATGAAGAGACCAATCTGTATATTATTCATCCTGTGTCATCATAAAGTGCACACACCTCTGTACACTCACACATACACACCTTGAAGTAAACCTTGACTTCAGTCCAGAAAATGCTTCTGAACAAATGACAATGACAGCACTCGCCTGGGTCATTAATACAGTATTGCTATTACTTATTTGCACTCAAATATCATCTTAACATAAATGCATTTTAGATTTCTGTGAAAAGTAAGATTTCCCGTAAAACCAGTTGCAATGGTAAACACTGCATTCATTTTATTGTCACATGAGCTGGACTGAAATATCACATTGCATTTTACTATTTTTCGGCACTAGTAGCACCTAAGAAAATCACACACACACACAAAATATGACCATCTTCAAACAGGTAGTCCCACCCCAAATTCCCAACATTGGTTCAGTGAAGCTTGCCCTGTTGGACTGGATGAACATCAATGGTCTTCTAATTGGTTTTTGAATGACAAGTTGATAAATGTGTACGATTTACCATTGATTAGTCTATTTCGAAAATATATATGTAGAATTAGTAGGCATCACTATCACATTTCCATCACATTCAGTTCCCTAAATGCCTATTTGTGAAACCCTGACCTAACAAATCAGGGACACCATCCACAGATTCACAATCTAATTTACACAAAACAGAAGGTTGAGCCTGTTTTATAATAGCTTAGTCACTGGTAAAGTGAGAGGGGTTTTATGTGATTAAATTACCTGATACTTGAGCCATAAAACATGTAATTACTGGTGTACCATCAGCATTCAATCCAACCATTACTATGTCATCTTTTTTTTTATGAAAGCAAATGGACAAATGGCTAATGAAAGCCTGCTAAACGATCACTTGTCATGGGTCTGTCTTCGTCTTGCCCAAATCTGATGCATTTGTTTCCAGCACAGACAGCAAGGAGTGTCAAATGACTGCACCTGTGAGACTGTAACACGTGCTCGAAGAAGAGCATGATTAATGTGTCACTCAAGAAAAAGTCATTCTGTCATTGGCTTTTCCTGGCTGTGTTTCAAAACCCAGGGAGGTGTCTACCTAGACAGCATTTCAAGTCACTGGAGGCATGTATAAAATGTTCAATATGCTGTCTAGATAGGCCATCAAATAGGTTTTGACATACAGCACTTAATGCTTATCTCAATGATGCCAAAACCTGATGCTGTCTATGTAGGAAACATGCACATAAAAAAAAAAGAAAAGTAAAATCCCTAATTTTGGATAGGACAAGAGTTCCCAAACTGGGGCAAAAGGACCCCAGGGAGGCTCTAACGTAGTGTTAGGGATCCATGGAAAAGCTAACAGGAAAGAGTTTAAATAAATAGCAAATTTTAAATTAATATATGATTTAATAACTAATGATTTAATTTATACCCCCCGACGACGTCAAATTTGATGCCAAAAAAAATCCTGCAAACGCCTATGATACTTAAAACGTCAAGTTCACTACGTTTTTTCGATATAAAACAAACATTTCACAATCTGTAATGCCAAAACAGCTGTCTAGATAGTTTTTTCAAACACAGCCAGTGGTTGAGATAGAGGGCAGTGAGAAATGAGTCCATCTCACAAGGCTCGTTAAAAACCACTAAATCGCTCAAAATCTGCTTTTGATAAGCCTACAATTTAAAATGTAATGTGTGTTTGTTGGGTGTATGTGTTTTAAGTGTGTGTTCAAGGGGAAACAGCAGCTGTGGATGTAAAAAACAGGAGTGGTTGTTCCCCACCCCCATCCATCGGCCTACAACAATGAACAACAAACAGACCACATTTCATTCACATTTAACGCCTTTTCCGCATCAAATTCGGCGTAAATGTACACTCACGTGTAAAATGAATCGTCTTACCCCCAAAATCCACAAGGGCAGCGGGGAGGAATGCTAGGCGGCTTGCTGCGCTCGCTTCCTGTGTCCCCCATGGTGGCGATGTGAAGGCGGTAGGTCTCTCCAGTAAACACCGGGGATCCGCTCGCGGCCTAGTGCTTGTGCGGGAATTCCTCGACTCGACGTTTGATCAAAAATCCTTTACAACGAAATCCCCGAGCTGAAAACGCAGCGTAATAAGTAAAGGACCAGGACACGAGCGGCCGTTACTATGAATTCGATGTAATTTAGACAAAAATCAAGAAATTAACGGCCGCGTACAGTCCGACGGACCGCACCGGGAGTCGAGGCCGATCAGCTGGCGAGTGGAAGATACCAACTTCCGAGTAGGGTTTTGTTAATCAGGAGTAAAATCAATTTAAATCTAGATATTCCAGTTTTAATCATATTTACACAAGATCATGTTGTTAGAAGGTGAAATACATAATACGATGCTTAACTATTGGTCTACATACATTAACATCACGTGTTAATAACGCTTTAACGAACCACTGTTCCCCCAAAAGAAAGTGGAACGTCCCAAGCTGTATTCCTTGTTTGTAAAAGGGGATTTGTGCTTTAAAGCTGTTTAAGTACAAGACCTGCTACAGACCCCTACATAAGATGAACCGCTCGCGATGGCTTTGACTACAACAGATATTGAAACAAGACACAAAAATTACATTAAAAGTATTAAATAACAATACAAATACATGACACTGACTTGCACATTGACAACACACTGGCTCAAGGCCATACAGTAATGTCTTCTTTCTCTCCTTCTGTACTGGAAGGGGGATTCCAGTGATTGAACTGTATACAAAGAATTGTTAACTGATATTATATTTGGACCTTTTCAAAAGTTGTGTTGAAAATATTCTGGGTAAAACTATTATTGTCTACACACTTGAAGGAAAGTGCATTAATCTGTTGTTGGTTCACCTGAATGTCTCGAATACGTTTTGACTTTGAATGTTGTATATGCTTAATGTACCTTATACTTACAGATTTATTTACTTACAGTTGTAAGTGACATACAGATAAATATATATTATAATAATAATACTCTGTAAAAAATGTACACCTTATACAGATAAACACTATATTATAGCAGAATCTGGAGATAGTTGATAGCGGTTACACAGGAAATAAAAAAAGTACATGTTCATTTCAAATTATATTTTCTTGTGACAACATTTCCCAATAGCAAAAGTAATAAGGGCAGAATTCATAAAACAGCAAATATGTATGTATTTAAAATGATGTAATAATATGCTCTTCATATATATATATATATATATATATATATATATATATATATATATATATATATATATATATATATATATATATATATAAAGAGCATATTATTACATTATTGTGGAAAATAGAGTTTTTTTATCAGTAATTTTAATAGTACAATTAGATATATAAACAGACTTTTTCCCCAATTGTAGTAAGAGCATAATTAATAAAACGGCAAATAACATAAAAAGTATGCACTCATGTGTCTACTAGAAATTGTAATTCATAACTACAATAACAAAATTACAACATATAAAGCCTGTTACTGGATTAGTATACAGTATTACACTGATTTGCTGCAAATATTCAGGGTATGAATCTGAATTTTGTTTACAGAATGTGTAGATCAAATGCAGCCAATGTATCATGACCTACCAAACATTAGAGCAAATGATTCTTTCATTATCATGTGATAGCTGTACATGAGCGGAGGGTGGATGACTCCCTTTCAAAACAACATCTCCTCCCTCATCACTGGCTAAATCCAGCCTGAGGCCTCCAGGTCTCCTGAGATGCTCCACACAACTTCAAAGACAATTTTCCCCTCATTTCTACACAAAAAACTTTAGGAATTAATGAGAAAATGTTTCAAACATGACAGAGCTATAATGTAGCTTGAGCGCATCAAGAGTGTCATGGATTTGCTTTCTTTCACAACGTTGCATTCACAAACAGTCACTCAGGAAAATAACCATTAGACTGATATTCATATTCATGATGGTTTACAAGAGTTCACGTCAACTTTTCAACTTTTTGCAGAGTTAGAAATCCCTCTTTACTCTCTGTGTTGTTTCCTGCCTGAAGAGAGACTACAAAGAAGACGCTCTCAGAGGAGGTTTGATTATTTAATGGGGAAAATCAGAAGGTACGGAGCAGCGGGACATTGTAGATGCATTGATGTGAAAAAAAAGGAGAGACAGAGGCTCAAGGTGCCTGGAAAAGGGAGGAAAAACAACTGTGATGATTTTGCAGTAAATCGGTGAACACGGGTGAACTTTCATGCTTTTCAAAAACACTGCAACAAGACATTTCAGTAAAATATTCTCAGATTTAACTTTCATATCAAGGTAGGTACATTCAAAAGCATCTTTAAAGCACTACATTGAACGATGATGATCCTTTCAGAGTTTTACACAGTGGATCCAAAGCAATTCAACAGAGCTCCTGCAGTTTTAAACACACTTGAAGCAAACTGATATGAAGGGTTTTACTTTAGGACACAGTGGAAAGTTCCTGGTTCACATATACGCTCTTAAAAATGAAAGGTTTCAAAAGGGGGTTTTCACAGCAATGCCATAAATGAACCACTTTTAGTTCCCCAAAGAACCTTTCAGTAAACAGTTCTTAGTGTGAAGCACATTTTAACAGTCTAAAGGCCTTTCCACACTGAGCACGAAAAAGCTACGATGACACATTGGAATTAAAACAACAGATAGCTATGGAATCTTCCACATAGAATGCAAACATTTTTTTTTCAACCAGTCTGACAAATCTTTTTAGTTTCGCAAAGAAAAATCTTTGCCATCCAATAAGATTTGAGCTAGGATCCCATGGCAGGAGCAGCTGCTGTTGCACAAAACGGCAAGATTGGTGGCGCTGTTTTGATAACCAGAGTAAACACGAAAGAATAGTGTGACGATGAGCGAAACCTGCTCCACCCACCGGTCTTGAGTCCCACAGAGGAGATGGAAGGGTATAAACTGGAGCGACGACAGTGAAGGACGAGAGAGGACCAGGCCTGGGCTTTATTTTATGTTTTGGTTTTTATTTGTGCACATCAGTCGTCCGTGCTGTTTTGTGTTTATTTTGATTATTGAAGTTTTGTTTTGATTGTCGGCCGGTTCCCGCCTCCTACGTCCTGATGATTATGGAGATTTTATCATTACAGTGGTGCCGAAGCCCGGGAGAAAGAGGGACGCGCTGCTGAAGATCCCTCGCCGCTGTGGTGAATCCGCGGTGCCATCGAGCAGGCGAGGAGTGTGCCGCCATGGACGCTCGAGGCGGTGGGCTGGAGTGAGTTGCCGGGGATGGGCAGGGGGCCGGAGTCGGAGCCTGCTGCCTCCGTGAAGGAATCCGGAGGAGCAGGGAAGGGGTGACTCCTGCCGGCTGCCCAAAACCGGAGGAGCCGTCGCCATCCACCGGGCAGTGGAGGAGTGTCGTACCATCCGCCGAGGGCCGTCCAGGCACCGCGGAGGAGATCACCCAGCTGGTGGAGGGCCAAGCAGCAGTGCGTCTGGGAACCGGATTTTTTTTCTTCTTCTTCTCCTCTGTCCCCTCTCTCGTCTCTGTCGCTCCTCCTTCCATCTTCTTTTCTCTCGCCTCATCTGTCCAACCCCCAGGTTCCCGTGAGCAGTCCCCCAGGAGGGAGGGAGGGGGGAGAGTAGAGTGCAGTCTCGAGGGTACCCCCCGGCCTGTGAGGGGCGATGGGGGTATGTGACGAGTGGGGCGGGGCCGAGAGGCGTGGGAACAAAGTGAGGCCGATGGAGTGATTGGAGATGAGCGACACCTGCTCCACCCACCAGTCTCGAGTCCCACAGAGGAGATGGAAGGATATAAAACTGGAGCGACGACAGTGAAGGACGAGAGAGGACCAGGCCTGGGCTTTATTTTATGTTTTGGTTTTTATTTGTGAGCATCAGTCGTCCATGAGGGTAGGGATGGGTACAGAAACTTTTTATTTGTATTAAAATGGCCCCGGGGCTAAATTATGAAAGACCGTAGTATCAGTAAGATCTGACGGTATCGGTTCTGCTTTCGGTACTGGAGGGGAAAAAATTATTGTCCTATGTATTTTGCTTAATAATGTTATCGTGCACATTTTATCTCACCAAATATTTCTAATGTGCAATCATATTAAGACGTTTGTCTGTGAAATCAGCGAGATCTCAATGCGCGCCACGGAGGCTGTCTGTCAGACACACACACACACCACAACAAGCGCAGCGCACACACAGACATAACAGTATGAAAACTCCCGTTAATAATAAAGAGTGACGATGGCGAAGAGATTTGCTTAATGTTATCGTGCACATTTTATCTTACCAAACATTTCTAATGTGCGATCATATTAAGACGTTTGTCTGTGAAATCTGCGAGATCTCTCATGGGCGCCGCGGAGGCTGTCTGTTAGTCACACACACACAACAATAACGAGCGTGGCGCACACACACGCATAGGGGCCGTTCACATATTATGCGTGCTCAAGTTCGTCATTTCAAATGTAGGTGCGCGGTATGCGCGCTCATAATTGAAGCAACACGGTCGTGACGTGCATGCGGTGCGACGAGCTCGTTTTTCCATGCGAGTCTGCACCGCATCGAGTTAAAAACATCTCAGCTTTTCAGAATGCCGCAAGCGCACCGCAGATCATGTGACTTCCTCACCTTTTCCGTAACAACGTTGAAAGCTCAGCCAAGATGAAGGAAAAGCCGATAGCTGTATGTGGATTTTTCAATTAATTTAGTAGCAGAGCTACTGCAAGCAGTTTTTAGTGCTGCAAATCCATTTATCCATTGCTGAAATTTCTGGGTCTTCATGGAGAGAGCAGGTCATGGTTGCTTAGCAATGGCAAACGCCTCAGGGGCGTAAGTGACCTTAAGTAACCTTTGTATTATTATTATTTTATTTTTAATTTTTTAAAATCCTGTCAAACGTGCACAAACTACTAGCTACTACTAAATATTGTAGAAACATAATTTTCTGTAAAGTTGCTTTGTAACGATTTGTATTGTAAAAAGCGCTATACAAATAAACTTGAATTGAAAAATTGAAAAAATCAGAAAGCGGCGCGCCTAGCGTTTTCCACGAGTTTTTAGACGCGATATGTGAACGGCCCCTTACAGTACGAAAACTCCTGCTTAATACAAAGAGTGAAGATGGCGGAGACAGCAAAACGTTCCAAAGTGTGGTTATACTTCACTAGAGTTGACGCAGACAATGCTGGTTGTCATAAGTGCAACAAAATTTTTGCATGTAAGGGCGGAAACACAAGCAATCTTATCAAAGCATCTTTCAAAAGTGCATTATGTGCAGACAGAGAAATGCAAAGTTTTCGACTGCCTAAACACAACACAAAGTAACACAGTAACACAAAACAAAGTACCGATAAGAATACCGTTAAAGTACCGGACCATTAAGCAGTATCGGTAAGAGTAGTAATACCGTTAAAACCTTAACGATACCCATCCCTACATGAGGGGCTGATGCACTGTTTTGTGTTTATTTTGATTATTAAAGTTTTGTTTTGATTGTCTGCCGGTTCCCGCCTCCTTCATCCCGATGATTATGGAGATTTTATCATTATAAATAAGTTCCCAGATAAGGGAAGAGAATGGATGCCGAATTCTTGTTGTTGTTATTTGAGAACATATTTATTCTCACATGTTCTTTATACAGAACAAGATTTCTATTAATTGTCCACTGAATTATGTGATCTGTAGAGCATTGTCCGTTTTCTTCCATGTACGCGAGTGGTATGAGCGTATTCACTCTTTTTCTACACATGAAATATGTAAGCAAATAAACATGATAATGAAGATATATTTTCTGTGTGTTTTGTATGCAACTCATGTTCAGATCAGGGTTGCCCGGTTTACACAACAAATCCTGCCCTGTTGCTTCTCAAAACTAATCGCGATTCCAGGAGGTTCCCAGACAAAAAAAAATGCTTCCCGGGGTTAAAATATACGTTTTGTTTTTTGTCATGGTTGTCTTGGTAAAATTCGCATTTGAGGGGCTAAATATCACGTTATTGGTATTGGGGTTGCTTCAAACCGTGGACATGAAAAACAACCGCAGACTTGGCAACACTGGTTCAGGTGGAGCGGCAGTTACTACACAGAGTCGTAGTCTACCGACAACTAACACAAAATCGCTTTCAAAATTGACAAAGAATCGCCACCAATTTTAAAATCAATTTTGTGTAAATTGTCAGTGAATTACGGCTCGGTGAAGTAAATCCCAACCAATGTTGCCAAGTCTGTGGTTGTTTTTCATGTCCGCGGGTGGAAGCGACCCCAATAGAAATAACGTGATATTTAGCCCCTAAAATGCTAACTTTACCAAGGCAACCATCCCATAAAACTTAAATTTTAACCCCCGATTTTTTGCACAGTCCTAGATGTAGTTTTTGATAAAAATGCTTTTTGCTCCAAATTATGCATTTTTATGAAACCTACCTATATTCAAGTGTTGTTAAAATAATGCCTTAAGATAGAATAAAACAGATATTTTTTATTTAAAAGTGGAGGCTCTGATCTTTATTTTGGTGTATGGCATATTCAAATATTCATACAGAAAAATATACTCATATTTTGTTGTAGATCAAATTTGAGTGAAAATCATCAAAATCGCTGATGGTGGCTGCCAACTTTTTTCAAAAATGAATGCGGGGAAAGAGTTAAAATCGTATGGATGCTAAAGGCTCTTTATGGAACCATTAATATCACTAAAAAACCTTTTGTTTAAGTGTCACTTTTTAAGAACAAACTTTCAAACATAAAAGTAACCTTTTAAAACAAACATTCATCAAGTATTGATCTTCAAACCTTGCTATGATTCAGACTTGTCTAGAAGAGAAAGTTTGACTTTTTAATGTTGTCTTGACCAGGCAATTATCTCAGAGTTTTAAAAGGTAGAAATGGACAGATGGACAAACAGATGGACATAGATAGATAGATAGATAGATAGATAGATAGATAGATAGATAGATAGATAGATAGATAGACAGACAGACAGACAGACAGACAGACAGACAGATAGATTCTTAATTTTAAAAACGCTATTATAAAAATAAAAGAAAATCTTCTACGTGCTGTTCTAGAAACTCAACATGTCAATACAGCTGCTTTATTCATGAGGGCCAATTTCAGAAGAGGGATGTTTTAGATACAAACAGCCATGGATTTCATGGGAAATCTTTATGTGTGCATGTCTCTCCATAAACGAGTGCTTCTCTTATCCTTTAATTATTTCCCAAGAAAGAGCGAGAGCTTTATTGACAAGTGTTTCAGTGTTTATAGGGCTGTGGATAGGATAACAGAAAGCATCCCTCTTATAAGAAACATTAATCTGGTTATAACTGGATTGGACTCTTGTTGCAGTAATGTAATGTCTACAGTAATGTGTTATGGGGTTGTGGTGTGGGGTGTTCAACAAAATTCCCCTCTTGCCATGTTAATAATAACCTAACTAGACTAAGTGTGCAAAGTAGTTTTTCATTAAATAAATAACCACTTTTTTTTTTTATTAAAGTATAAAGGCCTGTTCACAACAGGAATAAAAGTTGAACATGATAAGAACAATATCAACAGTTTTTTAGAAGCGTGAACTACAGTTTTGTCGCCTGCTGCTTGAGCCCTTTATAGTCTCTTTTACTGCATTTATTTGATCAAAAATAATGTGGGGAAATAATAATTAAAAAAGAACTGAATACATATTAAAACATTTAAATGGTATAAGAAATGTCTTAATTATAATTTCGCGTGTGACTGCGCTGCACATTAAGTGAACTACATCGGCGCTGCTGCACCAAAACACAGTTGCTCACATTAATTTGATCCTGCTGGATTCTGTCCTAGAAAATGTCAGATTTTTAAAAATCCGGCATACAGCGCATTAGATCGTGACAGTGCATGCGTGCAGACGAGGATGAGCGAGCGGGGCTTTGGCTAGATTTATTTGGAGGTTATTGCTCATGTCTCATTCGGCACAAATCGAAATGTTTCCATATTCGCAATGTATTTGAATGTTAAACTATTATTTATAATGTAAACTAGGCTTGTACTTAACACGCATTCGCATATAGACGGAAAAGATGATCCTCTTCATATGAGCAAAAACGCGCCCACACTTCTGTTTTAAATCCGTTAATCTTAATTAGCCTATTTAAGTCGGATATATTTCGCATAGCCGATTTAAAAAAAAAAAAAAAAAAACATGAAAACAAATTGTTATTTTTATTTTGGGCCTATTACCTAGTAGGCTATAAATTTTCCTTAAAGCATCCCATTTTGTCCCAGGGCTTAGAACCTGTGCCCTAGTCAGGTCCATGCAGAAACTTGTGAACGATGCTCGGCGTCACCGTTTAGTGACAGCAGTTAATGCTCCAGGAATGTGTCGGTCACATCGCCTATTAATCGCTGTTTTGAATCCAGCAATTATTTATTTAGAAATGATAAGATCTGATTATGACAAGTGTGGTATAAAAGCTTTGTTTATTAGAGGAATAATAGGTTAACTGGAAAATGTTAGATCGCGACCATGCTTTTGGACCCCATAGTCTTCATTTACGCGGCTTTGTTCTGGTTTGCCGCTTGGTCACGAATTTCCACAAATTCAGTATATTTAGGCATTGTTTCTTTTCCTAAATCTTCATAGTCTAACCCTCTAATTTCCCAGGTTTATTTTATTATCTTTCGCTTTTAATAACTGTTTTCGCATCTCTTACTGTGGTAAACATGGGAAGGGAAATTAAAGATTTCATGAATTAAGAATTCGTTCGATTTATTAATTTGTTCCCTTATTTCACTTAAATCATGGGTTATTTAGGGAACAAAATTAATGAAACATGGACAATTTGCCACATTAATAATTCGTAGGAATGAATTAACAAGTTGTAGGAATGAATAGACTACCTGTCCTGTCACTGTGTCCCGCAGCCCTGCAAAGCGCACGATATAAAACAGTTATCTGATGAAATGATTAGTAACTACATTTCTATTGCATTTAATGTTGAAGAACATTTATGTTGTTTCTATTTTAATGTACTTTAAAGTTTAAATCACATTAAAAGCTTAATTTGTACATTGTGAATGAATGATGATGCTTTTATATATCGTCACCATCACTCACAGCCACGTGTTGAGTGCGCATGAGCCGCACGCAGCCCAACATTGAATCGGTTAACCGACCATCGATAGCCTTAATCGACTGCATCTCTTATCGACAATTAATCGATCATCGATTAATCGTTGACATCCCTAGTGACAATATACTGTTATTATTGCTATTAGCTATTATTGCTTATATTGCTATAACCGCAATATTTAAAATGAATAGTTCTCTTATGATAACACCACATGTAAATACTCCAGTGCCAGAACCTGGTTGAGCTCCAAGGCTCTCCTTGGAGTAGCTGCAAGCACCGTGTCTTCTTGTGTGACAAGTGTCAGCGTTAAGGCATAATACTGCCACACAAGAAGACACAGCACTTGCAGCAACTCCGAGGACAGCCTTTTTCATCAGATTACCTTAAATTGCCATTATTTTACTTGTCATAGAATGGGTAACTTTATATAAATCTTTTAACAGCGGTTGTCTGTGTTCATATATTGAAGTAAAGGGTGATTATTTTAATAAGTACCACATTTTCTTTTCTTCTCTTATTTTTGAATTTGCAATCAATACGGCCTGTTTTTGTGAAAACCTGTATCTGAAATGTAAATCATGTAATTTTATGGCTCAATACTTTATGTTACCATAGAAATTGTCCAACACCACTCATACAGTGTTCATTTTATTTGTGCAGCTCTAAGAATCGTTCATAAATTGCCTCAAATTTTTCTTTTTTAATTCTGCAGATACCCTGTAAATAGTTAAATAGAATTCCTTCCTTCATATTTGGTGATACTTGTATAGTAAAAACAGTAAGGAAGCACTTTAAAATATTTTTAAAGGAAGCACAACCCAGTAGCAGATTAAAGAAAACACGTTTTCTCCTGTGGCATGCTTGCCATCAAATTTATTACATGCAAATGTGTTAAAAGAAATGAAAATTTGCAGCAGATGTACTCAACCTCAGGCCATCTCAGATGTAAATGGTTTTTTTTCTTCACAGGAACAAATTTGGATAAATTTAGAATTTTCACTTAAGAAAGTAATATTATGGCCAGAAGCAATGGTTTGGAGTCAAATTGCATTAATGATGGATTAGTTTCTTACAAAATTCACAAGATATTTATTGATGGACTGGAATGGTGTGGATTAACTATGGATTACTGTGATGTTTTTATCAGCTGTTTGGACTCTTATTCTGACGACAGCCATTCACTGCAGAGGATCCATTGATGAGCAAGCGATGTAATGATATAGGGTTGTGCCGATAGACGATTGTATCGTGTATCGACGATAGTCAGAGATATCGACATAAGCAGATTTCTCTGTCGATAATAAAGACGATATTAGGATCATTCTTCTATTAATGTATTAGATTATAATAATAATAACTATTATTTTTATTAGGCTGCTTATTATAATTCGGCTATCAAACTGCCCAGCTATTTTACTTCATTACCGCATTTCACACGCGCGCGCAGGAGGATTAGAGCCTGTAGTCGTTGAAGTGGTACACTTTGACTCGGATAACTCATTAAATCCATGAAATGAAAGAGAAATGGAGTTGGTGTCCCACACATTTAATGGCTGCTACACGGCATCGCGCTCTTCTCAAACATGAGAGATTAACTCTTTCTTGGCATAACAAATTAATTAAAGACAAAATAATAACAAGGCGGCAGAGCGAACTTAGCATCCATAGTGGTTCTCATGTAGTCCTTCTCTTAAAGACTGTTCACTTATAACACACACTATGTGGTGATGATGTAGAAGGACTATGTGAGAACCACTATGGATGAATGTTCGCTCTGCCACCTTGTTATTATTTTCATGCACCCCGCACTATAATGTGATGCATGCAAAATACATAGTTTTGCTAGTTACAAAGTCTTCATCCACAAACAGATGTACATCGTCTGCAGACATAAGATATTTCATTGCACTTTAACAAGTAATCTGAAAGGCCTATATATGTGCAATATTTTAAACGAGCCCTCACTAACTGAGTTAAATGCCACAGTTATGTTAGAATGCATCTCTTATTTTTGTGGCGGTGCGTCGCTCTCGTCATAAAGCGCGCGGTCCAGAGCGCTGTATGACAGATGCATCAGTTCAATTAAATTTACTCCAAACATATGAACTTACCTGTTTTAAATACTTTATATTTAATGTGTTCAGTTATGCCCAATATTAGTGTTAAACTGCTGGACTTTAAATGAAATCTACTATTGATTTTCACCGTTTACGGACTTTACAGAACATTTAGACTGATAACTTCCAGCAGGATTTATTGTCACAGGACGCGTGATATGACAGTTGCGTCCAACTATATATGAACTAGCTGTTTTACGTTAGTTTATCAGTATGTTTGAAAGTATATTTTTTCGATTACTGGTGATTCCATAGGCTCTCTCTCGTGCACCTGCGTGGTTTAAAACACCAAATAGTTATGCTATGACACGAACAAAGCTCCACCCACGCAAGATAATACTGTGTATCGTCGATCTCACGGGCTGATGATATGACGATATGAAAAATAACCATATTGCCCAACACTATAATGATACATTTCTCCAAATATGTTCTGATGATGATGAACTCATCTACATCTCGGATAGCCTGAGGGTTAGTAAATATTGAGCCAATTTTCATTTTTGGTTGAACTACTCCTGTAATGTATCAAACGTTGACTGCTTGGCCCCTTAATGAGATATACTGGGTTTTGTTGGCACAGTGAGCTGTTCTGCTCCATTGGTGCAAATAAACAGACTGCAGACTCTGTGGCACAGCGAAGCGACCCAGCTATCGTCACGGCGGGCCGATCTACCATCGCTCGATCCACTGATCAAAGTGCTGCTAAACTGCCAGAAACTACAGAAGGCAAACAAGACTGCTGCAGCAGCCACTGAGACCATTTCTCTCTGCGTGCGAATACCAAAAAAAGGAACAAAACAAATGGAGGTGGACAGAACATGTCCGTGTCTGGTCACGTGAATTTGACTGTGGCTGACGGGTCAAGAAGAGCCAAAGCGTCTCATTAGAGCTTCTACAGGGCATGGGAAGAGGAAGGAGGAGGATCAAAGGGAATACAGAGAAAAACCTTCTGCAAATGCAATGGAAGGAAAGAGAGAGATGTTAAAACTGGAGGAGTGAAGCGATAATAATGAGATAGATTGCAGGTTAGAAGAAGGTTAGGAGGTTTTGTCTGTGTAAGATCAACACTGCGTAAGAACCAGCCTGCTGATGAGTGCAAGACTACCCAGCATTGCTGGTTCTATTACGCCATCTTGTGGAGGAGTAGTTAAGGTTTAAATTTTTTAATTGATTGTACAAGCCTTTGAAAATGAACATGTTTTTTTTTCAAGACTATAGCATAAATGAGGAAGGATAGACCAATTCAGGGATGCAAAACAAACCGATGGTTGCAAAATGATGTTTCCGCCCGGTTTCGAACCGGGGACCTTTCGCGTGTGAGGCGAACGTGATAACCACTACACTACGGAAACCTACATGTATGTAACATGGTAATATTTCAAAATAAATTACATACCAAACCTGGACTAATTGACAATATTTGGCTGTTTTATAATGAAAACTTACATTTCCTAATTTTTGTTCTATTAGTAATAACTATTTTTTGAGACTAATAACTAGTTTTTGAGAGTATTATACATTTAAAGCTTGCAACTTTACTTACAACTCTGGTAATTTTTTAATGAATAAAAGTTTATTTTATTTTTATCTTTTCGCCATGGACGATTTGCTACCATCAGTTCTCACCAGACTTTTCTCTGTTGAAAAATATTCAAAAATACTTA
This sequence comes from Carassius auratus, assembly GCF_003368295.1. Classification (NCBI taxonomy): domain Eukaryota; kingdom Metazoa; phylum Chordata; class Actinopteri; order Cypriniformes; family Cyprinidae; genus Carassius; species Carassius auratus. Next base: position 2,539,069 of record NC_039280.1, read on the forward strand.
TGTGTTTGTCACAGATTTGTCAATTTGTTATGAGTAAAAAAAAATCAAGGTAATAACACTTAATATTTTTTATCCATAGATATGCTGTATAATAGGCTATTTAATGGAAAAATAAGCATTTTTAGTATTATGAAGTTAGAGATCACCTTTGTGGGGGCTAATGCTAATTTAGTACCGCATGCTAGCATACTACTCTTATTATCTTTCTACCACGGTAGTGTGCTAGTATGCTGTTCTGAATTCAACCTAAGTCTTTAAGATACATTTTATACAGATCTTATATGTTCACATTCATAAGCTTGTGTTTAACCAATAATAATTTTAAAAAATAATAACCAAAATGTGTTTCCGCCCGGTTTCGAACCGGGGACCTTTCGCGTGTTAGGCGAACGTGATAACCACTACACTACGGAAACCTACATGTATGTAACATGGTAATATTTCGAAATAAACTATAAGCTTACATACCAAATCTGGACTAAATGACAATATTTGGCTGTTTTATAATGAAAACTTACATTTCTTAATTTTTGTTCTATTAGTAATAACAATTTTTTGTTTTATTATACATTTAAAGCTTGCAACTTTACTCACAACTCTGGTAATTTTTTAATGAATAAGAGTTTATTTCGTTTTGATCTTTTCGCCATGGACGATTTGCTACCATCACTTCTCACAAAACTTTTCTCTGTTGAAAAATATACATCCATGACATTGTAACGGTTTCACTAGAAACCAGTCATATTCATTAAAAGGCTATTTGACTGAAGTATAAAACATATACATGTACACTAAAAAAACATATACATGTAAACTAAAAATATGTTGTTGCATTCAGTGGTTTTTAAACTTGTTTCGACCTCCATGTTACAAGAAAGAAACCACTGTGTAATAATGATGTAACTGGAAACCATGTGGCTATTGCACTTAGGCTAGGTTTCAGTGAATATACGATGGAAAACCTTTTTTTTCCTCTGAGAAATTGATCAAAATTAATTCAGTTAGGTTTCAGTGAAAATACGATGGAAAACCTTTTTTTCTTCTGAAAAATTGATCAAAATTAATTCAGTTTGATAAAAAAAATAGAAACAATCACCTTCCAAAGGACACAGAAAAAAAACTTCATCAAACAAGTTTTTATTCCCCATTGACCGTGAGTTCTTGTTTTAAGCATTAAATTCCAGATTTGTCACATACATGGTTATATGGAGAGAATAAGACCAGCAGTGAAATGTAATATTGTTCAGTTTCTCAGAAAACAAGAATTCATCTCTTGAGTTTAAATCTAAATGTGTTTGTATGTGAATATAAATGTATCTTGATTTAATGGTGTCACAATATTTATATTGGAAAGCAAAAACAAGATTTTTTTTCTGTTTGGTGCATACAATATTTATCAGGATTAAGCCAATCTTAGAATTTATTTAGGACATTTAACTTATGTTGTTTTTTTGTGTGCCTTAGAGAGAAAAATAAATAAATAAAACATAAACTTCCTTTTGTCCATGTTGATCAAAATCAGTATTACTGGCATATTTTTCTGTATGTCAGTTGAAGTTGCTTTCAGTTAAGATAGACTCAACATACATTTTAGTCTGGGACTAACGTTCCTCTTAAACCTTGTCTTTGAAACCAGGAATAAGGGTTTCTGATCCGATTTAAGACTTTGGAAGGGAGAATTAAGACCTTTTAAACTTTTAAAGGAACCCTGTAAATATTTCATTACACATCAAATGGCAATCCAAACTCCAATATATTAGCATACAAAAGTAGGCCTAAGAGATAACGTTACCTCCGATTAATCAAACACTGAATTTAAACGATATCTAAATAATTTTTTAACCTCTCAGATCTGTGTCAACAACTTAACCTGGAGTTTTATCTTATTATTCAAACTCCATTATTTAGCGGAGAACGTGTTAGCAAATAATGGCGCGCGAACTTCACGAAGCGCGCGCTTGAGCCGACTAACGTTAGTTCACTCAGCACAAATTCGATCTCAAATGTAAACATTTTGTTATAGAACGTGGTTTTCAGTATTTCATATGTTAAATGTGTATGAAGATGATCGTATTTAGCACTCGTAACGGTTGTCGCTGTCTTGTTACAGTGTGAACGTAAAATCTTGAATTTCGAAGTTTTCGTGTAACGTTAATTAACGATCGACAATTTAGTCGACACAAACCACGTTTATCCTTAAAGTGAACATTTATGTTTAGTGTGGGTTATATTAACCTTTACCTTGAGTAATTTTGGCTGTTGTTTTTGAGGATGAGGACATGTCACTGCCTGTCCATCTTGACATCGCTCGCTCTTACGTGACGTGTCTTCGTTTGCGAATGAATCTTTTACATATTGAACGAATCTTTTAAGTGAACGAATCGGATTTGAATACGTTACAAACAAATTTGTTACACAAATTGAATGGTAAAACAGTTTCTTTTGTTATTCTTCATGTATGTTTTATTTACCTTTAGACAAAAAAAATAAATAAAAATAATCTTTAAAAAAAAACATTTTTATGTTTTCTATCGTATTTTATAACGTACGTCAGGCTTTTACGTCGTAAACCACCGCAAAATTGTGCAATTTGGTGTCATTGTAGTTATTTACATTGGCAATAGTTAATCAAATTCTGATCGTTTGTAAATTAATTCTATTTTAATAACAGTATAACAGATAATATATATTGATCTGAATCTAAATATGATCTGAATAAATTGTCTAGATCTGTGTCATTGTCTGTGTTTCTCTCCATCACCTGACAATAAATCAGCCCCAATTCTAAATAGCATTATAAAAAAAACTTATGATATTCATTTGTGAGCATCCATTTGCGAGAACAAGTGATTCTTATTTGGTGGGTTCGAACCCAAGTCAAGCAAAGGATAAAAAAACAAAACAATGTAAAAAAGGAAAGAGAAAGCACTCATATCTTTTGTTGTCCAATCAAACTAAATTAGTTTCGATGCAAACTTTCATTTGGCATAAGATGATTTGATGGCAAAAAAAAAAATAAGCATGAAAAAACTATTCAAAAGTAAAAGTAAATGCATCCCATTTCTCTTGTTAACCACAATATTTTATGTGTTAAAATTATTGGCGGCATTAAATCCAAGAGAGACGTTTAGAAACTAAACATTTCAAATAAAACTAAAAACCCATATAAATCACGCTTATGTTGTTATGTGGTATTGTTCAGCTAGAATGATTTCAATTTTCCTATTCCACCTACTAAACAATGGTTAGTTCTAATAAAGAAGACTGTATTGCAAAAACATTAGGTCTGTAATACTTTTATTATTATGGTTGTTATAGTTATTTGAACATCATAAAACAAGTGCATGTGACAGTCATTATTCTATTCACCATCATGTTATACATTCAGCTCAAGTATTGTCTCATAAATATAAAGTTCCTTCTTTAGCAGCACATAACCTTGAGAACATCCTTTTAAGCTGAGCATCTCAAGTGTGTCTTGTCATACTTAATGAAAGTGAGCAGCATGGAGAAATCATCCATAGCTTATGTGTGTGGAGATGTGGAGGGTTTTTGGGACATCAGGCCCTGTGAATCTGAGTTCTGGGAGCTGCATTCTGGTTTGGGCTGATCTGGTCCAGGGCTTCCTTCTTTAACAACCATATCCGCCTGTGCGGGGCACTCAAAGTGAACGCAGTGGAAAACCTAGTGGAGACAGCATGAGAAAAAACTGCATTAGGGCTGCAGAGTTTCATCCAAAAATTTGAGTTTGATAAATATTGCATTCAATGCAACATTATAGGAACAGTTCACAAAAAAAAAAAAACAAGCTGAAAATTCACTCACCCTCAGGTCATCCAAGATGCAGATGAAATTGTTTTTGCATCTGAACAGATTTGGCTAAACGTTATATCACTTGCATACCTCTGCAGTGAATGGGTGCCGACAAATAATACACATCAATCCAGTCCATCCGTTAATGTCTTGTGAAGTGAAAAGCTTCACAAAAAGCTTGTTTTTAAGAAACATCAATAAAAGATTTTGACTTAATATGTTTATATTGCTTTCACATCTGAATCAGGAGAGATATATGCACAGATCAAGCACTGTTTACAAGCGAAAACAGTCAGAAAAAACAAATATGTTGGTGGATTTTGATGTAAGAGGATAACCTGTTCAAAACACTTTAAGGATGTATTTAATTCTTACAAACATGCAGCTTTTCACTTTACAAGACATTAATTAAGGGACAGTCATGTGGGTTATTCGTGGATTATTGTGATGTTTTTATCAGCCATGTAGACTCATTCTGACGGCACCCATTCACTGATCTTTTGGTGGGCAAGTGATGTAAATGCTATATTTCTTCAAATCTGTTCCCATTAAAAAACAAACTTATTTACATTTTGCATGGCATGAGAATCAATTTTCATCAAGTTTTAATTTTTGGATAAACTTCTCCTTTAACCTGAAGCTGGATAGAGTCACAGAACATCATGTGAGAGTGTTCAGAGAGATCACTCACCTCATTGGCGGTGTTGTGAGTTCCTACAATACGAATAAAGGATGCAGGCTGTCTGTCAAACATCAGAGTCTGCCACGACCTGTAAGAATTACATGTGAGAACCAACTCACAATTATATGTAAACACTGGGGAGAGAAAACAGTAATGACAAATAATGAGATAATAAAGACACCCTTTACTGACCTGCATGCCACCTTAGTGCGGTCCACGACTCTCACCCAATGTTGCTGGTTTGTGGACAACTCCACATAATAACTATAGCTCCTCTCATCACAGTCCCATAACAGCAACCTATAAACACACACAGTCAGTATGTTTGTGATTGTACAGTGATTGAAAAGCATATTGAGGGTAAATCCAACTTGAAGGCATGTTTTGGGTTCTGAAACATGGGTATAACAGAAAACCATTCCTTTGTACAATAGTCAGGATGTGTAGAAACTGTTGTACAGGTTTGATTTTGATTTAAAGCTAATTGTAAAGTTTAAATTGTTTGCTTACTTTTCTAGATGTTGTATAAATCATTATTTTAGAAGTAGGACTGTAATTTTAGTCTCTAGCCTTGTGTTAACATATCTTGTGGCTATGTTTTTGGCTACACTTCTGAAATATTGTGGTTTATTAAAACTCGCCCTGTTTTCTTCCATTTTCTTCCACTTTAAGTGCTTTTGTCTCCACTGTTATTAGATTTGAGATGTGTGGCAGAGAAGGTTTTTGAAAACAACTGATTCAAAATTTCAGTTTGTTTCATGCCTTACTGTTCATGTAAGTCATATGGCCTACTTTTATGAGACTTTTAAAGGGATACTCCACCCCAAAATTAAAACTTTGTCATAAATCATTAACGCCATGTTGTTCCAAACCCATAAAAGCTTTGTTTGTCTTGATATTTTGGATGAAAACCGGGAGGCTTGTGACTGTCTCATTGACTGCCAAGTAATTTAAACTGTTAAGGTCAAGAAAAGCATACTCAGAATAGTCCATCTGCCATCAGTGGTTCAATAATAACGTTATGAATCGATTACAATTCTTTTTGAAAGCAAAGAAAACAAAAAATAAAAACTAAAGGAGACAAATTGTTGAATTAAGTCATTATTTTTCTTTTCTTTGCATACAAAATGTATGCAAAAAAAAAAAAAGGGATGACGGTGAGCTCTCGTACCGCATTGAGCCCAGCATGTATGGCTGAGCGAGCTGGATAACTATGGCTCCAGATCCCAGCTGGTGGCAGGTGTATCCCGAGTCCCAGTCATAGTGGCTGGTGTCCCCGTTCAGCAGGGCGTTTCTGCAGCGACTCACACCCTCTGTCACACTCGCACAAGCCTGCACAGTCGCGACGTTCTCTGTGGGAACTGCAGGGAGACATGGGATGAGTTTCAGGAGCCGAGCTAATATGTGTAACTTCCCGAAACTAGGTAAACTACATTACCCAGTATGCCTTTCTCCAACGTGAAAGGTCGCTGTGTGTACATGCACTCCAGAGCCACCAAGTGAAACACTTTGTTGACAGTGTTATGTGTCCCCACAACACGAATAAACCTGCATTGACAAAAAGGAAAACAGAAATGTTAACAAACACAGACATCAGTTACCAATATAACATCTTACAACACAGTAAGTCATTTCGGTTCTCTTCAGAGGATATATGTTTGAATTTGTCTTTTTTGCCTTACTTTAAATTTAATGTAATTGATGGAAGTAGTATGACAAAATAATGATTTTAAAAAAATAATGATTTTCAAAGATGAACAAAGCCCAGTTGGTTTTGTGTAACAGGTTCTACCTGCAGACGCGTGCTGGGAAATAAAGATGCTGCCAGGAGCGGCAAAGGAACTTGGAGTGATCCACCACACGCACCCAGTCCAGCTCATCCATAGACACTTCGATATAGTACGAGTATGACCTACGGATAAGAAAAACCACATATAACAACCTTTTTTCCCATTCATTGATTTATTTATGGCGACCCACCACAATATCAACACTGACCACCACAAATACATTTTCCAAAATGCCTTGACTTAGTTGAATAAACATGAGCTCTGCACCTTTCAAAAGTCAAAACCTAAGCGCTGCTTTGTTTACGGTCGTTACCAGGGAAACTATTATATTTCTGCCAGTCCTAAAGCGCCTCCTGCTGGCAGAGAATGAATTTGGATTTTAAATAAGCCCTTTGCTGTTTAATAATATCCTATATGTCCCTTGAGGAAAGTGCCGCCACACATAGAGTGTAAATCTGTGAGAAACACTGAACAATATAACAAACATGTAACAAAAATTTAGTAAGGATACTGTATATATTTAAAATGAGCCACAAGATGTTATGCTAAGTTTAACATTAGATCTCGTGTCTCGTATCCAAAGCAATCATATCTCATATAGCTACTTTTATGGTTCATATGGTTTTTGGGCAAATGGAGCTCATCAGCATCTATTCTCATTCCCTTTAATTATATGAAAAACAAAAGCACGGAGAATCTATTTTGGGGTTTAGAATGACACAAGGGTGAAAAATGTTGACAAAACTATCATTTTTGTGAAGGAACTAACCCGTTGTCGTTGCATTACCTGCTGTCCTTGTCCCACAGCAGCAGACGTAGGTGGTTGATGATGGAGGGTTGACCCAAGCGGACCTGGATGCCAGAGGCTCGTCCCTCTTCTTCTATGGGGTGTCTTGAGAAGCCGTGGTCCAAATCATAGTTCTGCGTGTCTCCATCCAGCAGAGCAGACTTCATCTCACCCTTCACCACCACAGCACCGTGTTTCATAGTGGCAATGTTCTCCTCTGGGACTACAAGAAACAGAGCACAGCAGTGGAAACATTTTATCACACCAAAACAGATGAAGCAGTTTCAGTTTCTTCTACCTCGGGGTATGACTCAGCTCAAACATGTTCGGCTCTATTAGAGCGCCTGCCACCTCAAGTATCAAAACACACAACTTTAGTTTCTTTCCCATACATTAGAATGTGTCCTGTTTAACTTTATTTTTTTTTCCAAGCAAAAATAAGTAAATAAAATAATATCACACATTTTTAGCACGATTTACAGAAGGCACCCACTAAAATTTCATTCTGTGTAGCAATAGTTCATATAGCAAAAAAAATCAATCTTGTCAAGCACATTTAGAACCAGAATCATTATATGTCATTAAAAGACTCGACACAGTTACAATTCTCACTATTAACTATGATTTTTGCCTCAATAAACTCCTAATTTGTTGCAAATATTGAGACAGCTGTTAAATTTAGGTATGGGGGATCTAAAATACGGTCATATAGAATAGAGCATTAAAATGTACTAATAAACAGCCAATATGCTTCTAATATGCAAGCTTGTTAACAGTGAGAATTGGTCCTTAAAGTACTACTTACAGTTTTGTATAGCCACTTTTTCTTTCATATATTTTAATAAGCACAGGTCAGAATGAGCATATGATCATTTTTTCATTAATGTGTCTTTTACGGAACAATAGAACATTATTTCACCCATATTTCGACATTTTATTTTCACAAATATTATTTGAAACAATAGAGCAGACATTGTACTTGCATTTAATGTGGTTTCTGCGTCTATAAAATCATTTTTGTAATTTTATTTGATGCGGACACCACCCTGGGATGTCTCGTTTTTGCCCCATGTATCTACAGACTGATAAGCAGAGGGAAGTAAACGCACTGAGCATGCCGCGGTAGTTAAGGTCCATGTCTCTGCTCTCCGAGCGGGTCTGTATGGCATCGAGCAGGTCGTCTGGGCTGAGGAGGCCCGAGGGACGAACCACATTCAGCATTTCAGAGAGGGTCATCAGGGGCAGACGCACTGCTGACATCACTTCCTTCGCTTCTGGGCCGTCGCCGTTGTGGTGACACCAGCGACAGAGGGCCTGAAATATCTCCCTTTCACTTGCAGCAAAGGAATCTCTCTTCACAATGGTCAACAGGGCAAACTGCAGAGAGGAAACGAGGAAACAGACATATTATGCATTTATCTTAACTAGACGAAAAAGTTAATCAAGACAAACTTTGAAGTTGGCTTGAGAAAGCCGATCCTGAATGTTTGAAGCAGTTGCAAAAGCTTGAAATTTTTAAGTTAAATAATTAGATGTTGATACCATGTTGTTAACATCTCTTAAATGTGATTAGCATGTTGTTAGCATGTTTCTAGCATTATTACCATGTTGCTACTACATTGATGGCATGTTCTAGCATGTTACTAACATGTTGTAAACATGATTAGCATGCAGCAAGTATATTGTTAACACGTTTTTAATATGATTAGTATGTTGCTGAGGTATTTCTAGCATGGTTAACATGTTCATAACATGTTGTTTACATGATAAGCATGTTGCTGGCATGTTTTCAGCATGATTCGCATGTTGCCAGGATGGTTCTAGCATGATTAGCATATTTCTTACATGGTTAACATGTTTATAGCATGTTTCAACATGATTAACATTTTGCTGGAATTTTTTAAGCATGATAAGCATATGTTGCTTACATGTTTTTAGCATGATTAACATGTTTAACATGAACAATGTGCTGAAAGCATATTTCTAATATGTTTAGCATGTTGTTAGCATGATAAGCATGTTGCTAACATGTAAGTACATTTCTAGTCTGCTTTAACATGTTGTCCTAAACACAGAAATTTCTTATTTTATAAGTTTTGATGCCCTCGATAAAAGTCCGTTTAACAGAAATAGTAAGCAAGACATAGCAACTTGAGTCAACCCAGCTGAAGTTCTGAAACTCTAGAAGGAAATACATGTTAAATGTAATCTCAAAAGAAGAAGAATCTTATATAGTCTAAATCAGTAAGTTGGCTTTCTTAAGCCAACGTAATTATTATGTTTTAAAATTAGCATATTGGTAACGTTATTTTAAGGTGTCCTTTTTACAGTGTAATTATACATTTAAGTATTGGGTAACATTTATTAACTACATCTACTATATGGTTAGAGTTAGGATTAGTGTTTGGCTTAGAGTTACTTGCATGTATATGCATATTGTTATTATAATAGTAAGTGAATAAAACATATGTACCAAGGACACCTTAAAATAAAATGTTACCGAAAAAATTTTCTGTCACTCACCTTTGAAAGCGTGAGAAAGCCATCTGACTTCAACACTTCAGTGGCGTTCCGGTCCATGTAGGCCATGCAGGCCTCGGCCAGCCCATTCAGACAGTACAGACTAGCCACATCAAACACCAGACAGACGTTTCGCTGGCTCAATAAAGTGCGGAGGAACTCGCATATGGAGCCCTCTAGTGGCTGGAGGTCATAGCGATGAGCCAGCCCCAGGAAATCTAACAGAGTCTCTTCTCTGGCTTCACTCAGCGTGGCACGGCCCGTGTACAGGTATCGCAACAACATGGAAAAAGCCTCAGCACGTGTTTCCTCCAACCGAACTTCTGCCTGGTCCCGGGACTCTTTCAGCCCTCCATACAGCAGAGCCCTGAGGAGACCAAACAAAAGACAAAGAGGAAAAAAAGCAAAGATATTAACATTCTACAAAACGGGTATCTCTCTGCAACACTGAATCTGTCATTGAACCAAATTGACTCAAAATGTGTCTCCCAATAATATGTCAAACTAAATGATTAAGAACAGCTGATGTAATTTTTATAATACAAACAAAGATCTTGTCATCTTTTTTCTTTTGTGATTTTGTGTAGAAAACATAAAAACATGTTGTTGTTTTTTAGATAATCATATCCTACTTCAGTCAGTATATGAATTAACAATTAAAAATACTTCTAAGGCATTTATTAATCTAATTTCATTTAAACATCTATTAATAAACTAATAAAGCTGTACAAGTTTTATTTAATGGACTTGAAATCATATGATGAGGCCGGACTGGATTGTAGGTGGGGGGAGTGCATGAACAGCTCTCTCTCCACCTTCAATACCACGACTTAGGTGCCCTTGAGCAAGGCATTGAACCCCCAACTGCTCCCCGGGCGCCACAGCATAAATGGCTGCCCAATGCTCCGGGTGTGTGCTCACAGTGTGTGTGCATTTTGGATGGGTTAAATGCAGAGCACAAATTCTGAGTATGGGTCACCATACTTGGCTGAATGTCACTTCACTCACTTTTCACTCACTTTTTTTTAACAGTTATATTAATATTAATTAACAGATATGAATAAAACTGCATTTTTAGTTATAATTAGTTAATAATTTAATGGAATTGCATCATAAAGTGTTACAAAAATCTATTAGTTTAGCTTCAGATGACCCAATGCAATTTATTAACAAATGACTGCATGACTTTTGTCACATTATTTCTCTGAATGTTTAAAATCATACAAAAAAAATTTGATCAAAAAAAAAGAAAGACATGCATCCTATTTCTTAGAATGACCTAGCTTCATTACGGTACAAAAAAAATGGATTGTGTTCCTATCATAAGTGATTTAATTCAAGAAAACGCCCCAATAGACATGTAACATCTCTCAAATAATAACCTGAAATACTGGCAGCGTGCCGCTAGAATGACTCTGTGTGCAGGAAAGCGCTTCTCCTCCACCACGAAGGTGACATCGCTGTACTCTTCTCCGGGAACTAAAGCCCCAAGCTGCTCTGACAGGAGATGAAGGTGATCGATCTCAGACGCGGAGCTCATCGGTCGCAGAGGATGACTGTCACTCATGATCACTGCTGGAGAACACCTTCACACCTCAATCAGAAAGAACAAAAAAACTTTCAATTATTCAGTGAACACTGTACAAAGAAAAGGAGTATTCCTGCTGGACAGGACATTTATGTTTGTCTATCATATGTTTTAGTATATTAGTTCTTCCCCCTTGTCTGTCACTTTCCATACTGCTAGTGTTCATCTTTTGTAAAATCTAAACATAAGCCTAAATGTTAATTGGTTCGTCTTGTTTTAAAACCTTCAATCATGGTAAATACAATTTAAAATGCAATTAAATCATCAAAATTTAAAATCAAATGTATATACATTCTGTTGCGACACACGGTTATCAATAAGAAAAATACATAAATGAATTGAGCATAACATAGAAAACGTTACGTAATATAACACAGGAACATTCAGAAACAAAATTGTATTATATGTCCTGACACTAACACGTTTATACACTAAATAAATACTCATAAATTAACATTGATACGTTAGAATTAAAAATTAAAAATAAATAAAAAGGTGATGGTACCGTTGTGAAAACTGACTCATAACGAGAATATGTCTGACTCTTCAGCTGTAAGCTAAAAACACTCACCGACACCGATACAGATTCAATCCGTCTCCGGCTAAAGCAGACCGAGAAGGTAACACTCTTGATTCCAGTGAATAGATGTCAAATATGTATCTCACATTAAATAAAATAGGTTATAAACACATTTGTTAGGAGCTATTAATCCTTCTGTTCCGCCCGCAGAAACCCCTACCGGATGTTTTTAAGATGTCCTCCCTGCGTTGCGTGTTAATGTTGCAGCGCCTCTAGTGGATGGAAGATGAATAGTATCTACTGCCTCCGGCGCGATTGAGTGCTGAGGAAGATTATTTTATCCGACCTGGATTTAAGGAGCTTTTGGAGGTTTAGTACAAGTATACTGTGATATTTATGTGGTATTTAGGCCTTCATCAAGTTTAAACGAAAACAAAAATAAGTTTCAGTTAATGTAAAATTGTTTATTTATCTATTAATTGCATGATGAATTAGTACCTGAAGTACAATTGGACTACTCTTACACTCACAAAGATACTATAAGAGGTCTTTTACAGATTCTCAAATAAGTAAAAGTTAAAATATGCATTAAGCAAAAATACAATATTATTGTATTAACTCATACCAATATTAAGAAGCTAAATTTCAGCTCACTCTTTCTTTTTTGCTTTAAAATGCAGAAGGCTAAAAAATGTGAATTATCTTCTGTGCTTTATGACTTCTAGCAATTAACAATTAACAGTTATATTTATATGAATTAACTTCAAAAGAGTAATACTGCAAAACATATGTATTGGTTAGTTTTAGTTATCATTAGTTAATAATTTAATGGAATTGCAATGTGAAGTGTTACCAAAATCTAATAGTTTAGCTTAAGATAACCCAATGCAATTTATTAACAAATGATTAACAAACATTATTAAAATATGCATTGAGCAAAAATACAATATTAAGCTAACTCAAACCAATATTAACAAGGTAAATTTCAGCTCACTTTCTTTTTGCATTAAAATGCAGAAGGCTCAAAAATTTGAATTCTCTTCTGTGCTTTACGACTTCTAGCAGACAGACACTAAAATGCTGTAGATTTATAATAACTAAATGCATTCTTACAGCTTCTCAAAAGAGTTGAATGCGGATGTTACCAGCTTGCTTATCCTGACACAAATCACGACAGCAACTGGTTGGATTGCTGCCCAGCAAGATTCTTCATTTTGGCCAACCCTATTTTGTAGCCACGCTAAAGCTTTTGTTAACAGCCAACTCTGCATAAAGACACATTTTAATCCTGGTCAGCTGTTTGCTTAATCGTCCTTAAAAGGGTTAGTTAACCCAAAAATGAAAAATTAGCCCATAAATCCTTGGTGTGTATGACTTTCTTCTTTCAGATGAATCCAGTCAGAGTTAAACTGAAAATTGTCTTCAATATAACGCATCAAGGGAGGACTTTGTTCACTCACCTGAGCCATGTGAGACACTAATGGATGGGCGCTTTTATTTCACTTCTTTTGGACTGATGCAGTGCAACACCCACTGAGTGCCATGAAACAGCTTAAAAGATCAAAGACCATTTTTAATATAACTCCGACTGGATTCGTCTGAAAGCAGAAAGTCACATACACCTAGGATGACTTCAGGGTGAGTAATTTCTGGGCTAATTGTCATATTAGGGTGAACTAACCCTTTAAACCTGGTGAAGTGTAAACCACGTGTTCAGACACGTTCAAACATGCAAAGTATGTTTGCAGCTGCATTTTACTTTTAATTTAACTCATACAAATCTAAGTGTCTTTTTAACAGGGTACATACCAATATTGCATCCTGAAACAAATTTACTACAGGCTTCTTTAAACAGTTAGAGGAAAGAGACACAAAAATACTTGCATTGCTTTATTTTAACGAATAAAGGAAGGGTTTTAATGTTAGAATGACTGCAAAAATTCAAAAAATATTTATTTTTGTATTATTATTGTAAACTTTTAGGGTTAGACTCTATGGAGGACTGCATTATTTCAAAAAGTAAATATGTCAAATTATATGGTTATATTTTATTTTCAGATGACCAGATGTCTAACACACGTGTCAGAGATTTTCAGTCTTCAAAATGCACAGCTTTCCATGCTGTCCACAGAGCAATCCCCCTTTCTGATCACCCAACTGTCCTTGATTTTCACAACTAGCGTCTTCTGATTAGGTCAAAGCATAACAACAGTCTTTAAGAAGTGATGGACACCATGTTGTTAGGGCTGAGAATCTCAATCCAGTAACCATCAGGATCCTGAATAAAGGCCAGGCCCTTCATTTTACCTGCAAGTAATAAATAGATATAAAATAAAATCACCAGTAAGCATTCCTTTTTTTTTTTTTTTTTTTAAAGGTCTTTGTATTGCATGTATACAGAAAATGTGCATACCGTGCACAGTACATATGCTACAGTATATAATGCATAAATAGTAAGAGTAGTATGATAGTATGCTATTGAGAACACAGTCACATATAAACATCCAAAATTTGCAAATTCTGTGGCACTAAAATAGCAGGTGGAGAAATATTATGTATCTAAAATAATCACATAGGATGATATAAAAGAAATTACCATCATCAGGCTTTTTTACAAAGGTCACTCCATTCTCTTCAAACAGCTTGCAGGCAGCATAGACATCCGGTACAGCAATTCCAATATGGCCTATGATATATAATATATATATATAACATATGATATATATCTTTTTTATATATTTTAGGTTAATAATGTTATTCAGAGATATTACATTACACTTTTATCTAGAACTATATTTTCACTTATGTGCAATGATTTTGCTAGCAATATAAAATAATGCATGAAGAATTTATAATATAAAATAATGCAACATCGTGAATCTCCCAATTTATTTGACCATTGCATTTCCTTCTGACTAGTGTTTCACAATCCTTTCTTTGTTTTGCGAGCCACAAGTAAGGGAGTGTTAAGACAGCTTTATTTACATCTCTGATTTAACCTTCAGTAGCCAAAAAGGCACAGGAAATAAATGTGAATTTGAATAGTGTGTGCATAACGGATAAATGTTCACTTAAGTTTTTAGTGCAATAAAACCTTTAGTTAAAATATATGTAAGCATATACTGCGGTTTAGTACTGTAAACAAATACAGTGAATGATATACTGAAATGCTGAAATATAGATCAAGTATTCAGGACATTTAGTGTTTCTTATTGTTTATATTTAAATGTTTGAATTCAATTGGTGTTTAGACAAAATTATGGTTTCTATGATTTCATAAAGTCATCCTTTAAGCTACTTTAGTGCACAAAGATCAAAGGACATAAATATAAAGATATATCTTAATGACATATGGTGTGTGTGTGTGCATATATAGTCCAGCCCGACTATGACAGACAGAAATAGTGTCATGCATATATTTACCAAAGCCTCTTGGGTCTGAGTTGCCGTTGTGGTAAGACTGGCTGTCATCTGTCTCTGAGCCCCAGTTACTGGTAAAAAAAGATAAAACACTAATGAGAAATACAGAATGGCACATAAAAATGTCTTTTTCTTTTAACTTATGTACTTTAGATGTTCAAGATCTACTACATTGCCATAATTCAGAACCTGGCATATATAATGGTAAGCTTGTATGGGTGAACATGTAAGAAACGGCTGATACAGATATCTAAAGACAAGAAAGGTTTTAATATGTACTGTCACGGGAGGAACACAAGACAGACACAATGGGCGTGGCGTCAGGCCTCGGAGAGGCTTTTATTAACACAAAATCAAATAAAAACAGGGGATAAAAGGTGGCCAAAGGGGGAAAGTGTCCAAAATAACAGGGAAACTGATGTCCTCGTCGTGCTGCAGGGTTCGTGTGGGTCGGGCAGTGTTCATGGAGGAAGGGTCCAGGTAAGGGGTGGAGTCCGGCGGCCACACGCGCTCCCCTCTTCGGTCCGGGGTGCGAAGAGCGGCGGCTTCCTCTAGCGGCCACATCACTCTCGTAGGCAGCGGCGCTGGTGGGGGATGGACGGCCCGGCATCCTGGCCCGTCGGCCGTGTAAACGGGTGCGGTTCCCATCCGGATCGCGGGTCCGGCAGCTCACATCTCTTGTGGCGCGGGAATCCCTCAACGCACCCTTCCTGGACCCACGAGGACACCACTGTGCATGCACGGGGAAGAGACCGGTCTCCCGTGGAGAGGCGCATTGGGCTTTTAAACAGCGGCGGTGATGAGGCTCCATTTCCTTCAGGTGTGCCCCATCACACGCCGCCAGCCCTGACTCGTCCAGCGCCCCTCCTCTCACACACCCACTCCAGTCGGGAGCCTGGTGAAGGGCGGCAATTTAGGACGGGGTGCTGGTGACAATCAGGGAGGGGGCAGCTGACTCGTCACAGTTCCTTACAGCACACACACACACACACACACACACTCACAAACTTACTGTGTGAGCTCTATAGTGGCTCGACGGGAGAACGTCCAGGCTGTCCTCTCCTTCACATCTGCAGGGATCTCTTTCTTATCCTCATAACCCAGAAAATACAGGGTGAATCGCATGGAGGGGAAATCAAACTTCTGTAACAGCCTACAAAGAAATCCAATTCTTAATTGCAAAGATCAGCCAACTACTGTACGTGACTGATGAACCCATTCTGTGTATTTTAATAAATTAATTTAAAAATGTCTATTTATTATTTTGGAAAAAGTGAAGTAAAATGCATTAAACATTTCTACAACCATAGCACATTTTTATATCACAAAATTATTAGCCTAAAACTAAAGTAAATCATATCAAGACTGAATTCCCATTTTGAGTAGAGAAAAAGTTTTCTCACGTCATTCCCAAAATGCGTGTGTAGAAATCCAGGGATTTAACCGGATCCTTAACCCGCAGCATCGTCTGCTGCATCATGAAGTCCTACAGCAGTGGCACAAATAACTTTTGTTAAGAATAAAAGTGATAAGGTGATGAAAAATGATAAACTGCCATCCAAAGGCCTGAGACCATAATTGAGACATTTTGTAAAGATTTGCATTAAACATTTGAGTTACATTATTAAACATTATTACTTGAATCACAGTTATGCAATTTTGAAATTATTCAGAGATGTCATTCTGTAATCTCTAGCAGCTCTGTTCTGAAATATGGATGTGCTGTTACAAATTATGATTATTAACAGCTCTCTGAAACAGATGTTATTTTACAGCATCTCGTTGGTTAAAATTGCACAAAAATAAGTTAAGATTATTTATGAAATGGCTTTTCCAAGAATGCACAAAAAGCGTTAATATTTTCTAATATCACCATTTCTCCATGTTTAAAAGTTGTTAGTGTTTATATATTTAATATTTATATGCAGGCACTGCTCTGTCTGTGACACTAAAAGAGCCACAGGTCAACATTTCATCTGTGTAAAATGTCAAAGTTCACTCTAGTAAATTGCATCAGAAAACAGAATCAAGTCTGTATTGATTTTCTTATCCTTGTGACTCAGCAATACAGCACTTACACATTATACAATCTCTACAAACTCAGCTGAGAAACTAACAGACCCAGAGATGCAGATAAATGACTGTAAAGTAACATCGATATCAAAGAGATGCTATGAATCGCAAAGTTTGCCTGCAGTACTTAAAGTTATACAGGAGAAAAGGGAAATGAGCGACGAGCTTCGCGTTTGATTGACAGGTCTCGCCCTAGTTCTGGATTTAAGTAGAGCGTCTTACTTTAGTGATGGGGTTCCCCGCTTTACACGCGGCGGCAGCTGCTTCATTCGTCAGCCCTTGGTCGGACATTTTTAGGTGCGTTCCGGCTTGTTGGTCACTCGGCGGCTGACACTTTGGCGGAAAGACACCACAAAAGGGGGCGTGGTCAATGCGCATAGAGTCAGTGGTCTGACGCAACTGTGGGAGGGGCGATAAAAGAACTGAAATGTTGTAATTTCACTTTCATTCCTGCAGAGGGCGATAAAGTGTTTCTCAGTGATTGGGTGTCCACAAACGTGTTAAAGGAACAGTACACTTTCAGAATTAAAATTCTGCCATCATTTACACACTCCCCACTTCTTTCTTCTGTTGAACCTAAAAGAAGATATTTTGAAAAAAATGTTGGGATCCGAACAGCTGATGAGCACCACTGAGTTCCATAGTAGGAAAAAAATACTATGGAAGAATGGTGCTTATCAACTGTTTAGATCCCAAAAATGTTCAAAATATCTTCTTTTGTCTAGCCTAAACCATATTAACTCGCCCACATGTCCTTGAATGACCTATAATAGTTCCTTGGGGCTGTTCTGTTTTGAGGCTCAGAGTGTGGATATATGAAAAGACCCACAGGAGGCCATTGAAAAAATAAAACAACTTTTTTTGGTTTCAGTACAAAGCAGTTAATGCAAACCTCTGTTATCAGTCTCTAAACAGCAATGTTGGAATTTATTTTAATCCTTAGACTTTGCTACTTGTTGGGGATTTCTATCTCAGTCATAAATTCCTCCAGTATCAATCTTTCTGTTGATCAAGTCAAGTCACCTTTATTTATATAGCCCTTTTAACAATATAGATTGTAACAAAGCAACTGAACAGCATTAAATAAGAACATAGTGTGTCAGTAAAGCAAAAAGGCAGTTCATCATTGAATTCAGCGATGTTATCATCCAGCTCAGCTCAGTTTAAATAGTATCTGTGAAATCAAGTTGACGAAATCACTGGAAATGAAGTGTCCCCAACTAAGCAAGCCAGAGGCGACAGCGGCAAGGAACCAAAACTCCATCGGTGACAGAATGGAGAAAAAACCCTTGGGAGAAACCAGGCTCAGTTGGGGGGCCAGTTCTCCTCTGACCAGACGAAACCAGCAGTTCAATTCCAGGCTGCAGCAAAGTCAGATTATGCAGAAGAATCATCTGTTTCCTGTGGTCTTGTCCTTTCTAGGTGCCAATACACCATGTGGTCAGTTTGAAGGTTTGGGGACATATCCTAATGACAATGACTAATTAATAATAATCAGAAGAGGATCTATGACTTCTGGAAGCACCTCTTTTAGGAGCTCAGATGGAATAGGGTCTAACATACATTGGTTTAGATGATTTAAAAAGTTTATTCAATTCTTCCTCTCATGGTAGAGAATGAGTGGAACTGTTGCTCAGGAGATCTATAATGCTCCGTCTGATGCGATACTGTAGCTGACGGCTGAATGGTTACAATATTATCTCTAATAGTATTGATCTTGGACGTAAAGTAGTTCATAAAGTCTCTACTGCTGTGCTGTTGGGAAATGTCAACACCTGTTGATGCTTTATTTTTAATTAAATTAGCCACTGTATTGAATAAAGACCTGGGGTTATGTTTGATTGTTTTTTCTAAAAGAGATGAAAATTAATCAGATCTTGCAGTTTTTAATGCGTTTCTATAGGATAGTGTACTTTCCCACCAAGCAATACGAAATACCTCTAGTTTTGTTTTCCTCCTGCTGCGCTCCATTTTCCAGGCTGCTCTCTTTAGGGTGCGAGTGTGCTCAGTATACCACGGTGTCAGACTGTTTTCCTTGATCTTCCTTAAGTGTAAACGAACAACCGTATCTAAAATGCTAGAAAAGAGAAGAGTCCATAGTTTCTGTTACATCATCAAGTTGTTCTTAGTTTTTGGATATGTTAAGGAATTGAGATAAATCAGGAAGATTAGTTACAAAGCAGTCTGTTGTGGTAAAAGTAATGGTTCTACCATACTTGTATAAAAGAGTTGAATTTACAGTTCTAGCTATATGAAGTTTACATGAGACTAGATAATGATCTGTGAAATCATCACTTGGCTGCATAATTTCAACACTGTCAACATCAGTTCCATGTGACAGTATTAAATCTAAGGTATGATTTGAAAATGACATGAAAATCAGTACGTGACATGTGTTGTCTAACCCCAAGTTAAATATGTCTATGAATGCTGATCCCAATGTATCTCTTTCATTATCAATATGCATACATAAAATCAGCAAATTCTTTAATAAAGTCTGTATGGTGCCCTGGTGGTATACAGTAGTCAGTACAAACATCACAGGGGATTTAGCATTAACATTTGTTTCTCTGGATAATGTTATATGAAGCACCATTACTTCAAACAAGTTATTCCTGAAGCCCACCCTCTGAGAAAAAATATTTGTATAAATTGAAGCATCACATCCCCCCTCCTTACCTTTTGGATGTGGTTCATGTTTATAACAGTAATCTTGGGGGTAGACTCATTTAAAATAATGTAATCATCAGGTTTTAGCCAGGTTTCTGTCAAACAAAGCACATCTAGATTATGATCAGTGATCATATTATTTACAAAAAGTGCTTTCGTAGAAAGAGACCTGATATTCAATAAGCCAAGCTTTATCATTTGTTTATCCATATTACATCTGTTTATTATTTGTTAAACATCAATTAAATTGTTAACTCTAAGATTATGTGCCATATTTCTAGAGAGAAGAGCGGCGCCACAAAAACAATTGTCTATGAAACCTGTTATTCTGTGGGCACCACTTACACATCCTGCAATTGAGTGATGACATTATACTCTGTATCTCATCACCACGGTAAGCAGTGAGGAGACCAGAGCATATCACAGTGTCTGACATCATTCTTGCAAGTTCATACACCTCTTTAAAGTTATTATTAGTGATCTCCGACTGGTGATCTTCCAGTCTCTGTAACTCATGCTTAATAAGATGGATTTCCTTGCTTTGTCACTATGCTGCTGACTTTATCCAGCATTCCTCCTCCTCTTCACTGTCTTCAGCTGCCTAATATCCACTTGAGGCCGCAAAACCCTCTCTTTGTACCCTGTTTGTGGTTGATTACAAAGCATGAAACTCATGAAAACAAACCTCCACAGCTGTTGTTTTTTCATCCTGTGTTAAAGTTAAAAATGGATGTGTTGCATTCAAGAATTGTACACTCATGCATTTTATAGACGTTTTATTTTTTAAGGAAAAATGTAGTAACCAAATGTAGAGCCTCTCGCCTCTTTGTTTAAACAGATGACTCTGGAGCCACGTGGAGCCGGGAAACTTCTTCCCACACTCACCGCAAACATAGTTATTCGGGTTCTTTCGTTTCTCGTCAGTGTGTACGGTACGGTGCATTTTCAGCCAGGCTGCACAACGGAAACCCCTCCCAAACAGACTGCAGATTAACGGTGTCTCGCCCGTGTGTATTCGCACGTGACACGCCAGATGTGTGTTGCGACTGAACTCCTTGCCGCACAAGTTGCATCTGAATTTTTTTACAGGAGACTGATAAATTCTCCTGGTCAGTATTAGGCTCCCTTATTTTGATCACAGGCTTCATAAGGATGCAATCAGGACACCAGGTTGACTTGAGAAGAAGAAGAAAAAACAGAATTATTAAATTGTAACTCAAAGATGCAAGAATATAAATAAAATAAAATGAGAAGAAAGGAACATAAGTTTACAATAGCCTAACTGGAGACACAAAATGTTTTGTAGTAAAACCATGGTTAATTTTCGTAAGGGGTAGACATTGTTTACAAGCTGTTTTACAACCGCATTCTGTCAGCTGAAACACTGGCTAAGCTATTGCAAAATACATATTTTAGTAAGTTTTGTTTCTTTCAAAATATATTCTCATGTTAATTCCTGTTTATTTCGCGCTATAACTAAGAAAGCGGAAGAGATGGTGTTTACTGAGGCGGATACAGCGATCTCTCACAGCATATTAATTGTTGGCCTATAATAAACTGGCAACATTTAAATTTTAACTTCTATAGGCTACCAATATTGTTTGTTAACTTATTTGTACTTTAACGAACTCGTTTTGAAAATTCTGGTGAAAGCACTCACTGGCAATGTTGCTGTTCACAGGAATATTCTCTTCGAGACTGTGGCCAGTGTTGCCAAATCATTTTCCGGGAAGTTGCTAAAGGAAGGTCGATTTTTTTTATTGCAGTTTTTAGAACACAGAACATAAGGACAGGAAGGTCAATTTTTTGCTCTAATGGTGCGTTCAAGTCATCTCGTATAGATCGTATTTACGAGTTGAATGCACATGTCTGGGGAGCTCGCAGGGGCGGATCTACAGGGGTCATGGGTGGCATAGGGAGCTCTAAAAGAAAGCTTTGCCACCCCTGCTGCCACCCCAGTTGGCAGCAACGAATTAAAGGTTATGGCCAATTTGAAAATTTACTGGCGCGAATCTTTCGTGATTCATGATCCCGCTCCGAACTCCCGAACTGATTCAAATGAAATACAGACTGTTACAACTTATAAGTATCTTGGAATTGTTATTGATGATTGCCTGTCATTTAAGCCTCATGTTCACTGTCTAGTGAGAAAGTTGAAGCTAAAATTGGATTTTACTTTCGAAGTAAGCTGTGTTTTTCTTTTAATGTTAAAAAACGGTTAGTGGCATCCACTTTTTTATCTGTGCTGGACTATGGTGATATATTATATATGCATTCATCTGCTCAATGCCTTCAAATGATTGACGCAGCCTATCATGCATCACTGAGATTTATTACTAATTGTAAAGCTCGCACCCACCACTGTGAGCTGTACTCTCGTGTAGGGTGGTCTGCTCTGGCCACACGGAGGCTTTGTCATTGGTACATATTTATATATAAGGCTATTCTTGGTGTGCTTCCATCCTATTTATGTTCACTTCTTATGAAAAAAAGTGCTGGTCATTACTCTCTGCGTTCTCAGGCTGTTGTCTTGTTTTCTGTCCCACATATCAGTACTGAGCTGGGTAAAAAGGCCTTTGTTTATTCTGCTCCCTTTACATGGAATTTGCTGCAGAACAAATTAAAACTTAGTAAATTGATTCCTTTGAGTGTTTTTAAGTTAAGAATGAGATGTTTTGAGTTGGACTCCCTCACATGTCAATGTTTTTAATTGAGATTTCATTGTAAGTGCATAATTGGCTTTCAAACTGTTTCTATTAATTAATATTTTATTTTCATGGTTTTTTTGAGTGTGTGTCTTTGTACGTATGTAATGATGTGATGTAATTCAGCTGCCTATCTTGGCCAGGTCTCCCTTGCAAAAGAGATTTTTAATCTCAATGGGCTTCTCCTGGTTAAATAAAGGATAACAAATGATTTGCGAACCCGCTTTGAACTCCCGAACTGATTCAAATGATTCCCGAACCCGCTCCGAACTCCCGAAATGATTGATTTGCGATCCCCAAACTGACTCAAATGATTCGCTAACCCACTCGGAACTGACTCAAATGATTCGATGTCCCGCTCCGAACTCCCAAACTGAATCAAATGATTCGCGATCCCCATAACTCACTCAAATGATTCGCGATCTCGCTACGAACTCCCGAACTGATTCCAATGATTCGCGATCCACAAACTGAATCAAATGATTCGCGATCCCGCTATGAACTCCCAAACTGACTAAAATAATTCGCGATCCCCATAACTGACTCAAATGATTCGCGATCCCGCTACGAACTCCCGAACTGATTCAAATGATTCGCGATCCACAAACTGACTCAAATTATTCGCGAACCCGCTCCGAACTCCCGAACTGACTCAAATGATTCGCGATCCCGCTCCGAACTCCCGAACTGACTCAAATGATTCGCGAACCCACTCCGAACTCTGACATTTTTCAGATATAAATGTAATTTGAAAAATAAATTAATAATTTTCGATTTTCAAATATTGCACCTGCAAACATAGTTACCCACTTTTAAAAAGCGTGAGGATACGTAACAACTTCATTTTGTGTCAGAACTTTCACACTTTCACTTCATAAATTCACCCAGTTTGTGTTTGAAAAGCAACAGGGATTGAATCGCGTAAATGGAACTTGCTTTATAAAGCAGAACGTCACGGAATTCGGCCATTTTTTAATGAATAAATCAAAAGTAGATAATTTAATCAAATCTCGATATGGACTAGTGTCTGCAATATTAAAGGTGTTCAGTACCGTCGCCCTACACGCAGAGTAGGGCACAAACTCCCAGAGGGGGTGTTCTGTCAATTAGGACAGGTGTTCAGTTGCTCAAAAAAAAAAAAAAAAAACGTTCTCCATTATCCCATCCGCGCTCGCATCCGCTCATACCTCGTGTTTGCGGTTGAATGTTCATGATTGATGGATGAACATCTATGCCCGGGTAGAGTACATCAGCAATCCAGCGAAGATAAAAGAAAACAAAAAAAAAACAGACATAAAGTTGGCTTGACATTGGACGTTGGACGAAGTCTCAATTTAGGGACCGTCTCTAAAGTTACATGCATAGCATCAGTAGCATTTGAAGAGAATGATTTATAGTCATAAAAACAACTGTAATTGTTCATGTAGGTGTCAGCTATAATGTACAATTGTATTAAATGTTTGATATTTATTAAAATCATCTCTAAAACATATGTACATTATGCTATTCTTTCACATGGGCTCAAACGCAAATTTGAAGCTCAATAGCATTTGAGGAGAAAGACTTGCAGTCATAAAACAATTGTAATGTGTTCATTTAGTTGTCAGCTACAATGCATGCCTTATACATTTTTAATATATATTAAAATAAAGTATAAATCATTTAGATAAAAACAAGGCCCTTTTATCACTTTCAGGCAAATTCCTGTTAATTTTTTTTTTTTCAGGTTCCCTTACGAAAATTACCCATGGTTTTAACAGTAACACCACAATTCATTGTTCTTGTAGCCATGGTAACTGCAAATTAACCATGGTTTTGTTACTTCAAATAATAATTTACAAAGTATTAATATACCGTAATATTTTTTTTGTTGTTGTTGCTATAAAAACAGACCTAAGCCATCATTAGCCTTTAAATTACTTAAAATTCATTATATAAAAAAATAATGAGGCAATAATGATTGGTTAATAATAACACTGTTAAAATACATAATGTAGGCAAATACAAAATAAACAATTTATGTACATGTTATTACAAATGCCATGTGATTGCTGCTGTTACATTTACAGGACAATCAAATCCTTGTTTAGGCTACTGACCAAACATTTAATTCAAATATTCACTCAATCTTTCATTTTTGGCCACCTTTTTCCTATAGATGACACAGGCTTTATAATTTATTCAACAAAAAACGTGCATATCACAAGCAGTACAAAAATAAACCATGGTTTTATCATAATAAAATTGCTTAATTTACTTTAAATGATTTCTCAATGCTTGAGACAATAAAATAAATTAGAGTTATAATAAAGTTATTGCCACAGGTAAATTTCGAGAGCTACAATTGTGATTGTGAAACACCTTATAGTAGGTGTTTTTTTCATCATCATATTTGAAGAAGGGGGAAACAACAATACAATCCTGCTTATGGGCACACATTTAGCCAGCAGCGGCCCTGAAGGTGTTGTTATACACGTCTCTGGGAATGTGTGCTCTACCACACACACACACACACACACACACACACACACTGAAGCACGCGTGGTGTTTTCAGCTCTTCACTATATTGATGCATGATGTAGGCTACACATGTGCACGCCAGTGCGCTATGAGAGGATTTCACTATTTAATTTGATAAAACTATCATCATTCATTCGTATCGTATACACAGTCTGACAGAAATGGCAATGTCTTTACGACAACCTGTCAAAATAAAATTTCGGTATAACTTGAAGAAATTCAAACTGAAATATAGTACTATTGCACAGTAGAGTATGCTATACTTCACGTAGGCCTATTAGCTAATAATAATAGTTAAATAAAAAACACAGAGGGCCCTATTTTAACGATCTGAAACGCAAGTGTCAAAGCGCGAAGCGCAAGTAAGTTTGTGGGCGGGTCTCGGCGCTGTTGCTATTTTCCCGGCGGGATAAATGGCTCTTGCGCCCGGCGCAAATCTAAAATGGGTTGGTCTGAAGTAGCTTCATTATTCATAGGTGTGGTTTGGGCGTAACGTGAAATAAACCAATCAGAGCGTCATCCAACATTCCCTTTAAAAGCAGGTGCGCAAGTTCCATAATGGATTGCTATTATTATGGCGTATTTACCAGGCGCACGCCAGGAGCGGTTCACAGCAGAGGAGACTGATGTTCTTGTAAGAGCAGTGAAAGACAGAGAAGTTGTGTTGTATGGGGATGGGAGAAACCCACCCAAAATAGCGTCGGTTAAACAGGCGTGGGAGGAAATAAACACAATTGTTTCATCAATTTTTCTTGACGGACAAACCAATTTGTCTGATGTCCTTATATACATATATGACCTCAAACATGTCTGATCCTTAATTACTACAATTAGCCTGAATAATTTGTAAGCTAGATTTATGCCTATTTTTTCACATCTTCGTGGCACACCACAATGATTTCCGTCATCTCAAGTGTTCATTTTTTTAGTGTAACAATTTATGATTTGCAAAAATAACTGTTGCATCTGTGTAGATTACATGAGCAAAGTGTATGCGCGTTGTGCACGCTATACATTATGGTCAAGCATGCGTCCTTAAAATAGCATAATGAACAACGCGCAACGCGCCACTAACTTTAGACTAGGTTTTTTCTGGTCAGTGGCGCAATTGTTTAATGGAACAGCAAAATAGCACCAGGGATTGTTTGCGCCGGAACACGCCTCCTTTTTTGCACTGAACCGCCCAGGGAGCGCAAGTTCATTCACTAGTTTAGCGACGTGCTTCTGTGGAGGGAAAAGCGCGCTTTGCGCGGGTGCAAAATAGGAATGACACATGCGTCGGTATACAAAGTCAATTGCGCTGGGTGCAAGATAGGGCCCAGAAACTCTGTCTACAAATCACCAAAATAAAAGTTTGGTCTAACTCAAAGAAATTATGGGTAACACTTTAGAATAAGGTTCCATTAGTTAATGTTAGTTAATGTATTAATTAACATGAACAAACAATGAATAATACATTTACTGTATTTATTCATCTTCGTTAATGTTAGTTAATGAAAATACAGTTATTCATTGTTAGTTCATGGTAATTCACAGTGCATTAACTACTGTTAACAAGCACAACTTTTGATTTAAATAATGCATTAGTAAATGTTTAAATTAACATGAACTAAGACTTATAAATGCTGTAGAAGGATTGTTCTTGCTTATTTCATGTTAACGAAAGTAGTTAACTAACATTAACTAATGGAACCTTATTCTAAAGTGTTACCGAACAATGTAAGAAATTGCTTAGTAAAATATACTTAAAAAAATATATACTAAAACATTATTTTAAAGGAATATCACACAAGTTTTCATAGATGTTTTAATTTAAGCTTGCCAAAACAATAACATAATCTTTTTCAAAAACAATTTCTAAAAGTACATTTGTATTTGTGCCTATATAATGCTTATTTATTTATTTATTATTATTATTATCAGCTAATAAAACCTATGCTTCAGGGACCATATTCATATAACATCTAAGGCTAAATGTAGCTCTTGACTGGTTGAGTTAGATGGTGATTAACACTTAACAGTAGAAAATCAGTTGAGTCTCCCAATCTGTAAATGTCCTGTTAAAGTCTTGTGTTTCTTATAATAAATTGACATATTGATAACACTGAACCTTTTATAATGCTCTTAATTACATGTCGATGCATGCATTAGTGAGTGTAATTGTCAGGCTTTTCTATTTACAGCACAGTAGGTTAATCGACAACACATAATATGATGGCATTATAATATAACAATGCAACTTGTAACAATAAAGTTGGCAGCAGCTTCTTAAATTAATTTAAAACATTAAAAAACGAGGTATACCTAATGCACATTTGTTTGTTCTTCATTTTCTATTACAAGAGTTTAAGAAAATAGCTGTATTTTTGTGTTTTTAATTAAGAGAAAGTACTTCGCCATCTTGCTCCGACCAAAGTGACTTGAACGCACATGCCATGGTAAGCACGACTTCCCTCCATAGACAGTAAAAGAAATGGACACAGCGACCCCATTGGAACTCAATTGAGACAAGTGAAGCCCATTTTTAGCGTTTTTTAGCACTTCCGTTTCTGACGCGCAGACTCAAACTAAGCTTAATGACGTCAGCAACCTGTCTGACAGATGTAAATCTTCTAGTAGCTGTGCGAGCAAACTGCCATCGTTAATCTTGCAGAGACGGCGAGCTTGAGCGGGGAGTTCTTTGGAGTGAGTGAGCAGGAATAAGTATTCTGATTAATTATTTTGTATAGTATTTTAAAATGTAACGCCAGTACACCATATTAAGTTAATTGCCTGCGAGCTTCTCCTCCTGTCTGTACGGTAATACGACGAGTGGTTATGACGCAATCGTTAGCCTATTTTTACAAAAACTGTTTCTACGGGGCCATAATGTAACATAGAAGGTAATGGAGCCCTTTATACATTGTCGTGTATCTTTAGAAATAAATCAGTCTTTATACATCTCAGATGTAAAGTTATTCGCTCTCAAAGTGACGCCAAAATGAATGGAAGTCAATGAAAATGCTAACGCAAGTGAAGTTCTGCTACAAGATGGTGGCACCCGGCCGACTTCAACTTCCGGTCGACTTCCTTGCCGCCTGCACCATAAGTTGCTTAATGACGTTTTGATGTCACTGCGCGATGACGTAATCACGACGCAAAATTATCACTGCATCAAATCTCAGCAAAAATTATGTTATGTTAAATTTGATTTGTTCGTAAAATAATATTAATGCATAATATAATAATATAAATAACTATCTTTAAATACAATATTGAATTATTGAACAAACATTTTCGAACAAATACAGTTATTTTAATTTTTTAAATAGCTAGTAACCTAGTAAAACTACACATTCTGAACATTTATAGTTTTAAGCAGCGTAGTAGTTTGTTGGTATGCTACATTGTCTCTAAAAATAGTCTAATATATGAAGGATTTTTCTGCATTGATTTTTCAGTTTTTTTTTTACCTGCCTTTTAAATTACACATTGTATTTTGTGTTTTAGGGTTACAGCGGATAATGGATAACGGATAAAGTCCTGGAAAATGACTACCTTTTTAATTTTTCTAGCTCAACTAACTGATCACCAATCACAGGTACAAGCTACTGACAAGGTGTATGATAATAAGCGTGTTTCAAGTTTCAAGTTTAATTCATTTCTAAAGCACATTTAAAAACAACAGTAGCTGACCAAAGTGATGTACATATAAAATGTTTCAATTTAAAGCAGCCCAGATAGCACACATATGTCTGCGAGATATCTGTTAAAGATCTCTTAATCTGGAAAGCATCTACTGACAGACAGACGTCTTTCAGATGACAGTTTTACATACATTCTAAATCATAAACATCTTAAAGAAATCTAATAGATGTCTATTTGACATCTAAAAAGAAACATCCTACAGAAATATTGCAGATGTGCAAAATCTCTAAAAAAATAAGTCTTGCAGATGTAAATCCAGACGCTAAACAGCCATCTCTGAGATATCTATGTGCTATCAGGGAGTGCTTTGCAAATCGATCAGCATTAGACATCATAGCACAGCGAGAGTGAAGTCATGCATAGCCAACTGCTATCTATCAGCTCTCACGGTACTTTGATGTCATCATACACCGATCGATCTGCGCAGAGCCACATCAAGTCGAACACATCTAATTATTATTGAACAATTGCGAATAGCAGTTAACTTATTTTATGTTGTGTACTGCCAGGCATCTTTGGTTTCCTCTTTTTGTCCAATTTAGATGGAAAATGTGTGTCTTTTTTTATCATTTCAGTAATTCAAAAGGTGCTAAAAGTTGCCAAATATATTTTTAAATAGCTAAATTGGTTGCTAGGTGCTTTTGGAAGGAAAAAGTTGCTTTGGTAATCTGAAAAGTTGCTAATCTGGAAACAGAATTGCTAAATTGGAAACAATGTACCAGAAACGACATTCTCCAACTACAGACACTTGATGTACTTCACTTCACTTCAAGATAGACAACCAGTGCTGCCCACTTTGTTATGGAAAAGTAGCATGAAGTGTTGCTCATCAAACCTTTGCAAAGATCTGAAAAAAAAAAAAAGCAGGTTATGTGACATATCCAGGTATGTTTGAGGATAAGCAAGTCAGTTATTTCTATGTTTTCATGTAGTGTGTCAGTACGAAATATCAGTTTACATTTCCAAACATGATTTTTTTTTTTCATTAAATGCAATAATCCAGTTAGATTTTTGTTTGCACAAGGAGTCTTAAAACCATCTGATCTCACCATCATCCAGTCTGTCTGGAACAACATTGATGCAAAAAAAAAACTTCAATCCAGATCAGACGTTGTGGTGGTATTTTAGCATGCAAACTTATTCAAAGAATATAGAAAATGAGAATACAACTCATAACTTGCAAACAGATTAAGTATTAAAATCAACTTAAAATATAGAAAATGCAAACCCAAAATTAATATAGTTTTAAAAGCAATCCATATATGGTGGACTTCGCCCATCTAAGATTAATACAAATGATTATAATATTCAAAAGTAATCAAACTGTTAAAATGTAATTAAAAATAATAACACAAAGTATAAGAATACTTGTATATCAAAAGTCAAAGCAATACAATTCAAAGTATTAGAATTCAAAGTATTTAAATAAAATCTAATTCAATCTAAGTTGAATAAACCTGTGAGAAGTTCAAAGTATTCAAGTGAGCCCAAGACAAAAGATAAAGTAAAGTTGAGAAACCGAAGTTCAGTCAGGTAGAGACTGAGAAAGGAGGCTATCTGCACCTCTTTATGTAGTCCTTTCAAAACGAAGAGTCTTGTGATCGAAGCAGAAGTCATGTCTCAAATAAAATGTCTCCTATCTATCCAAAAATACCAGATCAGCCTTGAAGTCCAGTTTCACTTCCACATTTGGAAGGTCAGACTGTCCTATGGTTGCCAATATTTAGAATGTATGGCCTTAAAAGGGGTAGGCTCAGTTGGATACAGAGTTACAAGTACATCAATAGAATGTTTTCTCTTCGATAAAAAAAACAGACCTAGCAGAATCAGGAAAAGCTCAAGATACAGACATTGTGTCACTAAATGAGGGGTACTGCATTATCTATCAGCAGATGTCTTCTAAGACCTCTGGAACAAATTGTTTTCTTTGTGCTGTAGAGCACGTAGCAAGTTTACACATGGCAGAAATCAGAATCTCGATGCACCAAACATGAAGAAACAGAGACAGACTCAATCCAGAAGAACTGTGGCAATGTCTCCAAAGATCTTTGTAAAGACTCCAGCAAGATGGATGGCACAGACTTTGAGTACTTTGCCTTCTTTGGTGAGTTCGAGCCCTCTCTTTAAGTGCTGTACAAATCTTTGTCTCCAGACCTGAAGGCGGAGTCCCGTTCTTTAAATAATGACTGCACTACACATGACATCCAAGTTTTCTAGTTGGGGGGAAAACAGAATCTTGTTGTTGACAGTGACATTTTCCATGCAGTTTTGAACAAAACAGAGTCTGTGTTTTGTTCCAGGTCCTGAGGACAACTCCCAGTCTATTCATTCAAAGCAGTCCTGCAGCTGAGAGAGAGATTCCTCAGGCCTTCCATCTACTGGAATGTACACAGCAGTCAATATTAGTATTAAATATTATAATTAATTAATATTAAAGTTCACGTTATAGCTGATGGTGAGTTAACTGTGCTTTCTGGAATACACCTCAGGTAGTGATGGAAATTCAGATTCATAGAACACTGGTTATATGCAAACACAACCAAATAAGAATGTTCTGGGAAAATTGGGGTAACGTGCTCTGAACCCACAGGAAGCAGTCTACTTACCTAAAAGAAAACTTTCCCGTCTAACCATCAGAGAACGTTAGAATGTCCCTTCTGGGAACCAGAAACAAACCACGTTCCACAAACCAGTTTCCACCTTCCTGAAACTAAAAACTGATATCTGGGCTTGACTTGTAAAATTTAAACAAATGAGAAAAACAGTGAGGAAAAGGTGAATGTAAAGGTTCTTTATTTTGGCACTGAACAGGCATGATAAGATTCAGAAGGAAGATCATCAATAAAAGGGACATGGCTCAAACTAATAAAAAAAAACTGAAATTCATGTGACATTCATGTGTGTGCATTACATCAGCTTTTAGCTAAGTGCCGTTTACGATGTACATTCATGCAGTATTTATTACTGAAATTCTTTCTACAGTCTGGACAAGAGAAAGGCTTCACTCTTGTGTGAGTCCGTATGTGTTTCTGCATTGTGTAAAGGCGTGAGAATCCACATCCACACACAGGGCAGCAGAAGCGTTTGTTGGCAGAATGAGAATCGGAATGATGGCGTCTAAGATAAGCCTTACTGAAGAACTTCTTGTCGCAGTGCATACAGGCGAATGGCCTCTCGCCTCTGTGTTTGTTCACATGACTCTGGAGTTCAGTGAAGCTAGTGAACTTCTTCCCACACTCGTCACAACTGTAGCCCTTTGAACGCTTTTGTTTGTTACCCGTGTGGACACTGTTGTGGAGGCGAAGCCAGTCTTTACGACGGAAGCCCTTTCCACAGAGTTCACAGACATATGGTGCCTCCCCTGTGTGTATTCGCATATGCCGCACCAGGTTTAAGTTACGGAGATACTCCTTGCCACACAGCTTACAGATGTATTTTTTAACAGGAGTCTCACTGATTATTTTTTAACAGAAGTCTTGCAGTTTAAGGGCTGTGAGATGAAAGGTTCGGCTTCTTTTTCATCTGGGACCTGAATACTTTTTACAATATATTTCAGCCGCTGACAAAAGAGCACACCTGATTCCTCCGTTTTGCTCAGCACCAAAGTTTCAACACCCTCCTTATTCGATCCAGACCTTGGATCTCCAAGAAAAGACTTTTTGATCGCAGGCTTCATGTTGCTACAGACAGGATCACAGTCCATCAACTAGAGAAACAGATTGAATAGAGATGTTAATATTGAGATTTATTCCTCCACAGTATAATGCTTAAAACCCAAATTTCCCATACATTAATAATACAATAAGCCTATAATTTAAACGGACACTTACACCACACTTGGCCTGATGCACAAGAAAGATGAACTGAGAAACATATAATGCATTACTGCCATAACAAGCAAACAACAGGAAAGAGTCAACAGATGGAAGTCAGTGAACCAATGATAGAACCTGTTTCAGGATGCAATAATAGAAATTGATGACCCATGTAGGAGAATGTACAGTTAAAACCCAAGAACCAGATATAATGAATGAAGACCAGGAGTCAGAGATGCATTCATTTAAAGAAAAAATTACTGGAGAACATGGTTTGCAGTTTCAGTTCTCATGACTGAGTTCGTAGGCCGCTCTGCGTACAATTCAAAATCAACAACAATTATTCCCTGACAGAGGATACTAACTGCGTCAGTGCATAAGTCAACAAAATTCTGATTGGTTCCAAAACCTAGATAAACTAAAGACCAGATATGCATGTAAACAATTCGAATGTATCTTCTGACAACTATTTTGGTGACAAGTGATCAAGGTCAGGTGCAATACGTCTCTCCAAAGATATCTGATACGCTGGACACTGGCAGTTGAATGTTTGTCCAGAGACTGTCTGAGCTTCTCCCTGTACAGATACTAACACGCATACAGAGAGATAGAGGATATTTCTACAAAGCATCCAGTCTTTCACCCACTACACCAGCAATGTCACCCTGCTCAAGAAGGCACATGTATAGGCCCATTTAAAGTTTGCCAAAGAACATATAATGACTCAGAGAAGGCTTGGGAAAAAATTCTGTGGACAGATGAGATCAAAATTGAGCTCTTTGGCATTAACTCAACTCGCCGTGTATGGAAAGAAAGAGAAATGCTGACGCCAAGAACACCATCCCTACAGTCAACCACGGAGGTGAAAACATACTTTGGGACTGTTTTAATGCTAAGGATGTATGACGACTTCACCACATTGAGGGGAAAATGAAAGGGGTCCTTGTACTGTAAAATCTTGGATGAGTACCTCAGCCAGAACACTGAAGATGAGTCATGAATGGGTCTTCCAGCATGAGAATGACCTGAAACATATCGCCAACGCATTCAAGGAGTGGCTCTAGAAGAAGCAGATTAAGGTCATGAAGGGGTCACGCCAGTCTCCAGACCTCAATCCTATAGAAAATATATTGAGAGGCTGAAACTTCCAGTTGCTGAATGACAGCCAAAAAAATAAGGACTTAGAAGGATTGATGTAGTGTCCGTACTTTTTAAGTGGGCAAACTTACAAAATCATTAGGGTTTCAAATATATATGGGTTTAATATATATATATATATATGCTACTATTTTATATTTTAGTCACTTATGGTCATCAAGCCTGCATTTATTTGATCAAAATTTACTTAAAAGTAAATTTTATGCAATGCTGGTTTAATATCAATTTTGGAAACCTGTAATACTTTTTCATGATGAATAAAAAGTTGAAAAAAAAACTGCATTTATTTAAATATAATTTTTGTCACAATATAAAGTACTGATAAAAAGGTCAGTACTTCAGTACTTGAGGTCAGTATTTTATTTTTTAAGAAGTTACTTTTTAATTAAGCAAGGATTTGTTTAATTAATAGAAACAGTAGTAGTAAATTTTGATATTGTTAGAAAAATATATCTATTTTGAATAAATGCTGTTCTTTTTAAATTTTAATTTATCAATGAACCCCCTTAAATGTATCACAGGTTACAACAAAATAATAATAAAAGCAGCACAAATGTTTCCAATACTGATAAATAAATCAGCATATTAGAATGATTTCTAAAAGATCATGTGACACTGAAGAGTTCAGTAACGATGATGCTAAAAATTCAGCTTTACATCAAAGAAATAAATTATATTTTAAAGTATATTAAAATGGAAAAACATTATTTTAAATTGCAATAATATTTTCACAATATTACAGATTATTAGGCTTGATGAGCATGAGACACTTTAATGCTGCATAATTATCTTACAAAGTTGAAAGAAGCACGTGACAAAGGAGACATTGCCTACCTCAGATACGATAAACTCATCATCCATTCTCGCACTAGCACCCCTGAGTAATCTCTGTGCAACTCTGAAGGTATGACAGCACATAAAATTCATGTACTCATTACCAAGAAAAGGTTTAAGATTAGCACATATCAATATAAACAGACTCAGGAATAAAATCAATGAAGTTGCTGAACTGTTAAATGAATATAAAATACACATTCTTGCTATCTCAGAGACTCACTTGGACTCTTCCTTTGATGACACAGAACTGTTTATTGAAGGTTACAACATATACAGAAATGACAGAAATGGTTTTGGTGGTGGAGTAGCTTTTTATATTCAGAATCATTTGCCAGTAAAAATAAGAGCTGATTTAATGAGTTTTAACATCGAAATATTATGGTTGCAAATGCATCTACCTCACCGAAAGTCTATACTTCTGTGTTGCTGTTACCGGTCACCAAGTGCCAATTGTGAATATCTTGATACTATCTGTAAAATGTTGGATATATATACTAATGTAAGTCAGGACATATATTTCATGGGTGACTTAAACATTGACTGGTTTTCTAAAGATTGCTACTTGAAAAAAAAAACTGTTAACTACTGCAAATGCTTGTGGACTTACTCAACTTATAACTAAGCCTACAAGAACATGTTTTAGGAGTGATGGCTCCAGAACATCTACCTGTATAGATCATATTTTCACAAACCGACCTGAACTGTGTAAAAAGGTATTGTCTATTCCCATTGGTAGCAGTGATCATAATCTGATCATTTCTGTGTTAACAACCAAGCTGAGTGGATCTGGAACTGCAGTCTTATTTAAAAGATCTTATAAATTGTTTATAAATGACAAGTTTATTGAAGATGTTCAAGCTATATGCTGGTCTGATGTGTTGACAGCTAGTAATCCCAGAAATTGCTCTCTTTAATTTAACAGTCTATTTTTTCATTGATTGAGAAACATGCGCCTTTAAAGAAGTTTTACTGTCAGGAAATTAACGTCACACCTTGGTTAGATGATGAACTGAAAAGATTATATGAAAATAGAGGTCAAATGAAAAGAACAAGCAGTTACTACAGGAAATAAATGTGATTGGGACCTATATCGTAAAATGAGAATTCTGTTACTAAACTTAATAAAAAGAGAAGAAAATCTATTTGTGATAATCAGGGTTAAAATATAGGTAATGATAGTAGGAAGTTATGGAGTGTTTTAAAATCTATTGGACTGGTAAGAAAAATAAAATAATTCCATCTTTTTTTGGAAACAGGTGATAATTTATAACTAAGCCAATAGATATTGCAAATTATCTTAATGATTATTTATAAGAAAATTAGATAAACTAAGAGAAAATATGCCTAATCTAAGTAATGATATATCTCATCTATTAATAAGAAATGAACTGATGAAAAATAAAAACTTAAGGTTTAAATTAGAAAGTGTAAATATAGATCAAGTAAAGATCTTTTAAAAGCCTGTAAAAACAAACCATCGGTGTCGACGTCTTGACAGCAGGCTTCTAAACTAGCTGCTGACTTTATCGCCCCTGTTCTAACCCACATCATTAACCTCAGTTTATCTGCTGTACCTGCCCACATGCATGGAAGCAGGCTAAAATAGTTCCTCTGCCCAAAGATAAGAAATTGCCTTTCTCTGGTCCCAACAGTCGCCCGATAAGTATATACCTGTATTATCTAAAATAATGGAATCTATAGTATATGATCAAATTAACAACTATTTTTATACAAATGATTTATTAACAGATTTTCAGCATGCATACAGAAAAATCACTCCACTGCCACTGCACTGACTCACATGTCTGATGATTGGCTTAGAGAGACTGAAAAGAGAAATATTATTGGGGCTGTATTTTTAGATTTTTCTGCTGCCTTTGACATCATAGATCACGAACTGTTATTAACAAAATTATCTTGTTATGGTTTTGAGCAGTCAGCAATCACATGGATGTACAGTTATTTGTCAAACAGAACACAGACAGTGTTTTTTAATGGCAGTCTCTCAGGTATCAGAAATATCACATGTGGTGTACCCCAAGGCAGTTGTCTGGGTCCATTATTATTTAATATTTTTACTAATGATTTACCGTACACTTTACATAAGGCTAACATTGTCATGTACGCTGATGATTCAACTATATATACATCAGCAAGTACACAAATGGAACTAGAAACTGTTTTAAATATAGAATTACAATATTAGTAGATTGGATCAAATTAAATAAACTGGCATTAAACACAGTAAAAACTAACTGCATGATTTTAGGTTCAAATTTATACATTAATCAAAATCCTGTAATTAATATTAAAATTAATAATGCCATTATTAAACAGGTGCATGAGACCAAACTGCCACGAACTGTTATTAACAAAATTATCTTGTTATGGTTTTGAGCAGTCAGCAATCACATGGATGTACAGTTATTTGTCAAACAGAACACAGACAGTGTTTTTTAATGGCAGTCTCTCAGGTATCAGAAATATCACATGTGGTGTACCCCAAGGCAGTTGTCTGGGTCCATTATTATTTAATATTTTTACTAATGATTTACCGTACACTTTACATAAGGCTAACATTGTCATGTACGCTGATGATTCAACTATATATACATCAGCAAGTACACAAATGGAACTAGAAACTGTTTTAAATATAGAATTACAATATTTAGTAGATTGGATCAAATTAAATAAACTGGCATTAAACACAGTAAAAACTAACTGCATGATTTTAGGTTCAAATTATAACATTAATCAAAATCCTGTAATTAATATTAAAATTAATAATGCCATTATTAAACAGGTGCATGAGACCAAACTGCTGGGTGTAACAGTTGACTCTAGATTATCATGAAAGAACATATTATAATATTATTGCAAAAATGGAAGAGGTATATCTATTATGAGAAGACATGCATATTATTTAACTTCAAATATTATGATTATGCGATGAAAGCACTAATATTGACGTACCTGGACTATTGCCCTGCAGTTTGGTCAAATGCCACTGGTGAGTATATGAATAATTACAACTTATACAGAATAGAGCTGCTCGTAGTAGCACTTAGGTGCAGCTATAGGAGAAATATTATATTAATGCACAAGATCTTAACTGGTTGTTGGTCAAGATAGACTGTTGTATTCACTGTTAATTTTCATAAGAAACATTTCCATTTCAAAATCGCTTCTGTTTTGTTTAAGTATCTTTCTTTTAGTGTAGACAATCATCAGTATAGTACCAGACTGCAACTAAAGGCAACTTCACCTTACCCATAGCAAGAACAAATGCCATAAAAAACACTGTTATATTCAGAGGTATGAAGGAATCAAATAAACTACCAACGCATATTATACTTACTAACATATCAATAAATTTAAATTATATGTAAAGCAGCATCTATCAAAATAATACATCTGACTGTTTAGATTTATTTATTTTCATGTGTGAGCATGTGTAGGTATTATATATAGGCGTATGTGTATGAATGTGTTTTTATATGTGTGTATATTCATGCCCGTTTGAGGGTACATATGTACTTTGATATGTGTATATATATGTATGTGTATGTGTATTTATCTTTTTCATTTATTTGTTGCATTTTTAATGATTTATTTTTCCTTTTGTTTATGTATATATTTTTCAGGACCCCAGGAAGAATAGCTGCAGCATGGCTGTAGCTAATGGGGATCCTTCAATAAAAACTCAAAACGTCATAATTTCGCCCGCCTACATTTCACATAACAGGACTGTAGGTGGCACTTGGATTTCATTAACTATGATAGTTTCATGAAATATGCATGCATACATAAAAACAAGTGAATTGAATACTGAATCATAAGCTGCCGTCAACCTGTGGTGTGTAATGAGCGCTTCGAAACAGTGAATAATTTTGATAAGAATCAAATGAATCAGAGTTCTGAATGCTTCGTTTCTCCCATCTAGCCCAACGTCTAGGCCCGATATACATCATTCGTTTGTCAACACACTTTCACCTCCTTATAGATTTGAACTTTAAACCTATTAAAAAACTACTGGTTAACAATTTCAAAGCCTATTGAGAAAGGACTTAACTTACTTGCAAAGAATTAACATTCACTGTTCCAAATTAATTGAATCTTCGAGTGCTTTAAAAGCTTTCTCGTGCATGCTTCTTCATCTACTGTTAGATAGCATGACCAAAAATAGACAGTGCTGCCCCCTCCTTTTGTGGAATTACATTTGCTTCAATAAAACTGAACGAAACTTTTTCAGAAACTATCAAAAAATATGCCATTACAAAAGAAAAAAAAAAATGAAAATGGAAAAAATTAACACGGTTGGACAGGTGCTCGCTGACCGGGAAGTACAGACGTCACTCAGTCAGCGGCGCCAGAGAGTGGCGCGCATATTGGAAAGCTCTTTTCTTTTAGAAAAACAGAGAAGACAGGTTTACAGTTGGAGAATTTGCATTTGTGAATGTGAAATTTGTTTAGGAAAAAAAATTAATTCATAACAAAACTGATATTTTCGTTTGTTGGGTCATAATACCCAAATATAATGTTTTCATATGTACTGAGAAGTCTGGCAAAATCGTACACTTGACAAACACACCAATGTCATCCCAAAGTTTCTGAGTGTAGTGACATGACCAAAATAGTGTACAGTTTCTTCAGAACTCGAACAAAAAGAGCGTGTAAGATCAATATCAGATTTAAATATTTGTATAAACTTCTGTACATGATAGAACCTGTGTATGAGCTTAAAATAAATTTATTTCACTTTAATAAAAAAATTAATTTTGCGGTAGAGACCAGATTTAATCACCACGAGAGCTTTCATATTGCGCGGCGTGCGCCACTGAGTGGCGTCTGTACTTCCCAGTCCGAGAGCACCTGTCCATCAAAAGCTCACTATCCAATCAGAGTAGATCACTGTTAACCCCGCCCCCACGAGAAGTTTGTGTCAAAACTCCAAACGAAAAACTGCGAAGCAAAAGCGAAGTCTGTGGGCAATGCATTCAAAATCCACGATTAGCGAAAACGAACCTTTGAAAAACATTAACAA
Organism: Carassius auratus; assembly: GCF_003368295.1. Classification (NCBI taxonomy): domain Eukaryota; kingdom Metazoa; phylum Chordata; class Actinopteri; order Cypriniformes; family Cyprinidae; genus Carassius; species Carassius auratus. The sequence continues at coordinate 2,578,698 of NC_039280.1, forward strand.
AAATGAAGCATATTTGAAGAGCCTGCTATATTTGTGCGACGGAGTTAATTTTTTTTTTCGTTTTCATTGTGTTTTTTTTTCTTTTGTAATGGCATATGTTTGATAGTTTCTAAAAAAGTTAGGTTCAGTTTTATAAAGTTACGTTCATTATTATTGAACTAAATGTAATTCCATACACGAAGAGCCTAATTTAGATGCCCGAAGTCCCCGCCTCTGAAGTCACATATGCTGATCTCTTATGCACAAGGGACACAAATGCGGAAACACGACATATAAATACCTAGACGCCTCATTGGCCGTTTTGAGCCGTTGCCGCGATACGTCAATGCGTCCGCCATGTTAGTGAGGGCAAGACTCCCTTAAAACCTTATACAGTCTATATGCTTAAAACAAATGAAAGTAAACGGGGGAGCTGCGGTTTTTACTGAATAAAAACAAGATAACGTTCACATTTGTCAATCGATTTCAGAGGTTTGTGATCTACGTGCAGTTAAAAAAACGTTGCCTCCAGTTATTTAGTTAGGTTTGGAAAATTATTAATTGAAAGCTCACGTTTGTCTCACTTGTTGATTTCGTAGATTTTTTCGGTTTACATAATGTAGTATAACTGTGACATATTCATGTAATGTAATTTCAATGTACATTACATGGTATGTATTTGTTTTATTGCTTTCTCTGTGTTCAATCCCAACATTTTTCTTTCTTTTTTTCTCTCTTTCTTGTGTCTCGGTTCAGAACTCAGCTCATTCCCTTTGAAATACTGGGATAAAATCTAAATAATACATCTTTCAACACTAATGATTTACTATCGTTGAGGAAATTTAATAAAACAAGTAAATACAAATCAAAAAGTGACACACTTGTAGTCTGCTTTTCATTTTGATAGCACCTTAGCCTACAGAAGAATACAACAAATAATTACACATGTAGCTGATGAGGCTATGGATCCAGTGAAAATGAAAATATGCACTGACAGTGCACAGTAGAAATATAGTAAAAGTGATATGTTATATTAAAAAGTATATGTAGTACAACTTAAAGTAAAGTCAATAATATGAAAAGTGAGTACAACGGTACAATAACATGGTACAAGAACATTCCAGTATGTGATATAATAGATTTATAATAGCATAAAATTATATGTATAATATGAATAATACCATAATAAATAACTGAACAACAATAGGTTAATAATAGCAAGAAGAATATGTAATAAAGGGTGGAATAATACAGAATAGACAAAAATGAAGAATAAATTAATAGTAAATTAAAGAGTAAAATAAAACAATTTGAAATGTAATTTTAAAATACTATTTGTGTAATAATTATTAATCAAATTAAGACACAACTAATGACACAACACAAAAAAATTGTGGACATGAGTTCCAAATTCTGTTTACTGAGCTCCTTGAGTATAATATATACATGTATACACACATGCATATACACACACACACACACACATATATATATATATATATATATATATATATATATATATATATATATATATTTATATATATGTCTATCTACATCTTCTGAATCAATCTAAGCTCAAGAAACACATTTTATTTAAGTTTTCAGTTCTGTCTTTCTCTGGGAATAGAGTGGTTTAGTTGTGAAGACAAAACCTGACTAATAAAGATTAATTCCCCCGCCGCTTCCCTCAAGATTTTCTATTTTATTCAATTAATGAGTCAAATAAGGTAAAAAAACTTGACGATGCTTGACATTTTGTTCTATAATGCACATTACACACACTCATGCAGAAAACACACACATTTTGAAACAGTGGTTTATTTTTCCATGTAAGTTAACCAGAGTTGGGCAGTAACGTGTTATTAGTAACGTTTTACTGTAACGCAGTTCCATTTGACAGTAACTAATACTGTAATGCATTACTTTTTAAATAAATGAACTCTGTTACCATTACCATATGGTGCATCGTAAGTTACTTTTTTTAAAATTAATTAATTTTGACTGAAGTGCAGCCTAACCTGTTTGCAGCAGCGACGCATTGTAGGATTGGTGGATGCCAACCACTGTAAACATGTTTCCGTTTATTCAAGTATGTGCGGCAGTCATGGCGAGTCAAGGCGAGAGCAACACGAGTTTCTCAAAGTGGAAATATGCTCATTATTTCACTTTAGTTGAGCATAAAGACAAAAACCTTTTATAATTTATGTAATGTAAGCTGTGTCTTTCTGGTTCGAATATCCTGCCCACGAAATTTCCAATCCGTGTGCTCAGATTTTGTAAACTGTACCCTCGGTTTTTGAATCTGTACCCACAAATTCATAATCTGACGCACACTTTTGCAATCCATTCCCATGATTTGTAAACTGTAGCCTACTCACAGATTCATGCTGCAAGCTCCTACGTGTTAACTTACAGTTTTAATGAATATTATTATGTGGAATGGGTCTACAACAAAGTGTCTTAAGTGATTCTCTGTATGTTTTTCTCATACAGGTGAAACTGTTGAAAACATGCAGCCTGTGGAGTCGCCGGCTTTCAGTCAGCTCCTTAGCATGATAACATAGATTTCATTTTTAAACAGCACATATATATATAAGAGAAGAGGTGGGAGTTCAAAGGAGGAATCTTTATATTACCAAACTGCATAGATATAAATCATGATCTGCAAGATTAACCATAATCTGATGTGATCCGAACACCTCAGAGAAAACCGGTGTTGAGCTGCTGCAAGAGCATTTGAAGCACAGCAGCTGTGGTCAAAGAGTTCTCGTGTGTTCAGAGCGGGATCGCGAATCATTTTAGTCAGTTCGGAGTTCCGAGCGGCATCGCGATTCATTTGAGTCAGTTCGTCAGTTCGGAGCGGGATCGCGAATCACTAGAGTCATTTTGGGGATCGGAGCTGATTCGCGAATAATTTGAGTCAGTTTTGGGATTTCGAATCATTTGAATCAGTTCGGGAGTTCGGAGTGGGTTTGCGAATCATTTGAGTAAACTTGGGAGTTCGGAGCGTGAATCATTTGAGTCAGTTCGGAGCGGGCTCGCGAATCATTTGAGTCAGTTTGGAAGTTTGGAGCAGGTTCGCGAATCATTTGAGTCTGTTTGGAGTTCGTGAATCATTTGAGTCAGTTTGCGGATCGCGAATCATTTGAATCAGTTCGAGAGTTCGGAGAGGTTTCGTGAATCATTTGAGTCAGTTCGGGAGTTCGGAGCGGGATCGCAAATCATTTGAATCAGTTCGGGAGTTCGTAGAGGGTTTGCAAACTCTATGGCTCTATATAGAACCCTAATGAACCCTTTTTTCTAAGAGTGTTGTCCAGTGTTGGGCAGTAATGCTTGCTGTAACGCAGTTACTTTTGACATTAACTAATCCTGTAAAGCATTACTTTTTAAATAAATTAAATCTGTTACCGTTACCATATGGTGCATTGTATGTTACTTTTTTAAAAATTAATTAATTTTGACTGAAGTGCAGCCTAACCTTCCCATGGATTTGTAAATTGTAGCCTACTCACAGATTCATGCAGCAAGCTCCTACATGTTAACTTAAAGTTTTAATGAATATTATTATTTGGAATGGGTCTACAGCAAAGTATCTTAAGTGAATATATCTAGGTTTTTCTCATACAGGTGAAACATTGTTGAAAACATGCAGCCTGTCTCTACTGTGGAGTCGCTGGCTTTGAGTGAGCTCCTTAGCATGATAACATAGATTTCATTTTTAAACAGCATGTTTCTCGAAATTGATTCTGAATAATTCATATTGCTTTCATTTATTTATTTAAAAATGTTTTGTGTTATGTTGTCCATTGTTGATAGTTTTCATACTTAAGCTGTAAAAGGAACATTTTTAAGGGCTCAACACAACAGCTTTTATGATGCAGAAGCCACTTTAGTTTTTCATTTTGAATATATTAATCAGGTGTTTTGTTATTTATTTCAGAAATCCTTGTGATATACAATATTAAGTTTGTGCTGGTCTGCCTCAATCAAAATAGTGTTTAAAAATTACTTTCTGTTTTACTTTGTGTTTGTATAGACAATAATGCATAAAAGCTCATTAATGGGAACATTAAAGAAAGTTCTTTAAAAAAGTAACTAAAAAGTTACTTTTAACAATAATGCATTACTTTTTGGTGTAAGTAATCAACAAAGTAATTGAGTTACTTTTTGAATGAAGTAACCAGTAACTGTAACTAGTTACTATTTCTTAGTAACTAGCACAACACTGATGTGAACACATATGAATGCTTGAGCGTGAGTATGTGAGGTTTACCTTGCACAACAAAATCTCCAAATATAGTTATGTTTATCACAGACCAGAATATGAGATGGTCCCCTCAAAAAAACTTTATATTAATCAAAATTAATAATCATTATAACAACATCACAATGAGTTTATCATGATATTGCAGCTTGACTCACTATGAGTTCCTGTGTTTTTCATTTCTATTTACAACATGTAGTTTTTGTGTAAAGACACACGCAGAACTTTATCAGCATTAAAATGCAGTCTATAGTATTAGAATATGAGCTGGGTCATTCTCTCGATTCATTCAGGATGCTCTGAGTTTAGTACAAACACAACACTAGGGAGGTCTTGTCTCTTGGAAATGCAGAGAACAGCTTTCCTCATCTTTCCTTAAGGCTGTCCTTGTCCTGTTTGCAAATGGCTAAAAGGGAAGAAAAAAGAATACATAAAATCAATTCACAGTTTTATGAAAAGCAATGAAATCCTTATAATCAAGTGATGATAAATTTAATCGGTAACACTTTTGAATAATGGTCCATTAGTTAATATTAGTTAAATACTTTAGTTAACATGATCCAAGCAAGAACTACTACAGCATTTATTAATCTTAGTTGATGTTCATTTCAACATTTACTAATGCATTATTTAAATCAAAGGTTGTGCTTGTTAAGCATATAATCTCAAAATTCATCCTTTGAAACCCATTTTAAATTCAAACATTGCATTACCATGAAAATGATATATCAAAATCATGTTACAAAATGTTTTGAGTCACGAATTATAAAATATAGGTTTGGATCATGCACTTTCAAGTCTATGTTCAAAAATGTAATTGACCGTTAACAGGTTAACCGTTAACACATAGTTTTGTTCAATGTTCTTACAACATTTCAGCCGAATATTAATTATAAATGTTAATTAGATGTGTCCATTACCTGTCTAGCGAATTCCGTGAGGATGCCATTTGGGAAAGAGCCTGAACTGGCAGCTACTTTGGCGAGGTCTGTGTTTTTTTTTTTTTTTTTTTTTTTGGTAAAATAACACCATTTGGCGATACTACAGATAGTTCTGTCAATTTTATCTGATTGATATCATTAACAGCTTTGGGACATTTTTGTATTGCTCATCTGTGTCAGTATGGGAGCAATGCTGAGTGAAGCTTTTTAGAAAATAAATAAAGAACTACAAAATATGGAATCTCAACCCCGACTTGATGTAGTATTTTTTGATGTTAATAATGTATCTTGTTTTCATCAACTGAAAAAGATGCCATTGTGGTCTTAAACTACATTAATAAAGGGATATTCTGCATTTACAATAATGCATTTAGCAGAAACATTTATCCAATATTCTGAGTGTTTCTCTTAAACAGATTGAGTTAATAGTGTGGAAAGCTGCTAATGTATTCCTGACACTGATGAGACCTTCACCTCTCAGATACCAAACACAGACATTGCTTTTCATAAATAACAGAGTAGAATACTATTTCTAAGAGAACTATGATTGTGTGTTCATTATACACTAGAAGAGGAGGACATTGGAATAAAACTGCTTCTGCAATAAAACAAAACACCTGGACGCTTCTTAAAAATAAGTATAAATTTATGAAAAATAACAAATGTAAAATAAGCAAACTGATTTTTTTTTTGTGAATAATGTCAGAGGTTGGACTGGCTTGAAAGACCACAGAGGTTGGACTGGCTTGAAAGACCACAAAATACTCCCATATGACTCCACAGGGGAAGTTTCCTGCCAAGAGTAGGTTATTTTGGTCTGCAGCCCTTTCTAGTTATTTCATTAGAGTCCGTGAGTTCAGCTAACGGGCATTTCAAACTTTGCTATTAATCTTCATTACTGAAGTGAGTCAGATTAACTTTATTATTCGAACAGACAACTTAATAAATGTCTGTAGGCAAATCCTATGCAATTCATCCCAATAACGAAATGAGACATTAAATAAGTTTTTAATTTTATCTAGGTTGACACCATTTCAGATAACTCCAAATAATTGGATTTTTTCCAGTGTTTAAAGATCTGGAATATCAAAGAGGAGTGGAACATTTTTCACTGGGATTAATATTAAACACAGTATAAACCCCCTTTTCTGAGTATAAACAGGACAAAACTAAAATCAGAGATCAAAAAATGAATATAATTATACAAAGTTATATGATGCTGCATTGACAGCTCAATGAAATCAATGTTATTAACATTGCACATGACTGTAACATTAAACAACATACATAGAAAAAGGAACATGCATCTGAAAAATACAAACACGCTTTTAGTTAAAGAAGGAAAGGGACTTTTATTATGAAATGTCTGCAGGAGGCAGCAGACTCTTATTTGGTTCACCGTTTCCACTTTCACACTACCATGTTTTCACGGAAATAACACCTACAGAGCATTAAAATCAATCAAAATAGAACAATGAATGACCGCCAACTTGATCTCACAGAGGCGCAAAAGGCCATCAAATCAAAGTATCCTCCCATCAACAAGAAATACGAGTGTAAGTGGAATCGAATTCACTGTCTATTTCGCATGTCTTGTATATCCAGTAACGACCACAAACGAAACCTACCAAAACTAAGATGTAAATGTGCTGAAAAGTATGTAATGTACACTTTTCTTACATTAGAGTTATATATATGTAAAAAAGCACGAACGTTACAGAAACACACTATTAACGGTTCAACGTAACGTACGAATTCTAATATGGTAAAGGTTCATGAAAATGAATTGAGTCACGTGATACGACGCTGCAAAATGTTTACGTCATCACGTAACATTATTATTATTATTTCTAAACCGTTTCATTACATGCGTCTCATTTTGAGATGAGTAACGGCAAATTGTGGAGTAGTAATGAAATAAAACACTGCTTTTCGGAACTTCGAATCAGTCGATTCACTTTGATTAATCATTTTACGAAATACACCTGCTGCTCAAAACTCCCACACACGCATAATAACATTACTTAGACGCATAATATAATTTTCTTACAGAGTTGGAAGTAAAAAAAAGTGTAATAATGTGTTTGCTCATTGTTTGCAGTTGCACGTTTATATTTATGTAGGTTTTAGATTCGAGTGTGAACAGCATCATGTCGTAATTTAAAGCAATATTTGGTTTTCTGTTTCAGATCTTGATCATACTGCAGATGTCCAGTAAGTATGTGCTTGTGACTAGGGCACTGTTACATAAATCAAATGTAAAAGTTCCTGGAAATGTTGAAAGCTAGTGGTAAACCCTGAAAACTGTAATTTTTCAAATGACAGATGAGTCATTTATATCCTATTTATATAGTATTTTTCAAAATTGCCTCCACATTTGGTGTAAGGTTTGGTGAGGAATTATAATTAATTCAGTGGAAGAAGAGGGCAAGACTTAAAGGGTTAGTTTACCCAAAAATGAAAATGATGTAATTAATGACTTACCCTCATGTTGTTCCAAACCCGTAAGACCTCTGTTCATCTTCAGGACACAGTTTAAGATATTTTACATTTAGTCCGAGAGCTTTCTGTCCCTCCATTGAAATTTTATGTATGGTATACTGTCCTTGTCCAGAAAGGTAATAAAAAAAATCTTCAAAGTAGTCCATGTGACATCAGAGGGTCAATTAGAATTTGTTGAAGCAGCGAAAATACATTTTGGTCCAAAAATAACAAAAATCACGACTTACGACAGTATTCCATACATACATTAATGACATTTTCATTTTTGGATGAACTAAGCCACAGCTCACTGTGAATGTGTATGTACATTTTAACTTTAAAGCCTTGCCTCTGTTTTTCACTGTAGGATTCATTCATGGGGAGATTCTCTGGAAGAGGCTTTTGAACAGTGTGCAATGGGCATGTTTGGCTACATGTCGGACACAGAAACTGTTGAACCCACTGACACTCTAGAAGTAGAATCAGAAGGTGGGACAGTATATTCAACCTTTTCTTTTCAGACCACCTGCAATTACAAGCGTCTACTTTACTTCACTCCACATACACAGCTAAATTCAGTAGTTAACTGTCAATACTTTACACACACAGTTCAATAGTTTATAGGAGTGATGGTCATATTCTACAACCAAACTAAACAACTAGTGATGAGTAATAGATTTAAAAGCGTATTAGAGATGTGTCTCTCTTTTATATGTTAGCTGCAAGAAAATAGCAGGAATAATACGCCTTCCCTCATTCATGTTGCCAAATCTTTCTAGAAAAAAAAGGAAAAACATAGAAAAGGACGTAATAAATCAAAACTTTATATTGGAAATGGGTTAAAAATATGGAATTATACCAGAATACCTGCCCACATTAATAATGAGCTTTACGAGAAATAACCAAATCCCAAGCACGCTTACAATGACAACACAAGAGTGCACTTTAACGATGATAAAAATGTCCAATTATATACAATTGTAAAATAAACATGTGCCACAGAGGAGAGAGCACAGTGCTGATTAAAGGATATGTTAACATTAACTTGACTGAAAAGTCCTTGCCTTTCTTGTTTAATCAGGCTTAAATTGTTTCTATCATGCCTTTTCATATTTTAATGTTATTTTGGTCATAGCCACCCATCTGTTTCTATCGTTCGGCACACGTTCAGTGCTTATACATTTATTTTGTTTATTTATGATGACGTGTTTGGGATCACGCGGTGCGTGGCGATATTCAGCCATACATTAAAGTTTTTACAGGAAGTTTTGTACCGGCTACAGATAGAGCAATACCGTAATATCTTTGAGGACAGACCTAATTTTAAAGGTTGCTAGTTGACTATACAGTCCAGAAATAATACAGTCACAGAAATTAAGTAGATTCCATCATCAGTTGATGTCTCGAACTAGTGTGACTCGCTTTCTTCCAGAAAAGGAGAAAGAAAAGGAAACTTTTTGTTTTACATGCAGTTACAAGCTTCATGATGCAATTGCATCATATAAGTTGCATGAATTTATTGATGCAAGACTGCACTGCATGTGTTGACTTAAAGAAAGGAAAGGCTATTTGTGCTAAATAGTGTTAGACTCTGTTTACAAAAATTAAATCATCATAAATAGCATCAAGTGCAATTAGAAGTAATTTTCTGTTTCTGCTACATTTTCCGAGCAACAGTGTGCATTTGCTAATAAAATTATACCACTGTTTACAATATTAAATAGACTAAAGGGTAAAATGATGGGTGTGGCAGACATTAAAATTGACACTAAAAACAATTACATGACTTCATACGACCAAAATATATTACAAGTAGCGCCTGACCAATATGGATTTTTAGGGGCCGATACCAATATTAGAGAGTTAAAAAAAAGGCAGATAGCGATTATATCGATTGATATTCTTTTTGTATATTATAGTACAGTACCAGTCAGATAATTGGTCTGAAAAGTAGGTTAGTAACAATTATTAATATGGCTAATTAGGGTACAGTACATCCTAAAATCCCCATAAACCTTAATAGAAATTAAACGCTTAATTATTTAAGTTTTAGTAAAACATAGACTAGTTTAGCCTTTTAGCTTTAAAACAACTGTAATACTTAAAAAGCTTGCACATGGATCCACACGTCTTTTGATTTTTGTCCAATCAGCTCAGACATGAGCTAGTCCCACAACTATGTCTACAGTGACACATACTTATTACAAAGGAAATATGAGCCATATGAAATGCCTAAAGTATTCTAAAAGCCAACAAAGGCAACAAAATAAGGCCACATTTTGTATTTTATTCGTACATGTTAGCCAGCTAGCTAGCGAGTTAGTCTAAATAGCATACGAATCCCATTCATTTCTATTCTGTGCATACATACAGTGGAAAACATACGTACTTAAATATAATAATTATTTGAATGCTAGATTAGAGTCCTAGTCATGGTCTTTTTCAAAAGACATTTAGCCAGTTTTTGGTAAATTAAAAGCAAGCAGTAGTCTTACTGACGTTAAACAACATTAACGAAACTTTAATTTATTTAAAAGAAAATAAAGTAAAATTAAATAAGCAGTTACCTCAAGCAAACCAGTTATGATGTTCTAAAAAGGCTATTTCAAAATACTACTTAAACATCACGGGCTAATACACAGTCGTTGTGATTTTTACCTCTATATTGATATTTTTCTGCTGCTCTTCTTTGCTTCGCTTCCTGCCTTATGCCTCTGATTATTTCTTTTTTCACTTATTTTTTTAAAAAAGATACTTTAAGATCCCACAAATGGCAACAACTATTTTGACTGAGTGCGCTATGCATAATAAATGCGTTATGATGATGTTTTATAACTACGTCATGACACAGAAAGTGTTTAAATTAGTCCAACATGACATTGTCAAATCTTATGGTTTTTCATTGATCTAAATATTATTCCAATATTATTTTAATAAGTTTGATCGATCAGTTCTGAAATTGTTAACTGTCAGAAGTTATTTTGCTTAATATATGAGTGTAGGAGCACAGAATGTTCTCACTTCCGAGAAATAATAAATAAATCCCATCGGACACAATAGTGACTATAAAAAAGGTTTTCATTTATAAATCTCTAAAAACCTTACGGACTGATGTTTTAGTGCACTTCCTGCAAATATGGAAGACCTTGAGAAGATGAAAACTGCATCAAAGCTCCAGAACTAAAGGCTAGTAAAGTGTCTTAAATATGACAAAGATTTTTGGTACACATCATCTTTATGGTGTTTAGTATTAATACATGCATTCACATATATTTAGTTTTGTTGTGTGTGGTCATATAATGAGTAAACATGTTGAGGGTCACAATAGACACACAATATAAATCGAATTCCTAGTGAAAATGACAATAAAATGTTGCAATGACAAAATATTGCTCTAAATTAAAATGTTACAAAAATGTACAATAATGATTTTGTAATACTCTTTTCAACCAGACAAAAATGTAGGGTTGCCCAAATAAGTATTTAATGAAATTAAAAAACCCGAAATCATCATTGTGTTGTATAAAGGAGGGCTGTGGATTCAGAAAGCTTGAGAACCACTTCTTGCCACAAGTAACTAAACGTCTTTTTTTTTTCATTATATCACAAAACATTATGCAGGTGCAATGGTGTATTAGATTACAGTAAGGGCTTTAAAAAAAAACAACTGGTGACTTTATCTGTTTATCTTGTTTCAGGAGATGATATGGAGTCACTCCTCTTTCATTTCCTGGGTGACTGGCTATTCAAGTTCAGCGCTGATTTATTCTTCATTCCCAGGGTAATATTAAGATTTGAGATTAGATTTCCTGTGACCTCAGTCTTTTTAAGTTTTTCAGTAAACTTGTCTTTTGTTTTGCAGGAAGTCAAGGTTTTGAACATAGACCGAATGCGCTGGAAAATCCGCTCAATAGGGTGAGTTCTGGAAATCCACCAGAATTACAAAGGCCTCTTTCCTAAAAGATTGTCTTTATACTTCCACAAAAGATTTCACAGATCCTCAGCCAAAAACACAGAACATTTTGTTTTCTGTCCGAACCTGAATGAATTCATTGGATGTTTAGCAGGTGTTTGCCGCTGTTTGCACTCCAATGAGATCTCGGATTTGAATTCTAGCCAAAGTCAAATCATCGTTACTGGAAATCATGTTGATGTGTCAAATTTCTTATCTAAGGATGAGTCTCTCACATAAAAAAATTGTTGCAATATTTTTTTGTAAACCACATGTGACTCAGACGAGTGACATCTGGTTTTACTCATGTTTTAAATATGATTCCTATGAAACAAAGAAACAAATACTTACAAGAATAGATATGTGTGAATGCAAATAAAGTTACATAGTTATAAACCTATTTATATTTTTATATATTGGTGGGTGATAATATAGCTGATATTTATCAACAGTAAAACAATCAAGCAGTTTAGGTTTGTTATTCTTTGGCTCTAGATTGGTGTGTTTACAGCATCTACCAACAGCTTCCAGCCATCATTTAGTGTAGTATGTAGTCTATATCGGTGTTAAACCCTATTGGTTCAGAAACTGTGAAACCAGTTTTGCTTTACCAGTTATGCTTTACATCTTCATGCATTAGAAAATGCAGCAAAAATATATACCCTGACTGAGAAATAGCTCAAATAAATGACTGTCATCATGTTTAAGATCAACTTTCAGTTCTGTTCATAAGACTTTCATTTTTACTGTTCCGGATATTTGTCAAAAATGGAAATAACATCATTTAAATCCCTGATTGTTTTCCTCTGCTCAGGAACCGGTCCCACATTCCTGACAAAAGTCTGGCATTTCCAGATTATCCATTTTGTAATGATCAAACTGTCTGCAATTAGGGTTTTTTTTTAAAGTCTGGCCTCCGAGAACTAAAAATATAAATTACGTTTGCTTGATGTAACTGTTAAAGGAACACTCCACTTTTTTTGACAGTAGGCTTATTTCCAACTCCCCTTACAGTTAAACAGTTGAGTTTTACCGTTTTCTAATCCATTCAGCCGATCTTTAGGGTCTGGCGGTAGCACTTTTAGCTTAGCTTAGCATAGATCATTGAATTTGATTAGACTGTAAACATCTCGCTCAAAAAAAGAGTTACCCAGCTGGGGACTATTGTGGGACTATATGCATAATATCATCACAATGTAACTACAGAACAGTCAAGTTTTAAATAGCGAGATGCTAACGGTCTATTCAATGATGTATGCTAAGCTAAGATAAAAGTTAAACCGCCAAACACTGAAATTGGCTGAATGGATTTGAAAACGGTAAAACCCAACTGTTTAACTCTTGGGGAGTTGGAAAATAAGCCTATTTTCAAAAAAAGTGGTTAGGTCTTTTAAAGGGATAGCGTTATGTCAGTCCAGATCTGTAAGAATTTCTTTCTTGTGGTTAATACAAGAAGATATTTTGAAGAATGTGTATAACCAAAAGGTTTCTGGTCCCCATTGACTTCCATGGTATTTTTATTATTCTTTTTTCATAAACAATTTTCTGTTTTTTATCATCTTTTGGTTTCATGAAGAACCTTTAATATCTATTGACCTTTTCCATTGCACTAAAGCTTCAGTGTATGGTACTTTAAAAACTTCTCATTGAAAGGTTAGATGGAGACCCAACATGTTTTCATATATATATATATATATATATATATATATATATATATATATATATATATAGCATCACTGTGAAAAACCCCCTTTTGGAATGTGAGATTTTAAGAGCTGTGGAGGTCATTGGGGACCAACTGTTTGGTTACCCACATTCTTCAAAAGCATCTTCTAAACCTGCACTTAGAACAGAATCATTTCGGACGGGGCCTTGATTCCCTTTGGTTTTCAAATGGTTTTGTATGTACGATTGCTTCATGTTGTGTGACTGTTGCGCATGTTTCTTTCAGATTACAGTCTTATTTATTTAATTTTTTTTGAAGGTGGGGTGAAGAATTCAACATAAATAAGCATCCGCAGGTACGTTCCCATCTGTCAGTGGTGGAAACCACCAGAGCTGTACTCTGTTTTTAAACACATCTGTGGCTTATTTGTTTTACACACAGCTCATTTCACTTTTCTAGATCATATCTAGTTGAACAGTAGCACATTCCTTTGCCAGACATTAACAAATTTTGGCATAACAAATATCAGCTTCCTAGGTCAAATTTTAGGGGAGTTAGGATTAGGAAATTCTTTGTGTGTGGATAAACAAGTCCACGATGGACAAAGGGGAGCTACCGTGAAACCACAATTGCTGCAGATAGAGTTGTTATGCAAACTTGCGGTTTGAACCATTGGTCCTGTAGTGTGATAAAAATGCATTAAAAAAATAATGGTGAATAATACCACTGTTTAAGCCAACACTTAGTAGTGACTTTTAACAGTTGTAACTGGTATGTCTGGCTTAAAGGAATATTTGACCCCAAAAAATGTCCTGAAAATTGACACCTTGGCCATCCAAGATGTAAATGCTTTTGTGGAAACGGAAGTTGTCAAATGTAGTATTACATGACTTACTCACCCAATGGATCCTCTGCAGTGAATGGGTGCCGTCAGACTCAGAATGGGAGTCCAAACAGCTGATAAAAACATCACAATCACATTTGTCCATTTCAATTTAGTATACATTCACACTTTGACCAAAAACATGCAGCATTTAAGCATCAATCCAGTTCAGTTATATCACTAGTAATGTTATTAGGATTTCACAATCATAGCAACCTCTGCTAATAGAATGAGAAAAAGCACTGAAACCCAGATTGTTCAAGTATTTGCATTGAAAATAGAAAACAGATGAAGAGCACCTATTCACTCTCTTCAAAGTAAACCTAGAGTTAATTTGATTACAATACGATTTAACAATTCATTGATCATTTGGTTTTTATTTCTGCAGCATTGAATTAGAGTACAGAAATTAACAATATAATTGGTAAAAGATGGTTCAAAGATATAAACATGAATGAAAGAAATCTTTTTATAGTGGATATTCATGGCCCAGTCTGAAAAATAATTGTTTTGCATGATTTGAGTTAAATTTATGATGCGATTGATGTCAGATTCAGTTCCTTAAAATCTTGAAGATTTCTGCTTTTCCTCATTCAAACAGTTCAAATGTTCATAACTAGCTTGTGTATTTTATATGTGACATAAATACTATTATACAGTGCTTCACTTTATGATCATACTGTGAATATTACCTTGTGTGATAGTCATTTAAAATCCTTTAACATTGGGAACTTGGGAACACATCCCTCCGTAATTCCTTTCCCATGCATCACAATCTGAGTAATCCTTTAATAATGATATGCGTCTAGACTGATGTTGCACAGTGTATTATTATTATTTTATTTTTTTTATTCCGTTTCCAGGATGTTTTCTCAATCTTGTTTGTTGCTGGTCTGACTTATCTATCCAAATGTATATAAGTATAGTTACTGGAATATTAAACTCTTCAGTGCAATCGTTTTCACATATAATAAAGCTCATATGAATCATTCTAACTATTCCACTGCAGATTACTGTTTATTGTTCCAGTGCTCTATTTATTAATCTGAGCAGATCCCTTTATCCAGAGCAAGTAAGCATGTGATCGGAATCAAACGAGCACTATCTAAGCAAACACATAGTCCTCCCCCAGATTCATAACATTGGAACGCTGTTATGTCTGGCCCGGCCTGCTTAAACCCAGAAATAGTTAGCAAAACATTCATTTCTGCAAAGATGTAGGTGTGTTTTTATATTCTCCTGAACAGATTTGGAGAAATTTAGCATTACATCGCATGCTCACCAATGGGGCTGGACAAAAATATTAGATTATTCGAAAATTTGTTCGGTGGGTTTGCATTCAATTTAAAATTGACATTGCATGCCCTTGGGTCAACAGCAGAACACCAGCTATGCCTGAAATCGTTTGGATGTCACTTCACTTCTGGCTAAAATACCAGTCTGTAACCAATAATGGTATCTCTAGTAAAAGAAGGTCCATCCTGTTGTTGTCTCGCACCAGAATGCACCAACATATTTGTTTAGAGGTGCTGTTAAACAGTGCTTGCTCTGTGCATATTTCTCTCCTGATTCAGACAAACTTGACTTTTTCACTAGGGAGAGCAATATTATGGATAAAGCTGGAAGCAATGGTATAACGCTACAAATGTGTTAACTGTTGATTTATTACAGACTCCCCAGCACTTTGCTTCA
Organism: Carassius auratus; assembly: GCF_003368295.1. Lineage (NCBI taxonomy): Eukaryota > Metazoa > Chordata > Actinopteri > Cypriniformes > Cyprinidae > Carassius > Carassius auratus. The sequence goes on from NC_039280.1 coordinate 2,594,556, forward strand.
CACGATTTTAATTGATTCCACTTGGTGCATAAATTACACACAGTTTAATTTAAACAGGCATCAGACTGCAAAGATTTTAATGGTTTTATTTTTGTTTTACAGGGAACAGAAGTGAAAGCAATCACTTACTCTGCTATGCAAGTACATGACACGGAGAAACCAGAGATCTTTGTCATCATCGATATTTAAAAAACTAAATACACGTTACATATAATTTAATGCCTTGTGTGAATTGTGATGATTTTAAAAGATTGTACCTTCTTGTTGGAATGGACATCTGAGAGGTGTCTTTTCTGTAAACTATGAAATGTTTTGTGGATTACATGGATGAAATACTTTTTTTGGTCTGATTTTCATTATTAATAATGACATTAAAGTACCCCTGTTATGGGTTTTGTGAAATTGACATTTCATGCAGTGTGTAACAACTCTAAGTGAATGAAAACATCAGGCAAAGTTTTAAATTGGAAAGTGCACCGTGCATAAATGTCTCCCAAAAGAAAGAGTCAACTCTGAATCATTTAAACGAGTCATTTTAAAAACAAATCCCAAGCCGTTGATGTCAACATCACCACATATAAGTGTCACGCAAAGGAAAGGTTTGGAAAAATGAATCATTGAGTGGATCATTTGGGAATCTATGAGCATGTATGCCATGCATATTATAAAAGAATGAAAGTGTTTTTTGACCTTGCGTGCATGTCAACCTGTTGATGACCCCCAAAACCAAAATATGAACCTTTCATTACCCATAATAGGGGCACTTTAATAATATTTTATTTTGTAATTATAGACAAATATAATAACGAAACACTCATGATCTGAAAAAATACCTTGTTTAATTTGGTTTTGGTCCAAAGATTATTATTGTTAAAGATAACTGAAGATGTTTTTATAAAAATAAATAGCTCATTTTATCTTGTTAGCATTAATGCTACAGTTTAAGGAAACCTCTCCAGCAAGGCTATGCATAATAATAATAATTAAAAAAATTAGCAGGTGGGTCCACACCATGAGTTGTTTGTCTTAAATGTTTTAAAATACACTTCCAGTTAATGTGTCAAACAGAAGAAAAAAGATTAATAGTTCTGCCTTAAATTCATGCTAGTGTTAGCATAGTCAAGTTACAGTTGATGTCACTTTTTCCATAAAAGGCAAATTCAAAAGTAGCCATGAATTTTTTGTAAAACATTCTAATTATAGTATTCTCATTCTGCTCTAAAAAGCCTGAAAATGACTCGGGATAGTTGCTCGTGAAGAAACTAGGACAAAAAAGTGAAAAGAATGATTAAAAATCAACTAAAATCACACCCTTCAACTTGAATGACTTCTTGTGCGTCTCTCCAAAATCTGGATGGATTACATAAAGTCAAGAAGAGCAGCAGTATTAATTTAATATAAAAATGAATGCCCCAAAAATGATGCTGGGGGTACTTTGAGTAGCTGGTGCTCAGCACAGGCACGCAATTTCCAGTAATTCATCTGGGATTCCTGTCACGACAGTATAACCACAGCAGCAGAACCGTCGAGCACAGGAGGAGAACACACAATACAGACAGAACCACGACTGATTGACTGGAGCTGGTGTTCCCATCTAAAAGAAAAGACAGACGAGAGGAACACATTACTGACTCCATGTACATTAACATTGTTTGTCCTGGCATTCTGAACAGGATATTCGATAATATTCAACATTTTCAACATCAAATGATTTTTGTTTGTTTGTTTGGAAAGCTGTGAACTGATGAATCCAATTTGAATGACAAATTAGTTTTTTTTTTTTGTTTTTTTTTTAGGATTCTTTGACTAATAGTAAGTTGAAAAGAACAACTTCATATTTCGGTTTTTACTGTCACTTTTTATTGATTTATGTATCCTTGCTAAACAATGATCATATCCAAGCTCATGTTGTATTATGACCATAGGTATATGCTAAAATGTCTCAAATACATTAATGAGCAGTTTTTTTTTTTTTTTTGCATGATAAAACACTTTCAATGGAAGAAAGAAAATTATCTATAACGTTAAAGCATTTTTTGCAAACTTTATGCAATTTACATGAAGGGTGCAAAATCAGCAAAAAGAAATGAACGAAAGTCAATCTGTGAATCCGCTGCAATGAGCTCCTGATTTTTTTTTTTTTTTTAAGGATTAAGACTAACAAACAGGCTTTTGTGTGGCAACCGCTTGCATTGTCATGTTCCAAACAATGACTTTTATTCTTCAATTGGATGCCAGTTTGGGAATTGTCCAAGAGGAAAAGAATGTAAAGTGAACTAGATGAACCTGTCAGCAATCAGACAATGAAGAATTGATTCTACACCCAAGAACTCCTATAACAAAGACTGGATTCACTGCACTGGTCTTTAAGGTTACAAATGCATGCCTGACACCGATCATGTGATTCTTTGTACAGTGTGATTTCTCACTTCAAGAAGCATCTCAGAATGTGCTAGACAATGCGAGCATCGGGGTTGCTTCATGTCAGCTCAAGTGCTTATGTTAATGGTTCACTTTAACTTTTCACGTCAAAAAAATAAATAAAAATCAAATGAGACCATAGCGACAGACTAAATTTAGCACAAACTGAAAAACAAGTAGCAAAAAAATCCACACATAAACTGCAGCAGCTTTCACAAGCCACAGAGCCCAAAACACAGCTTTGTACTGGTTTATTCCTGCATCAACACAGCTGAGGCCAATAATGACTCCTTCTGTGGGACTGGTGCAGACAGAAAAACTGATGAGCTGATGAGCTCCTGCCCCTCAGATATTAACTGCTAATAATCTAGACCCGAGTGCTTCATGTCATTAAACCAAACACCTGAATTCAGATTAATTTCCAATTTAAAGTATGTTCACATTTGAAAATACAAATTTCATGTTAGTCACTTAAATTATTTGTAATAAAATTCAGTGCTATTTACATTTACATATAGTCATTTAACAGACGCTTTGATTCAAAGCGAATTACAAATGAGGAGAATGGAAATCAATAAAAAAAGAGCAATGATATGCAGGTACTATAACAAGTCTCGGTTAGTTCAACATAGCACACGTAGCAAGGTTTTTTTTATTATATAATAAATAAAAAGAAGACAGAATAGAAAAATAATAGAACAAGCTAGTGTTAAAGGCCTTTTTTGCTTTTGTTAACTGTAGAAATAAAAAGAAAATAGAATACAAAATGATTAGAAAAGCTAGTGTTTTTTTTTTTTTTTTGGTTTTTAAGAAAACAAGCAGTAAATGAATAAAGTGCAAGTTTTAAAGAATAAAATTAGAATAAAGAGTGATAGAGTTAAAGGTAAAAAAAAGAGTTGTGTTTTTAGCCAGTGCTTGAAGCTGAGTTGTAATAATGGAAAGGTCATTCCACCAGGAGGGAAATTTTAATTTAAAAGTCTGTGAAAGCGACATTCAGTGTGACGTGTATTCTTTTCGGCTCATTAATTAAAAATTACTCTTGCTGCCACGTTCTGGATCAATTGGTTTAATAGAACTGGCTGGAAGACCTGCCAAGAGAGCACTGCAATAGTCCAGGCTGGACAGAACAAGAGCTTGAACAAGGAGTTGTGCAGCATGTTCTGAAGGGTCTGATATTAATGTTGAATAAAGCTAATCTGCAAGACGGGACAGTTTTAGCAATGTGGTCTGAGAAAATCAGCTAATCATCAATCACAACTCCAAGGTTTCTGGCTGTTTTTGAAGGAGTTTTGGTTGATGAGCCTAACTGGATGGTGAAATCATGATGAAATGATTGGTTTGATGGAGCCAAAAGCAGTTCTGTCTTGGCAAGGTTGAGTTGAAGTTGGTGGTAATTCAGCAAGAAATGTCTGTTAGACAAGCTGAGATGCGAGCAGCTATCGTCAGATCATCAGGATGGAAGGAGAGGAAGAGTTGAGTGTCATCAGCATAGCAGTGATGTAAAAAAGCCATATTCAGGGTTCCCACTCTTTCATGAACACCAGATTCAAGGATATATTTATATAAAGAAATGTCAGAGTAATAATGATGTTTTGAAGGTTTGTAGATTTTATAAAATTAAACCGTTTTAGACAGTCATGTTTAAAGGACTTGAAATCCATTACATTCAATACTGAATACTGGTTATATTCAAATGCAGTTTCTGAAATATTGGAAAAAAAAATGCATTACACTTGTTTTAATTTAAGAATGAATTTGTCTCAGCTTTTCTTTTTTAATAAAAAGCTGTTAAATGTTTTAATAACATAGTAAAACCTGTTAACATTAAACATTTGCACATTCACTAAATAGAGATGTGCGGGGGCATAGCCATCTTTTCAGAAGTGAGGAGGACAGAAATTACACACACACACACACACACACACACACACACAAACACACACATATATATAACAAAATAATATAAAACATTACAATATAACATTTCTGTAATCAATATAGCCTACCAGTCTATAATTTCTTAATATAATGTTTTTAAAGACGTCTCTTCTGCTCACCAAGCTTGCATTTATTTGATCCAAAGTACAGCAAAAGCAATTGTGAAATATTTGTACTATTTAAAATAACTGTTTTCTATTTGAATTTATTGTAAAAAGTAATTTATTCCTGTGATCAAAGCTGAATTTTCAGCATCATTACTCCAGTCTTCAGTGTCACATCCTTCAGAAATCAGTCTAATATGATGATTTGCTGATGATCAATATTTAAAACAGATGAGTAAGTTTTTCAGCATTCTTAGATGAATAGAAGGATAAAAAAATCTGTATTTATGTGAAACAAAAAGCCATTCAAAAAGCCATTCAAATACCATTCAAAAGTCTATTTTTTTGTCAGTTTTTTGGAAAATAAATTATAGAAATGAATACTTTTATTTAGAAAGGATTCTTTAAATTGAACAAAAGTGATGATAAAGACAATTTTACAAAAGATTTCTATTTCAAATAAATATTGTTCTTCTGAATTTTCTATTCATCAAAGAAACCTGAAAAAAATCTACTCCGCTGTTTTCAGCATTATCATAAGTGTTTTTTAGCAGCAAATCAGAATATCAGAATTATATCACAAACTGATTTGTTTTGAACTCTCTCAAAACAGACACGGAATAGAAGACAATGCTGAATGTCGTAGTTTTTGCTATTTTTGGACCAAAATGTATTTTCGATGCTTCAAAAAATTCTAACTGACCCTCTGATGTCACATGGACTACTTTGATGATGTTTTTCTTACCTTTCTGGACATGGACAGTATACCGTACACACAGCTTCAATGGAGGGACTGAGAGCTCTCAGACTAAATCTAAAATATCTTAAACTGTCTTCCGAAGATAAAAGGAGGTCTCACAGGTTTGTAACAACATGAGGGTGAGTCATTAATGACATAATTTTCATTTTTGGGAGAACTAACCCTTTAAGCTAATTCATTTTAATAAAGTTTTTTTATATATATAATGTTTAAGTTAATACTTGTTCAAAACAATCACTTTAGCAGAATTTGTACTATTTTCTGCACATTTAAAATTTCAGTCTATGCGTATAGGCGTTGTGGCATATCAGCGAAAAGAACTTAAATTGCACATTGAAGTTTGGAATCTGCTCTTACCAGTCTTAGGGCTTCAACAACTGAGAGCAAGGCAGTCTCGGTTGAATTTAATTATTTAATTAAAGCTTTGGTATTAAAATACCTTCTTCTACAACCCGGATCATGAGCTGAAAGCTTAATTAACTCTTTCCAAAATAATGCCATGTTTGCCACTAGTTGACATTCCATGCTTTATGTTTTTTTGGCAAACTGCTTGATGAGATCGCTAAGATTTTTATTTATATTTTTTTCTGCATGATGCTTGCAAGGTTGATAAGATAATTACTTTTTGTATACAGCTTGATGAGAATGATAAAATCTTTTTTTTTCAAGTTCAATAACAGCTTTGAGATTTTTACATATTGCTTGATTAGATTGATACAATCTTTAAACTTTTTGTTTACTGATAAAAAAGATTAATAAGATCTTTAAGTTTTTTGCATTTTAAAAAAATGCTAAAAAAGTGGGCGTGGTGTGCAGCGGACCGGGGGAGGGTGAAGAGCGAAGACAGACAGCACACACAGCTTTGCGTTCAGACAGTTTAATTTCGCTACCATCGAGTTAAAAACACAAATAAACGCACAGCCATTTGATGCACCCTGCATCGAAAACATATTACATTTACATTCAGTCATTTAGCAGATGCTTTTATTCAAAGCGACTCACAAATGAGACATATATATTATTCTGTGGCGTTTATATAAGCCTTTTGACAGGTTGTGTCACAGAGCTATAAAAACGGTTACACCAAGTGAATGAATCGCGTTTGTGCCGAACTCTTATTTCAAAGAAAAACACTCTTCTGCGATCCATGAATGTTTCTCTGTTAATGTGTGCGATGTCATTTCACAGTCTGATGTGTCTTTCATAGCAAATCAACACATGTTGACAGAAAGCAGTGCTTACCGTAGCTGAGGTTAACATGCCTCTGTAGCTCCTGATGTGTAGCAGGGTTTTTCAGAGTAAATGTGACACTGAACACTGGATTCTGGGTTATGTAGCTGCTTTTTAAATAGTACAGTCCACCGTCTGATGCAGATGAAACTTCCAGGTCGTCAGTGAGATTCTGACCTTCTGACCCCAGCCACATGACCTCTGGCCTCGGGTAGCCCTCTGTCTCATATTGGACAGTTACATTGGTAGATTGGAGATGGATGCTTAACCTTGGCTCAGAATAGAAAGCTGAAGACACGAAACACACACAAAGATTTACCAGATCTTCTCTCACATCAAATTATTAAGTCAAAATCAAGTGACAAAATATGAATCCATATGACTTGCTTTATGCTTTTGTACTGAGTACAAGAGTACAAGACTTATTTTAACTGAAATTAAAAGTTAAAAAGCAACATTTCCCTTTTTATTTAATCTAATGATGTACTAAAATAACTAAAACTGAAATAAAAAGTAATATCGATACAGACATAAAAAAATACATTTCAAAAGCTAAAAGAAAAAAGAAGAAAATAATTGTGTGTGTGTATATATATATATATATATATATATATATATATATATACAGTCATGCCCAAAAATATGGACACTCTTGGTAAATATGATCAAAGAAGGCTGTGAAAATTAATCTGCATTGTTAATCCTTTTGATCTTTTATTTAAAAAAAATCACAAAAATCCAATCTTTCATTGGATAATAAGAATTTAAAATGGGGGCAAATATCATTATGAAATAAATGTTTTTCTCTAATACACATGTGGCCATTTTCTCTGGCCACAATTAAGAACACCCTTAGAAATTCTTATGCAAAAAATAATTGAGCTTCACAAATTAGTTAAGTGGCCAAAAGAAAAGAGATAGAGCAGTGAAAATTCCCATTTCCACCATCAGGACAATAATTAAGAGTATCCAATCCACAGAAAATGTTAGGAAACTGCCTGGAAGAGGACGTGTGTCCATGTCGTCCTAATGCATGGTGAGGAGGAGAGTTTGAGAGGCTAAAGACTCTCAAAAGACCACAGCTGGAGAATTGCAGGAAATAGTTGAGTCTCGGGTTAAGAAAACCTTAAAAAAAAAATTAACCTACATCAACACACATTGTTTGGGAGGGTTTCAAGAAAATTCTCCTAGCTCATCCAAAAACAAACTCCAGCATATTTAGCTATCAGACATGACTGGAACTTCAAATGGGACTGGCTTTTATGGTCAGATGAAACTAAAAAAATGAGCTATTTAGCAGCAAACACTCAAGATAGGTTTGGTGAACACAGATAAAAAGTACCCCATGTGTACAATGAAATATACTGCTGTATTGTGGGCCTATATTTCTGCTGGAGGTCCTGGACATCTTGTTTAGACACATGGCATCATGGATTCTGTCAAATACCAACAGATGAAAAAATCTAAAAATGACTGACTCCGTTAGAAATCTTATAATTGGCCATGTTTGGATTTTCCAAACGTAAAATAATCCAAACACAAACCTCAAAAACAACACAAAAATGGGTCACTGGGCACAAAACCAAGCTTCTGCTCTGGCCATTCCAGTTCCCTGACCTGTAAAATGAGTTTGGTGAACTGAAGAGCAGCACCACCAACATGGAGCTGTGAATCTAAAGGGTCTGAAGTGATTCTGGATGAGGGAATGGTCTCTGATCTCTTGTGAGGTGTTCTCTAACCTCATCAGGCATTATAGGAGAACATTTAGAGCTGTTAAACTGGCAAATGGAGGTTTAAAAAAGAATTCATAAAAGGGTGCCATTAATTGTGGCCATTGTGTATTAGAGAAAAAACATTTATTTCATAATGATATTTCCCCCCCATTTTAAATTCTTATTATCCAATGAAAGGTTTGATTTTTGTGAATTTTTAAAATAAAAGATCAAAAGGATTAACAATGCAGAATAATTTTCACAGCCTTCTTTGATCATATTTACCAAGTGTCCATATTTTTGGGCATGACTTTATATGTATATATATATATATATATATATATATATATATATATATATATATATATATATATATATATATATATATATATACATATGTGTGTATACATATATATATATATATATATATATAAAGCTACTAATAATATATATATATATATATATATATATATATATATATATATATATATATATATATATATATATATATATATATGAGTACAGTATACTAAATATAAATACAGTATACTAAAATAACACCGGCGTACCCGTGTAAACCAACTGCACCACTCCTCTGTCAGTTCCCTTGTTGTTACTCACTAAGCATATGTATTTCCCTGCATCCTTCAGTCCAATATTGACTATACTCAGGGATGCATTTCCTTCAGCAAGTCCCTCTCGATTTAACTTCGTCCGGTCTAAATATTCTGAGCTTTGTCGCTCAAGCTGGTCTCTCTCATAGTAGAAGCTGTGGACCACACGTGAGTCTTCCTGCCGTTGCCATGTGATCACCAAATCAGAGATGTTAGGGTCTGGTTCAAATTCACAGGAAAGAAGAGCTGTGGCTCCACGGTCCACGAGTATAGGACTGGAGGGTACTGTGACGCTAAAGGAGTCTGGAGAAAAGAAAGATTAGAGTAAGAGGATGTTTGGTTGTAGAAGAAATCTGTATTATTTAACAACTCTGGAATGTATATAAACTCAACAAAAAAAGAAACATTGCTTTTTCAGGAAACTGTACAAAAAATGAATTTTGAAAATCCAAATAAGCTTTACATGTTTTTCATGCGTGTTCAGTGAAGCATAAACAATTCTTGCACATGCGTCATGCAGTGTGGGTTTTGTTTTAGTGCGTTTTTTTTTTTAATGAAAGAATGAATGGCATTTGCTTTTCATTTACCCCGTCTGCCATTTCTGTTCAGACCAATGTGAAAATTGGACCAAATTTTGGTTGGAAATCTTAACTGGTAGGTGGAAAACAAGCTAATGTGCTTTCAAAAAAAAATCTCAACACTTGGGATAATAAGGTAGACCATCCCTTACCAATAAGTAATATACTTAAAGTTTATTTAATTAAGTATACTTAAGTAAAGTTCAAGTATATTTTTAAGTATACTTTATGTAGCAAGTATACAAATATCTGTGTTCTAGTAGTATACTTGTAAGTGTACTGTTTCAGTACTCCTTGGGACTTGATGTTGTCAGCGCTGCCCTGACAATTTTATCTGTTAGCCTATGTAGTATAGCAACTTAAAAAGGCTACACATGTCATTTCTCAATAGCGATGTAATAACAGCGGCAGAAGAGTGTTTAGGGATGCACAGAGGTACGTTAGCCTAAATTAACACAAGCTCTCTCTCTCTCTCTCTCTCTCTCTGTGTGTGTTTGTGTGTGCCTCTGTTGCTCTCGCTCTCTTTCTAATAACTTAATAACTGCATTAGTTGTCAATTACTCCTTACGTATACTTTAAGTATAACAGTAGCAAACATTAAATACACAACTAGTTTACCTCTATGTTTGTAGTTTGTACTGCAATTATACTAAAGAGAATTTATATGTATACTGATAGTTTACGAATTAAATACTTTGTACACTTTGAAGTATAGTCTCAGTAAACTTATACTGCAAGTATACTCATAAGTTTTCTTTAATTGAACTTTACATCATACATTAAGAATACTACTATGTCCCTATTTAGGTTTAAATTTGTATATATTTTGCGATTTGAATATCTGAACATACAAAATCTATTCTAGCTTCATGCATTCTTTTTTTAAACACTTTAATGTCGGTAAGTTTCGTAAAAAAGAAATAACATTTTGAACAAACAGCTGAAAAAATATTAATTGAATTCAGAATGATAATCAAAACATAGATGAGTTGATCAACACTCCAAAGCTTGGAATGTCATTTTAAGTACATAAAAAGTCAACTAAAAGCATACTTTTCCTATTTTAGTTTAAAAGAAGTATACTAATAGCACACTTGAATAAAATTCTTTTTCGTAAGGGATGTAGAATGGTTTATGAAGCAGATAAATACATTTAATTTAGCATTTTTGCTCATCATTTATTTTTATTTTTTTTATTATTTTTGTAATGATTTAAAGGATGAAATGTGAAGTGTTTTTTTATTTTTAAAACTTCTCTTTTGTCAAAACTTTATTTTAACATGTAATAGCCAACATGTTAGTAGACAGTCACCCAAGCAATATTTTTGATCTGTTTAAAATCTTTTTATTAACATTTTGTTTATGCATACAAAAAGTGCATAGGTCTGCAAAATGAAATAGTTTGAGTACTTTTAAAGCAGTCCCAGCATATTTTAAAATGATATATGATGATCATTTTGGTCACTACCATTATGTGAAATTTTCATACTGATATTGACTCCCGCTCTGTTCAGGGACTCATAATTCCATTTCTGTTCGTCAAATGTATGTAAAATTCTTTCTGTTTATGTCTCAGTTGTTAAAATGTTGTTAAAATTAAATAAATGATTATATATATGAAAAGGCTTCGCAAACTGTCTGTTGTGAGTACATGTGCATCAGCACGTTTGGTAAAAGAGCCATTGTCAGCATGTCAGCAGAAGGATATGGTTACTGGGTTTGTTCAAGTGTGATGATAAATTGTCTGTGGTCCATGGCTGTTACCACATGATTACACAAAACACAAGGTCAGCCTGGAAGGATAACTAAAAAGATAAAATGGGTGAATTCCATAAAGCCAAGCCACATGCAGTTATAAGCAGGGTTTCTGCAGGGTTTAATCAGTCAAATATAAGACTTTTTAAGACCTTTTTATGACTATTAGGATTTTAATTTATAGAGACGCCTTTCCCTGCGTGAGCCCTGAACACCTGAACACCGTGGTACTGAATTGGGTTCTTTCACATCCTTTTGTTCACTCAAAACTGCGAACTCGTTCACCGAACACAGCGCGCGAGTAACCAGCTACTCTGTTCAGCTTTTCCGCGTCTTGTGTTTGGATGCTTTAATATTTAAATCGACAAGAGGTAAGGCTTAAAAACACGTGAAAATGTTAAGCTTTCGTGACGACGTGCAGCAGTGGCCTGTTTTTAATCTAGCTGAGTCGGTTGAGATCGCCGGGGCCCCCCCTCAGCCGTCGGCCCCTATAATCGTCACCACCTTTCACCCCACTAGTGACGGCCCTGCCCACAGGACCTCCGCTTTCAGTGTGGAGGTTGATCCGAAACCACTGTGTGTGGCACTGGATGCGACAGAGACAGAATCCCGCGCTGTACCTGGACCAGGTAACGTTAGTGACGGAGCCGAACAAAACTGACGGATCGCCTGCACCCGCTGCAGGCCCTTACAGCAACGATATGCTTTTCTAACTTTGCATGCAACTTCAAGGCTTTCGTGCCTAAACTAGACAGCTCCAACGTCTTATACAAAGTGGAATAGGCTTGATAACGATTGTTAGCGACGGGCTTGAGCCAGCTACTAAATTCACCGTCGACGAGCCATAGATCGTTAAAGGTACATTTTCCCATTGTGATAACCAGGATGATTTCAATAAAGCTAAGCAGTGACTCAGTATGATACAGTAGGGGTGGGCGGATTGATCTTAATATCGATAGTATCCATGCCAACACTGGTATTGGTATCGGATCGATACAATTGTAATTGAATCGATATTTTAATTTAAATATCTCTCATCTACGTTCATTATACTTTGCTCGTGTCTTCTACCTCTGCTGCTGCTTTGCTACTCCTCCCTCTCCTGCTGCTCTGCTGTGATTCGTTGTTGGGTCGTCACGTGACTCACTGACACAACGCGTCGAGGATCAGCGAACAGAGTTAGCGTCACTGATAGCACATTGGAAGTCCAGAAGGGGGCTCAGGGAATGTAATTGCACAGGTATATTTGTGCTTTGTTTGTTCTTCAGTAATAATTGTGTGCACTTTAGTTCATTTGCTTTTAAAACCAGAGAAAAGGGAGAGATTTTTTTTTCTTTATTCATTTATTTTTATTTTTTAAAAGGCTGTAAAGAATTCATTCTACAGTGCCTAATAACTAATCATTTTGTGTACTTTAATACATTAATAAAAAATATTGCCTAAATAATTTATCATTCATTCACCTCAGAAAAAAATGACATAGACCTACTGCTCTCCCCTACACAAAAGTTTTTGTTTGTTTTTTTTTAAGTAAAAAGTATTGTATTGGTATCTGTATCGGCAATACTGACCCTATATGTATTTGGTATCGGATCAAATTTAGCAGTTATCGCCCACCACTATGATACAGTATGTTCAGAGTTTGCGTGGGTTTCTGTGAAAGTCCTTCTGACAAGTCTGTATGCTGTCGCATGGACCTTGTAGCTCTGGAACGCTGTGATACCAGTGTGATACCACCCAGATTCCTCATACAGAACTACAACAGGCGAAACAAATGAATGCCATTGCTGCTGTGAGCGCATTTTGATGGAAGAACAAATTAATGGACTAGCATATCAATTTAAGATGTGGCTAAATATTTCTTATGACCGTGTATGGAAAATCCGGAGGTTTTATGACTTTTTATGGCCTTAAATTCTTATTGTTAAATTTATTACTTGTTATGGCCCCGCAGAAACCATGTAGGAGTAAACTACAATAACCATAAAATACATTCTGATAACTGGCCTGCATTCAGCCCCCAATGTTCCCAGGACCTCTGAATGGTCTTGCATGACATTTGTATTTGTTACTGAAGAATGAATTTTCATATTTAATACAATAAATATATATAATTATTATTATTATTATTATTTTTTTTTCAAAATGTAAATCTTTTTCATGGCCATGGGAATCCTGGCACTTCGATAAGAGAGAAGGACACTGTTTATCTAGAGGCAGTTTACTATAAAGACATTTTAGTCATTCAGTAAACTACAAAAATACAGTACTAACAAAATCTCCTGTCAGCAAAAAGCAGGAGTGAAAGCATGCAATCATCAAGGCATACAACTGAAAAATATTTGAAAAGAAAGAAAAAAAAAAGAACTGGTACAAAGGAAACAATGGCGTGTATTTTCTATCTTGATTCCTAAATAACTCTGCTATAAAGCACCCTTATGAGTCTCCTTATATAGTACACATTAAACATGTTCAGGTTAAAGTTATACACAATTGAAAATGGTGAGAATGATCTTAACAAATAGTTTTACTAGAGTGTCAGGATTTTAGAGTCATAGATTTTTATTTGACTGTTTTTAACTGTTTTTATTTAAAAATGCAACTATTCTAAGCGACAATTTAGAATAAGTTGTTAATATAATATATCTATATAATAAACATTTTTAATATTTACAATTATTATGTAGCCACGAGCTGAGGACATGGAAAACACTACAGTAACTTGCAGTACTACATTTAAACATTATAACATGTTTAAACATAGCAGACAACTTAAAATAATCCTCTTTGTCAAATCTACGTTTTATGTGCAATTTGACAAAAAAACAAAAACAAAAAAAAACTTTTTCTCAGGAACAGATAGAGTAAAGCTAAATTGCGTTGGAAAGAAGCATGGAGTTACTCCCGAGTTGGAATACATAAATATATTAGGACTATATCAGTTATTAGCCAATATTAAAGTGCCCCTTTAATGGATTTTTGAAAAATCCTTCCATGCAGTGTAATCTTAACTATTATACCAGAGCAGTATTATTAAAACCTTTTGCAGTCGTTTTATTGACGACTGCTTTTCCATTCTGGAGTTGTGAGTTCAATGCAGGATTCATAAACCGGGTGTCATCGAATGCCCACATAGCAAACGGACTTGGCCCACATGTGGCTTCAAGGTGGCACTGCTGGCCTCCTTTCGGCAATGGCATGTACCCTTTCAGCCAGAGCTGGGCCATGTGTGGCAATGATGGCACAGCGGGGATCCAGCAATTATTTGTTGGTGGGAGGAGTGTGGCCCAGATCAGTCCAGTGATATGTGGCCCAAATCAGGCTAAGATCTGGCAGCATATTATGTGACCCATGATAAACAAGATAAATACAATATTGCATGATAATGGTTAAATTATTCACAGGCATTTTAATCTACAGTGTAGTATTGTTAAAATGTAGTCTTTAAAATGGCAAGTCAAAACAGAATGAAACATATCATTTAAAAATTAAGCAAATCAGTCAAGTGCATTAAACTGCACTTAATTATAATTTTATATTATTATTCTTGGTAAAAAAAAATTATCTTAGAATCTTTAAATGAAAAGAAAGATAAAGAGAGAGAGAGTATTTAACTGTTATCATGTAATATTTATTTGGTTTACTATGGGACACACACTGATCTATAATAGAGAGTGGGGGCACATCATTTTTATTAGTATACTGTCATGCACAAGCATGAAATAAAATGATCACAAAAGTATTTTATTTTATTTTATTCATGATCATTTTATTTAATGCTTGTGTAATCATTGTCCATTAAAAACAAAAACTAAAAACTAAAAAATGTTCAGTCAAAAATAACTGCAGAGCAGCTTTGACCAGCTTGAGGAACTTTATCCCTTACATAACGACTTTGCAGTACCAGCCAGAGCTGTAACATTAGCAATATTCTTTAGTATCTTTCAATTAGATAAGGCTTATTTGTCTTTCTGGGATACTCTTTTTTTTCTGTGTGTGAGAGAATAAAACTTGAGCTTCCATGGGTTGGAAACAGCATTACTATTTAAGCTCAGTATGAACAGATTTCTCTCTTATGTAACCAACAAGAAAAAAAAAAGTATCATGGCTCTGTGTTCTCTGGGCAGCGATCAAACTATAGTTGAGACTAGAGTTGCCACCTTCTGCGAGGCAAAACAAGGAACGCCCATTCATGGCTTGTATTTAAAGGGCAGATGTGTGCTCCCAGATGTTATAAACCACATGTTTTCCACATGAAAGGGATTTAAAGGCGTGTTCTGGAGACCTCGTACCCGTGGAGACAAATACACCAAAATGCAATCACGCACGAGTGAGCTTCTCTAATCTTCTAATAAAACTGATTTCATTATAATTGCTAAAAGTATTATAAACAGGGCAAAATATGCATTTGTTGATTCAACTATGTTATTAGCCTTTGTAAAATACATGACAAATCAGATCATTTTACCCCTTAAATACATGACGTTTCCGTATTTTAAGGGATGGGTGGCCACACAAAGGACCCCATTCAAAGAATATCCGTGGGTGGATATTCTGTAACCTTCACTTTTATTTTGACTGTGTCCTAACTTTTTTTACCGTCAAAAAGCTATTTAGACAATAACCCTAACCCTATTTAGAAAACACATTTACATTTGTTAGTGAAACTTTGGAAATCTTTTATTTGTCAATTTGTCTATTAAATAAAAGTTAAAGAGAATGAACAAATCACAGACTCCTGGTTTCATTGCATTTTACAAAACGTCCCAACTCTGGAATTGGGGTTGTAAGTGCCAGACCGAATCACAGTGAGGTAACAGTTGTGCTTAACTGTGAAAAACTATGTTGGAGTTGGCTTGGCTCCAGTCTCCATCATTTAGGGTTTCATACATACAGTCTTTCCTGAAAATCTTTCCCATGTAGGCCAACTTACATTTGCTGAAAACCAGCAGTTTTACTTTAGGAGCATAAGCTGTTTTTACCAGCTGCTATGGAGTTACTAAAGTTGTTTCTTACTGTCCTCCATAAATCCAAACTCGAATCCAAACCACACAAAACACACTAGCAACATCCTTCTAATGCACTCAAAACTACGGAAGTTTTTTTCCTTGTATTCTCGTTATAACAACTTATTTTTCTCGTTATCTCGACATAACGAAAGTCATTTTCTTGTTATAACGACTTAATTTTCTTGTTATCTCGACATAACGAAAGTCACTTTCTCGTTATAACGACTTAATTTTCTCTAAGAAGTTACAAAACTGTGCCAGCAGGTGGCACTATAGACCTGAATATAACTGATGGGGTGTTGTACACTATGCTCTTTACTGTACGCGGACCTTCCTCGTGATCGCTATAATTTGTGCAGTCTTGTTCATTACTGACGTTTAATTAATTCATAAATGTTAAATGCTTGAATCAATATGATTATTTTGTGTATTAAGTTCTTGAGTTTCACCAACGCATTCTGTGTCATAAAATAACTGCTTATCAAAACCAAGGTTGACGTCACTGTATTCTGTTTAAACCTATATCTTTATTTGTTCTTCTTTTAGACACATGATTGTTAGTTCATAAGCAGAGATGTTCTGTTTATCTACAGTAGGATGGGATTTAATGATGTGCTTCTTTTCCTTATTATTAATCTTTATTGTTAACCATATTGATGAGAAATATGATGTATATGTAAAGTGCATATAGGCTAATTTAATTCAGTTTTTTTCTATATGTTGTAATCATTTTTTTCTGCACACACACACACACACACACACTACATGTACACATGAATGCTCTTTTCAAACAGAAGCTTGTAACGCACATGATATCTGTCACAGCATACAATGACTAATAAAACTTACAAATTATATATAATTTTATATCAAATAAAGGGAAAATCAAAAGTGAGTTTAATCCAAGCAGCTCTAAAAGATTTTGGAATAGTTCTGCATCCTTGTGAAGTGTTTGCGGTGTTGCCATTTAAACATGTTACTTACAAAAACAAAAGGTTTAGTGTACTGTCTTTGGAAAAATCAACAGTGATTGATCAGCCTTTATTTATGTACAATATTGTAGACATTATTACCTAGGCGAAGCAAAATTTGCTGAAATATAGGCTACAGTAAGAGTGCCTGAATGGTTGTCCATCAGATGCCTGTCAAAGTTGAGTTTGTTACTACAGCAACAGTAAAACTCATGTCATTATAACGAGAAAACAAACTTTCGTTAAGTCGAGATAACAAGAAAATTAAGTCGTTATAACGAGAAAACAAGAAGGAAATAAATTATAATGGGTGGCTGCTTAGAACTTAAGTACAAAACACCTCAGCAACTAAATATTTTATAATACAATATAATATCATTATTTTTTTTACACACACACACACACATACACAAATGTTATGATTTGTATGTCAGCTCTGGAATAGGCATTTTCATGAAGTCAACTGGGACTGATATTTAATATCTTAATTTTTAAATTTCTGCACAATTTACTTGTTTACACATGCATACGCCATACACATGCTTTTTATGTTGTTTTCTCATTAGCACAAAAAAACTGTACTTTTTTTTTTTTAAGGGGGGGGGTGAAATGCTCGTTTTCACTCAATATCCTGTTAATCTTGAGTACCTATAGAGTAGTACTGCATCCTTCATAACTCCAAAAAGTCTTTAGTTTTATTATATTCATAAGAGAAAGATAGTCTGTACCGATTTTTCCCGGAAAAACACGAGCGTCTGTAGGCGTGACGTGTGGGCGGAGCTAAAGAATCACGAGCGCCAGTAGGCTTTTGCTTAGATAGCGTTTGGAAGCTGTGACATTACGTGAGGACAAAACCAACCAAAACAAACCATTGCTAACAGTCAGATTCAGCGCATATTTATGATCCAGATTCAGATCCAGAGGCTGAAATTTAACAAGAGCAGCAGCAACAACGACGTCTCTGTGGTATGTACTGAAACTGTATATATTTGCTTAGCGGTTTTGGAAAATGACTAAGTTCCACTTTGTCGTCTTTTTTTTATTTTATTTTTTTAAGCTGTACATGTGGAAAGTGCAGTTTGATGACAACATCGCATGTTGTTTACTTGATGTGCTTACGCGCTGATAGCTAAGTTAATAACACAGAGATATTTGAAGCAGTTTTACTCACCGCCTGCGGTTCCAACACACGATCGTGACCCTTTTTTCGTTGGGATTGCATTATCCTTAAGAAATAAACGATGTGCAAATCCGTCGTCAAACTGGGCCTTGTTAGTAAAACAAGCATCTTCGAAATGCAGGGAACAAACACAAACACAACTCCGTTGATGCTCTGTAAAAATAAACTCCATCCACTGGTCCCTTAATGCTGTTTCTCTTTAGATAATCTGTGCAGGGTTGTCTTGCCCTGGCAACCAAAAACACACTCCTTTTGTGACATTTCGCGACGCTCTCGCTCTGATTAGTGAAGTCTGTTGTGCTCTCAGTGCTCTGCTATACGGGAGCGCGCGCTCTTCCGGCAGAAGTGCCTCAGGACCCATATAAGGAAATTCCGCTCCATCTAACGTCACACAGAGCCATACTCGAAAAAAACTTTCCGAAACTTGTGACAAACCGGAAGGAGTATTTTTGGAACAGAAATACTCCTTCAAATGTACAACTTAATTTTTTTAAACTTTGTCCATGTTTAGCATGGGAATCCAACTCTTTAACAGTGTAAAAAACTCAGTATGCATGAAATAGCATTTCACCCCCGCTTTAAAATCCTTGTTTACCTGTCTGCCTCTTCAAAGCCTCCCTTATGTACAGTTGCTACACCATCACAGCATGACAGTCTCATTACAAGCGCTATAACCAGAGATCTAATTACAGCTCCTAAAGATAATGAAAGGCTGCTGTGTGTTCCACATACACACACAAAAATCAGTTTTGAACCATAAGGGTAAATGATAACAGGATATTTTGGGTGGACTATTGGGTGGAGCAAATCACCGACCCACAGTGGCTTCTGCATTTCTATGAGGTTATATTTTACTGGGTTACTGCAGTCAAACGCATATATCAAGTATAGATATAGACATTTCAGCAGCAGCACAACATTGACAAACGGTACTGTGCATGCATGTTTTTGTGGCCCAAAATCTTAACTTCTGGTAGACTCCCGCACAGAATCAATGTATTGGCATTGCAGCATGAGATATTATTTAAACCTATTACTATTAACATTTTATATAACATTTATTTATTTTCTTTCACAAGTCGGACGTTTTCTCGCAAATGCATATATATATATATATATATATATATATATATATATATATATATTAGTTCAGACTTTATAACTTAATTTAACTTAACTCTTGTCAATTCTTCGGTTCAATTGACTGCTGTGAGTGCAGGCAGCATATGGACAGCATTCGTAGCCTGTGTCAAGCCAGTGTCATAACAACACCAGCCCTCATGGCCAAAAAATGCACAGATGTATCCCAATGCTCCAGATTAGGCATTCTCGGCCTGCATTACACAAATATAAATAACATCCCAAATTTTCAGAATGGTGACGTACGGGGAATTCCAAACTGCCTGTTTTGTGCCCTTAAAGGGTTAGTTCACACAAAAAATGTCATTAATGACATTCCAAACCCGTAAGACAAGGAAACAGGAACCTAGGAATTGCTTGGAAAGGTAGCTATAGGCTAAAAAATACTCAGACATGAATGAGAGGAAGTCCAGTTCTTATAAAGCATTCCTGATGATTGTGCTGTGTAATTGGTGGCAGCTGTGTGTGATAGTTAACAGGTGAATGCAATTGGTGCAATGGAGCATGGGAAATGTAGTCCAGTGTGTACTGTGTAGTGTGAGAGGTGTTGTGTGGTGTTGTGGATGATGACCGGATCATGAGAGATGCACACTCTAATGGATAATATTGCTCACAACACATAGTGTGGTGGACGAGGATTTGTTTAAAACTACAAACACGCAGAAAAAGTGTTAAAAAAAACCTACAAACAAGGTGGATATACACGACTGACGGACAGGTCTAACCTGTCTAACCTGATGAAAAATATTAATTTCATGTAAACCACATTATATTTGATCAGCAACACTGTGAAATTTTATAATGATAAATTTAGTCTTTAACTTTTAAATGCATCATGTAAACACATGAGCATAGTTCTCAGCACAACAGACCCACAACTGGCCTCTTTTAAATTCTCTCCAATACGGTAGGAAATTAAATTAAACGAAATTTGGATGATGAAAAACTGTGGTAAGATGATTGCCATGGTAGTTTAAGCAGTTACAGGATGCATGTAAATAAGCAACAGAGCCAGGACCGTAGCTGTGGTTTGCAGGGCCCTGGTGAAGGTTTTTCCCGGTGGTCCCTGTTTGAAATTGCGTTAATAGCACAAATAAACCAATGAAGCAATGTTTACGTTTTTTCAAGGTTGTAGGTGTCCGGGTACAGAAACTGAATAATCAAATGTATATAGCATTGCATAGTCTTCACTATATAAATTAAACATTATTTAAGATAAATTCTTGTTAAAGGTCCCATGACGTGGATTATTTCCTTTTCTTTAAATGCTTTTTAATGTTTCCTTAGGTGTATTTATATTGTTAGTATGAGTTTTACATTTAAAATTTAGAAATAAAAAGCATTTTTATATCCTGACATTAGCCCTCTGGCTTAAATGCTCTGATTGAAGGGGCGTGTCTGCTGTAAGACTCAGAGTAAACCACAACTGTTGTGATTGGCTGACATCTTTGCATTCGAAATGTATATTACATGTGAAACCCCTCTCAAATATATATATATATTTTACTATTAGAGCTGTCGAGATTGACGAATCGTGGAAGTGTTGATTATATAATTATTTTTTCGATCTTTTCCCCATCACATGAAAGGCTGCAGTGATGAGCATGAGTCTGTTTATCGCGTGGATGCAGTGATCTCGTCATTATTGCAACACGTTTTCTCTCACAAAATGCTTTCACCACAGCTAACAGCAAACACATGAACACAATAAGGGCTCCGTTGTGCAGCATAACAGCGTCCTTCATTGTAATGGCAGTTTGGGCAAGTGTGCAGATATACTCGCGATGTGTGACAGCTCCGGAAAAAAGCGAGCGTTCTTTGATCGCTCTCTGTAGTTAAATCATTTTAAATCATTTAAATAACAGATTTGTTTCATGCTACTAAGAGAAACAACGTGAAGTTGATCGTTTAGTCACTGGCTTGATTCACTGATGCATAAACAGTATTAAACGATTTAGAAAGAAAGTCTGTGTGAACTTGAATGATTAGCTACACATCAGAAATCACTGATCACAGATCAGGCATTAATGAGCACTGTTACTCACTGTTTGTGCCAGTGCCGTCGAATCCATATCATAAAATTCTGTTTGAAACGCCTGTGCTGACATTGCGACTGAATTATATGTAAATATTTGGGCGGGCAAAGCAGAGAAAGGGGAGGTAACAATTCTCGTTACAACGTCACAGCGAAGAGATTCAAGATCAGCCCATTTGAGCTTCCATTTTCTCAAAGGCAGAGAAAGAAAGAAAAATCTCAATTTACACCGATTCAAATTTCTGAATTTACCATACAATTGTCAGTAGCTACAGAGTTTACCACAGATAGGATGCTGGTGCATCTTTATCAAACACTCTCCACATGCATTGGACGACTCACTTTCCTCAGCGAACGACTCACTTTCCTTTCGAAGCCGTCGACTCACTTTCCTTTCGAAGCCGACGACTCACTTTCCTCAGCGAACGACTCACTTTCCTCTCGAAGCGAACGACTCACTTTCCTCAGTGAACGACTCACTTTCCTTTCGAAGCGAACGACTCACTTTCCTCTCGAAGCCGACGACTCACTTTCCTCTCGAAGCCGACGACTCACTTTCCTCTCGAAGCCGACGACTCACTTTCCTCTCGAAGCCGACGACTCACTTTCCTCAGCGAACGACTCACTTTCCTCTCGAAGCGAACGACTCACTTTCCTCAGTGAACGACTCACTTTCCTTTCGAAGCCGACGACTCACTTTCCTCTCGAAGCGAACGACTCGCTCTCCTCAGCCGGTGACTCACTTTCGTCACACAGCTGACCACCAATCCAACCCTCACCATTTATTGGATTGGATAAGTCATTGGATGTGACACAAAAATGTCTAAAAGCTAAGCAATAAAAAAATAAAAAAGACACAGGTCAGGTCAAGGTGTCCTATTTTCAGGCACTGCTTAAAGGAACACTCCACCGTTTTTTGAAATAGGGCTTATTCACATTATTTCCTACATTTAGATAGGTGGGCAAATGCATTTTTGTGTCAGTGCATGCATTGTTTTAGTTTGACTGGGTCAGCGTTAGCTTAGCTTAGCACAATGAATTGAATCCTTTGTTGCCAGCTAGCATGGCCTGAGTAAAAGTGATCAAAAAAATAAAAAAACCCCACCTAATTACTTCTTGTGGCCTGCGTATTCACAACGAGTACAAATAGCGATCCAGATTAACACTAGGCAATTTCCTAGGCAGATATTGACTTGGGACTATATTGTGGGGAAGCACAGAAGAAAGCACTGCTACTTCGGCGCAGAGATATCACGCAACACATGAAAACATCAACTCTGTGTGAATACAGGTATAATATGGGTCGATCTATACATGCGTCATGATTAAAATAATCACTTACTCTGTGGACAGCTGTCCATTTGGTCCATTCGGCGTGGGGCGTTTTTTCCAGTTCACTTTGTCACACCGGAAAAAAAATCGAGTACTGCAGAATGGATCAGCGCCGTGAAATCCTCTGTAGATGTGACACAACTTCGGGCACGCTCATCTTGATCTGACGTGTTGAGCCTGGTCATCAATGGCAAAAACATGTCCCACTCTCTACAGCAAAGACACTCTATTTCCGTCGGCATAGATTGGCATATTCCCCCACATTCACACCACCAGTTCATGTTGGCTCTCATCCTCACGTCCTCAGGCTGTTGAGCGATCGCAACTAATACACGCGCATATAAATTTCACTCGCGGCTGGCTTGACGGTGTTTTTCTGAAGTGCGGCTGGCTTGACCGCAGTCTCCTACTGTCGTTCTATTTCCAAAGCACGCAGCTCGTCTTCTGTAAACTCTGGTTCAAATAGGTATGGTTCTGGTTCTTGACTGTCTGAGAAGTCACCCTCTTCGTCTCTCTCAAAACCAGCCATGTTCATCGCCATTCGTGTACTGTAAGGAAAATAGCCAGGCAGGCAGCTACTATTCACGCCGGTATGTTGACGGAAGTCGTGGGATTTCATGTGTTGCGTGATTCTCTGCCCCGAAGTAGCAGTGCTTCGCCTAAGCAGCAGTGCTTTCTTCTGTGCTTCCCCATAATATAGTCCCAAGTCAATATCTGCCTAGGAAATTGCCTAGTGTTAATCTGGATCGCTATTCGTACTCGTTGTGAATACGCAGTCCACAAGAAGTAATTAGGTGGGTTTTTTTTATTTTTTTGATCACTTTTACTCAGGCCATGCTAGCTGGCAACAAAGGATTCTATTCATTGTGCTAAGCTAAGCTAACGCCGACCCAGTCAAACTAAAACAATGCATGCACTGACACAAAAATGCATTTGCCCACCTATCTAAATGTAGGAAATAATGTGAATAAGCCCTATTTCAAAAAACGGTGGAGTGTTCCTTTAATATCACTGCGTCTGCTGCATCCGCTCAAGGGGAGTTGATAAATGAGCCTATTTTCCAAAAAAAAAAAAAAAAAGGAGTGTTCCTAAGTGTCAAATCCTTCATAAATCATTCTAACATGCTGATTTGCTGCTTAAGAATAAATAATACACAGTTAAAGCTTGAAGCAACAGTAGCTTGACCTTCTTTTCTTTGTTACCAGCCATGACGCTAGAAGGTAAGAATGCAATACATCAAAGAATGCCAGGATACAGGCAGATGCTGCTATTCATCCAAATGTTTGACTAAAAGGCCAAGACTGAGACTCTAAAAAGCAACTAAAGTTTAGCCTTTGTGTGAGGTGGACAGGCAGATTGACAAGGAGACATACGTCACCAAAGCAGTTCCTCCTCAACTCTTCACAATGAATTTTATCAGTCTACTGCACAAAAAACTATTTGATACAATTCGGGCTACATTTGAGCCAATATTGAAACAGGTTGGGATAATTAATCCTAAAACGTGTTTAACTAAAGAAAAGGAATTCTGTATCCTTTTTTTTTTTTTTTTCAAACCATGATTTATGGACAGAGCTGAAATACACAATAAATTGTAGACTAATTTGATAATTATATGGAAAAAGAAGTCAGAAGTCAAAGCATTTTGTTCTTGCTTACACAATCTCATGTGAAAGTTTTTCTTTTCTTTCACACAACTGACACTTGCATTTCATGTATAAGTGAATATTTATTTTATCTTAACAGAAGTTATTTTATGGCAGCGTCTGTGCAGCCCACAACACTGGTACACTGGTAGTGCATTCTGAATAACAAAACCATTCATTAAAGATATGCACAAACCATAAATGGCCCTGGAGCACAAAACCAGTCTTTAAGGGTTAGTTCACCCAAGAATGAAAATTCTTCTACTCACCCTCGAAGCATCCTGTGGTCCAGGATCACAGATGTGTTTCAATAAACCAATGCAGATTTTTTTTCTTCAAGTCTCACAGTAGCTATAATTAAATTGTTCTGTCTATGGTGACTAATGTCACTCAAACATTTCAGTGCTCTCCCCGTAAGTCTATGTCTTTTGTGTCCTGTTATCGTAACAGTATGTCTGAGCCTCGTCTCAAGCATTTAGGTGTATAGTGTATGTGTAGAGTTAAATTAAACATTTTCCTTGCTCTTCCAAGCCTTTTAATGGGATTAAGTGAGTATTTGTTGTCAACTCTTCAGAAGACGTGAAATAAAGTGCGTGCATTTGTTCTCTCTCCACGCTCTTCAACTAACCATGCAGCTCTGACGAACTACAATTTTGTTCTTCTAAATTGCAAAAGTTTTAACAGGACCCTCTTCAGTGCCTATGTGTATGAGGCAAGGTTCAAAAAGAAATGATTGATTCAGTCAGAACTTGACTGGTCTGCAGAAAGCCAAGTCATAATCCCATAGTATTTTCTTATGATTTGAATTCTTTTTGAACCTTGCCTTATAAACAGAGACACTGTTTATACACAGGGTCCTGTCCAAATGTTTGCAATAAAACAAGAAGCACAGAATTCCCTAAAATACATTTATAATATATGCTCTAACATTAAGATTTGTACTCATGGAAAGTATTCAAACCTGTTCCTAGAAGGGGGCGTCCCAGTACTTTTGTTAATATAATGTATAAATTAAATTTAGGAAAACGATATGTATCATTTAAAGAAACGACAACTATTTTCGTAAAACAATATTTAAAAAACGCAGCTCTTTTTTAAAAGTTTTTAAAGGTGTCGGTCTACTCTTTGGCAACACAGAGATGAATGAAAATTACAAGCGAATCAGAGCTCAAATTAAAGGTCATTTTTCATCGTCTGAGTGCTTCTTAAGAAAACATAGTAAATTTCTCCTCGTTATACTCAGTTGCCTTAAGAGAACTATACTTTTATTCACAGTTTGCACAGCCTGGTAGCTAAACATCGTTCGCTTTTACTGTTGGGATTTAATTTAACATTGCTGATAAGGCAAATGCAATTTCCACAATGTGCTTCAGCGTGAAAAAAGTGCGATTCTAAGAAATGGTAAGAAGAAAAGTTACAAAACGTTAAACAAATCTTGGCTCTCACCTGCACGCCTCAGCAAGATCCAGAGCAGAAGAAAACACCTCAACATATTCACGAGACAAGAGAAAAGTACTCCTGATGGTGTTTGTTCCTGGGAATCGTGTGAAACTCCCTGGCTTCATCTATAGACCTCTGCGTCACTACTACGATAGAACTGCACCACAGAACACGGGGGATCTTTTCTTCTATCACGAACTAGCTAAAAACTAACAGTTATAACAATAAAAACCAAATAACTTGATCAAGTTACCGGTCATTACGGTGTAATAAAACAATACACAAACATGAAATACTGACCCGGTCGATTTTTTTTGTTAGCCCATTGCTAAGAAAAACAGTCCATCCAGCCTAGAAAACATTGAATTGGACTACAACAACAGCGAAAAACAAAGAATCATAATACAATAACAATGAAGCTACTTACTTTCACCGCTTCGTTCCTACTAGCAAGTTTGCTAACTTTGCACTCTGGTCTTCTAATGAACAACTTATGTTGAACTCCCAAGTGGTATGCAACTAAATTCCTATTTTAATAGGTAGATAAGCTGGTCGAAAGCTGTAAGCAAAAGCCAATGTTGCTCAAATAAAACTTCTTGTTAGCCTTTTAAAACTAGAAACTATATATAGTACACCAAAAACACCCAGGGTTGGGAACTTTAAAGTTTTAAAATGTATTTCAATACAGATGACAAAAAAAAAAAAAAAAAAAAGTTAACGCATTTTATTAGATTACACAAGTTTTTGTAACTTAGTTTTAATAGTTTAGAATATAAGGAATGTAACGCAAAACCTCCTCTAGAGAAATTACATATACCAGACTTAGGGTGCATGGGACAAACAAACACTGAAGAGCTTAAAACTTTAATTTCAAGCTTAGTATGCTCTTGACGAACTTGATTTTTGACTGACTGATTGCAGCAATAAGTTGCCAATAGTTTTAAAGAATGATTAAGGCCAAGTAGACAAAAGTTAACCACAACATTGGGCAAAACAATTTCTAATTGCTCATATCCCACCCAAATTATCACAAACATTTTTTCTATTTTTTTTATTTTTTTATAAGTCCCTAAATTTAGATTACAACAGCCAAATAAACTCTTCACTTAAAGCATTCTTGTGCACACCTCTGCAATACCAATTAATTTGGAAACATTTAGTAACACAAACTTCAAAACAGTATAAAATCTTTTATTGGGATCCAAAAAAAGTGGATGTATAAAAAGTAAAGATAATTTAAAAAAAACATAAAAAATAAATAAAAACATTCCTGTGTCACAAGTTATTGTATAAAAAGGCGCTCTCCTTTTCCTCTTCGGTACAAAAGGGCACCAAAAGCCTGCAACACAGAGAGAGAACTAAAGTTTTTAGAGATTATATAACAAGCATGCATGACCAAAATAATCCCAAAAATGCTAATGGAGGAAACTATGGAGCTACACAAACACCAGAATGCACTTTTCTAACCACCAAATAAATTAAACGCATATTAATATAAAAATACTGCCAAATGCATATCCATTGTCAGGGTTCCAATACTCTGGTCCAATAACCTCGGACTGTTCCATGATTCTCTCAGTAATGTGGATACATAAGAAATGACAATTCTCAATAGAAAAATGGATCTCTGCCCAGTGTCATGTGGTAGCTGTACTATAGAGAGTGTTGCCAAGGTAAAATGTGTATTTTACCAAGAGAACTACTTCATATAATGATCGTACAACAGGATTCAGATCACTGTTCAGTATCATGGTTATCAAATATGTGAAACATGCGGAATGGGGGGAGGGGTCCGGTGCAAATCCAGTTTAATCCTCATTGTTGTGTTAATCATTTTGATCAAGGGGATCTTTTTGCCACAATGCTAGTTAAATTTCACGTCACTGGACTAAACATGCTTACTTGCAAAAACAAAACTTCCCATGCCAAAAAATTTTTTATTATCTTTTTTTGGGATATTTTTCCCCACCTGGTAACACTTGTGGTGATTGGCCTACAAAATACAAAAAAAAAAAAAAAAAAAAAAATCCTCCTAAATTCCTCATCCCATATCATTATCAAACAATGGATTCATTCCTGACTGATCTTAGCCCTTATTCATCCAAGCTGCACCTCACCTTTTAAATGAACTGCCAAAATTAGCCACAAATAATGCATTTTTTCAAAAACTGAAGTGCATAGGCTCAGATTAATGAACCTTATGACCAGTCAGCTCCAAAAAGAAATGCAAAACCTGTGCTAACTGAAGCCAAGATTAGGTGAGAATATAGCAGAGATCAAGCCATTTGACTAAACTATGAAGCTCAAATTCACAGATCCAGTTAACTGAAGATGTTATATAGATTTTCTTATTCATGTACAATTTACCAAGGATACTTTTCAAATTTGCTTGTTTAAAATATTGCATGCTTGCAAGTCATTAATTATGTATATACACACACACACACAATTCACCTGTAGCAGCTGCCTGGTAAAGCCAGCCTGGAAAGAACCTCTCAGCAGCGGTCACTGAGCAACACAAAAGACGCATTAGTACACAAGACCTCACAAATCAACAACTCTCTTTCACACAAGGCCAACTCTACACACAACTCATTACATAATTGTTAGATTTGAGGATTTTTTTTTCCATTTTGTACCGCTACAAGAACTACAAATTACAAGTGTAATTGACCAAAAACTACAATCTAATTTGGTTAAAAAAAAATTTTTTTTTAAGGATGCATTAGCCAGGTTTAGGAATATTTACTTTTTAATTCGCAATGATTGTGTGAAATTGAATAATTGAACATTTGTGCTGAGAAAGAAATTTAGGGTTGATATTACCTTCTTTTGAAGCTTGCATTACACTTTACGCCTTTTCCAATTTTGATGTTTAAGTCAGCGAATGCAACATTTGAATCATCTTGGTCAAACTTTCTTCCTGAGCTACAAAAGCCTTTGTGCTTAATTTGGTTGAACAATACATATTCCGTTTCTTTTGCACGAAAATTACCAGAGCACCAAACATCTAGATTGTTTTGTGCATGTATACTTTACCTTTTAAAAAGGGGAATCTATCTGCGCTTTTAGAGGTGACTCTGCAGGTCTTACCTCAAGATCCTTTCAATAGAAGACATATGTAGAGTCTCTGCGACATCAGAGGGGATTTAGTGACCCTGATGCAAGGTTGCAACAGGGTTATTGCTTTTAAAACAGGTATAAACACATTAAAGAAATTCCAAGATCTTCTTCGTATTGTGTATAAATCATTGTTAATGTTGAATAGTTTGACTACTATTTGTTAAAGGGGTCATATTAAACCAACTTGTTTTTTTTGCACCAAAAACAGGCACATTTTAGTTCAAATTAAATTGAATTTTTTTTTTTTTTTTTTTTTACTTAATTTTGAGTTCTAGACGTTAAAGCATGTTCTCATAGTATGACCACTAACACATTTAAAAGCGGAACGAACAGCTGATTTTAAAGATATGGCCCCTTTAAAATTATGAAACAAAATATTGAGATTAGCTTGTTGGGGGGAACCAAAGTAATATTTTGGAAATAAGTCTTTAATAATATTGAGGTCAATTGTTCCTGTACAAGACATAATAATATGCACATTTTTCACGATCTACTTGATAAATAATTGCTATTTATCAACGGTTTATACACAATATATTTTGAACAGCACTGAATCTTAATGTTGTGATGTTATATAATCCATGCAGAATTTTTACATTTTGCAACATTTGGACAGTTTTGTGAGATGAATTATCACTTTAATAAGTCAAATACAAAAGTTTTGAAGGCTGTAAAAAAAAAAAACTATGCTTTATTGACAAACTGACAGGGAGACATTTTGGACATATTTAGTTCCCTAGTTAGGAAATGCACACAATTTTGCTAATATTTCAGAAACTGCAAATCGATAAACACCAAAGAACAAGTTTCTAATATTGGAGTATTGTACGAACAAAGATTTGAGAGTTGTACTTTTTGCCAGACTACAAGTAAATTACAACCTTTGCGATATTTGTTTTTCTCATTTAACAAAACGAATCAGTAGATGTGAAGTTTACGAAACTTTAACAATAAAAACCCTTAAACCAAATGGAATTTGTTCTTTGAAAAAAGTAACATGTTGGTTTTTACAGGAACTAATATTTTTGTGCATTCCTTGAGAGCTTTTGTTATGCTTTACAAAAGCACGTTTGGAATAAGTCTAAGTGACATAAACAATCAGTTTTCTTTTTTTTTTTAAGCAAACATTTTACAAGTGGCCATCAGCTAATTTTCTAGCATTCAGGTATCAGCTTTTTCAGAAGAAACACTTAAGCATTAAAATGAAATGAACAAAAACAGCAAAGCTTAAAAAGAAAAAGAAAAAAAATGCAGAAGAGAACAAGCACAGCATATAAATCGCAAATCTAAAATAATGCGTCATGTCGAACTTATGGTCATCATCCTACTTCGAGTGGATTCAGAATATTAAAAAGGAGTCTTAACCAAAAAAGGAATACAAAAATAACAACTAGAATTACTTTAGGTGGTTACAAGAGGTTACGAGGGGAGGAAGTTGCCAGGCAAACGTAGTGAAGGACAACTCTCAGAATCTGCCGTATGGATGCTCCCGAAACGATTTGCCCTGTCGGGAAGTCTGAGCCTTTCCACCGGCACCAGCGCTGCCCCAAGCTCCGCCCTCCCAGTCATCTTCAGCTAGGAAACACACAACACACACCCTTAACATGCAGTTTAGTGCATCTTACACAGTGTAGTTTAAGCATGATAAAGGTTTTACATTAGAATCTGTAGAATAATCTGGCTGTATTGGCTGAAAGATGTGCCAAGAAATATGCAAATTTCACTCAATGCATGCAGAAAGGAGTAATGTCTTACTGTAAGACTCGTAAGTTTCTTGTGCCTCTCCGTGACCGTAATCATAATACTCTGTGTCTCTGTGGAGAAGAGAAAAAATATTTTAAAGAGCAGCTTTGTAAAGAAAAAAAAAAAATCTAGAAATTGAACGAAGGCAAGACTTAGGATGAGAAGAAAATTACATGGCTTTTGAGAAACTGTGCTCAAATGTTGTTGCAACTTGGAAGTGCAGGAAGAAATTCATAAGTTAACTGGAATCACTACAAATTTAGAGGAATAAAGCAAGAAACAGCACTCACTGCTGTGGAGCAGGCTGACTGTAGTAGCTCTCGTACCCTTCATAGGAAGGCTCTGCATATGGTTCTTCATATGCCTGAGAAAACAGAACACATCGAGATGTTTCACAAGCTTTAAAAAAAAAAAAAAAAAACCCTCTAAAGAAGTTTGATTTTCTCAATGGCAATAAGAAACATCCGTTTGTACAAAGTGGTAGAGACTAGGGTTGTGTAATAAAAAAAACCTATTGCGATTTTTGATAAATTGCGATTTCGATTTTAATTATGATTTTACAGTCTTAAATGCATTCAATATGATTTGGAAACTTTCCAGAAGAAAACAAATTTGAGTTTTATCAAAATGTTGTAGCATATTGCTAGAACAGACATTGTCAAAATTAACCAAGTAAAGCTGTGACAAAATGTCTAGACATAGCAAAAAATAAATCCCGTGTACAGGGATTTTCTTTCTTTCTTGCCATGCATTGGTCGTTGATCTCACTGTAGCGGTGCCTCATGTGTTGAAACAGATTTGTTAGACATTATACAGGTTCACACATACTGCGTCTGAAGTGTGTATACAGTATGTGCATGTGGTGCAGAAGCAGCAGCGAGAGTGCGTTATTGTAACACCAAAGCACATTAAAATAATGCCCGAGCACGAATCTCTTTGCTCGCACAAAGATTTCCTTTGTTCGGTCACAAAACCAGACACGTGTGCTCGGATACACGCTGCTCTCGCCCGGAGAGAATACATGCACTTAAAATGTCTCATCTCGCTGAAACGGTGTCCTGTGCGCACTCTATGCTCATGTGCTGGATATAAATTATTTTAGCACTTTTCTATTTCTAACCTTCTTTGTTCACATCTTTCACCACGTGCAGTCTGAACGCTCGTATCCGTTAACATGGGTTCGGAAAAAACTACGCACCACAGACTGAGTGTGTGAACCTGGAGTTACGTAGGCACATGCCCAGTCTGTTCTGGATTCTGATTGGATCAGATAGAATACAGCGCGAGGTCGGGCCTCAGAAAATCGTGCTATAAGGCAATTCAGAAAATAGTGCATGCTCAAATCGTGATTTTTTTTTAATGATTTCTATTAATTGCACAGCCCTAGTAGAGACTAATGCTAAATGCAGAGCAAAAAAAGCCATACAGAGCTACCAGCGTGGTCTGATTCTTAAACATATGGTTCTTTCAAATGGGCCCCATTGTTCTTTTACAAAGTCTTGCTTGTTTTTTTGCACCCAAAACAGGCAGACATTTAGTTCAAATTAAAGTGAAAGCTTTTTTTTTTTACTTCGGGTCCTAGACGTTAAAGCATGTTCTCATAGTATGACTATTAACACTCAAAAGCTGAATAAACAGCTGATTTTAGAAGATATGAACCCTTTAACCCCTTACTAGTAACCCCCCTTTTTTGGCATGGAGACCGAAATTACATACCCAAAATAAAAAGGTTTCTGCTCATGATTCTTTCTGACTAGATACATAATCAACCTTTGTTCACAAAGCTGACACTTTAAAGTTTACTGTTCAGGAATCAGAATCACTCAGGACTGTTATGATAATAGAGATATATAAGCTCAAACATAAAAACAAAAATAAAAATATTAAAAACATATGTTTTAAATGTATTTAAAAAAATGTTGATGTAGGAAATGAGTTTGAAAACACAGTGTAGCTAAGGCCACAAGTCTTCCAAGACTTCATAAAAAATTTCATAATCGAATCTGTAAAACTGTGAATTTTATGAAATATTTTCTAAGGCCATGTCATGTGTGTTTTTAGAGAAGGCTAATCAGATTGATTTATGGCCCTTGTCATCTCTGTAAGATCTCACATGTAAACACTGATGTGTGTTTTATATGTGTGTTTGGCTGTGAAAACTGCCCGTTTCATGATTGTATTGTTCTCACCAAACGGTTCTTTCACACCTCCGCCAGGTATGACACATTATCCGCATTATTCTTTTATCATTATTCTTTTGTTTTTATTCCACCTTTATTAGCCTTGATTGTGGTTTTTCAGGCTTTACAAAGCAACAAAGCAGCGATCTCACTTCAGTCTCTCTTTGCATTTAGCCCTTATTTATCAAAAGTCTTACTATAAAAATACAACAAAACATTTTCTTACGACCGTGAATTATTGAGACAAAAATGCATTATGAAGAAGAAAAGCACCTGCTATTAGTAGCATTGGTGCTAACGTTAGCATCAAGCTACATCTGACAATTTATGAAATTATTAGTACACTTTTACTCAAAACTCACTTTAAACCCCGATCGAGTGTTTATAATAACTTCCTTTAGCGATCAGGGGTGGAATTTGGTCGTTTACTGTTGTAAAAATATGTTATTTGTAGCCTTTTTCATCGCTGCACAAGTTAGCATTTCCGATGTACATTTTCGATTTTTTTTATAAAAACGCCCCAGATCTCAAGAAATTCTCATACCAAGCTTTACTATCGTAATCGCGGGTTTATTATTCGGATATTTTGTGTGTACAGAGGTGTTTCAGTGTTGTTTTGGCCAGATAACTACCAGGAAGTGTGCAGGAAGCATGTGACACGATGGGGCGGTGTCCAGATATGAAACTCTAAGATGGACGTTTGAAAGACCCAATCAGAGTCTGAGCCACACAGCACGAGCTGTGACTACTGCACGCACACACAGATCGCTGGGAGAGGCTGTTTATCATCTGATCGCGTAAATCCGTGGAAAATGAATAGAAATGACGATTCTGTCTGAAGAAATATGAAGTAAACATCAGTAAATATATCCATATATCTCCGCAGATATGCATCTTTTGTCTATACATCCTTATTGACGCTGTTCAGTGAGTCTATGTGAACACAAATAAACCGCTCTTGACGTGACTGAATATGAGTGAGTTGTGAATTTCTATTCAAAATGTGGCATAATACGGATTTATTATTTTGCACTCCTGACATAAATCACTAAATATCTGTCACTGCAACAATGTTTTATCAAAATATTGGTCAAATATCGAAGCTTGAGTCTTTAAACTTTCCATTGATGCACAGTTTGTCCAGATGAAGACAGTGATGTTTAATGTGCTGTGAAAGTGAAACAATAATAAACTGGGGCCGTCAGCGATGTTTGCACGCAAAGGGGTTAAAGTAAAAAACAAAAACAAAAAAAAAACTGAGATTGTTGGGAAAACCAATGTAACATTTTGAAAATATTTGTCTTTAATTATACTGAGGTCAATTGTTCCTGTACAAGACAAGCTATGCACATTTTTCATGATCTACATAATAATTGCAGACTATATCAATGGTTTATACACAAAAGATTTTGAACAGCATTGAGTAAAGCACATTTTCTGTCTTAATATTGTGATGTTATAAGATCCATGCAAATGCGATTTTAATTAACTGCACAGCCCTAGTAGATTTATGCTAAATTTCAAAGCAAAAAAAATAAAAATAGGAGGCATACAGAGCCCTCAGCATGGTCTGATTCACTAACACGTTTCTTTCAAATGGGCCCTTTTATGCTCTGACAAAGTCTTGCTTGTTCTTTTTTTTTTGGTGTACTAGAACAGGCTTTCACGGTAGGTTGTGTGAGTCCCCGCTCTGGCAATGACAGCTCCAAGTTCCTGTATCAAATGAATGCCTGCCTTCTGAAAGACAAAGTGTGCTGAGAGTGACAGCACTCCGGGCCTGGTCCGGAAAGGTTATTTCTCTCACCATAGTCGCCTGCTGTGAGTTTGTATAAATACTGCAACAAAATCTAATCGATTTGAGTGATTTAAACCTGGATGATTGTAACTACTCTAAGCTCGTCTGCCTTGGGAAAGCTAGCATCTCTCTGACATACAGCTGTGATAACACTCACTGCCTTCTCTAGAGCAGCTCAACCCGGTCTCATCCCATTCGGCAAATCTGTGATATCACAAATCCCAGAAAATCCATTGTACTCCAAACAAATCGCTTGTTGTAGTTTGAGAAGTTTTGTTAAATAAAATCTCCGTCTGAAGTGGACTTTGAGCTTTGTAACTTTTCAGATCTTTAAGCTCAAACAGCAACATTAGACTAACTAAAGTTGAAAGTGAAGAAGCATAATACCCTTTTAAATGACTTTAATTCAAGTTTAACAAAACACTGTCTGATTCCAACAGACGGGCTGCTTAATTCAGTTTAAATGAGTTTTGTAATCAAATAAAAGGAAATAGTCACAAACCAGTAATGAAGCAAAATGTAAATTTAATTAAGAGTTTTGTAGCACATGACCATAGAGAAGTTTGGAGTGGTTTCAATATCTTTCCTTTTTGTAATTTAAAGTCTCAAGTTCACTAAAGCTAAAAGCTTGATTAAAAATACAGTTAGGTACATTGTGAGATACTAATTCGAAGTTACCATTTCAAAATGCAGTTTATACCTCTAATGTGAGGCTGAATGTGATGTGCGTTTTATGAAAATTATGTTTTTCAAGGTTGTTTGATGAACAAAAGGTTAAAAGAACACAATTTGAAAGAAAAAAAAAACCTTCTGATCAAACTCAAGTTAACAGTGGTGTCGTGGATATTGACTTACATATTCGCCATAGGTTTCAGGTTTGGCTGGATGCTGTTGGTGGGAGAGAGCGGTGGCTGGTGTCATCCTCTGAGCAGAGGCTGGTGGTCTTGAGCGGGTGGCTCCTGTGCCTCCTCTGGCTGGTGTTTGGGACGGAGGACCACCTCTTCCTGCGGGGGCTCCCCTCGCTGCAGCTCCACGTCCTGGGCCTCCTCTAGGTGCTCCTCCACGGGGTGCTCCACGAGGCGGCATGCCACGACCCCTTTGACCAAAATATGATTTACTACATATGTACTTACTATGTGAGAGAATCTTATGAGATGCCCGGTATGTAACAGAGGATATTTAATTGATACAGTTCTCTCACCTAGGTCCCATTGGGGGTGGTGGGCCTCCACGACCTCGGCCATGAGGGAGACCTCTGCCAGGGCCATGCATATCCTGAGAGCCGTTCAGAAACCCTGGATCCATGAATGCATCCGGGTGCATCTCATCGAGCCCTTCCACCTGACACGCAAGAAAAAAAGGATAAAGCAGGCCAATCAGTTAACAATTATTAAATGGGTTACTTGTTATTTCAAATGGATTTAAACAGCAGATTACAGCACAAGTGAAAGTCCATTAAAATAATTAAATGTAAAGAAATGTGGGTGTTGCAACAAAGTTAAATTAGGTTTTTTGTAATAACCATTCATAACACTGTACTTAGCATTTCTAATTCAAATGAAACAAGTGATAAATATGAAAAATAGTAATGAGTTTGTTTGCATGCAAACTTACAGGCATTAGGAACTTCTTGACCTCATCCATGGCATGAGCCATACGCAGGTAACAATCAGGAATTGGTGCAAAAACCTCGATGTGCACATGCAGCTCCATGGCCAGGTGTGCATACTTCTGATCTCCACCCTTCCTCAACTCCTCTTCCTGCAGGTTTCACAATTTAATCTTTATTAACCAGGCCATTTAACAGTAAATGCATTAATGCTGCAGTCCGGTTCATTACCTTGTTCTTATCTCTCATGGATCCTTTGCCCAGCACGGAGATCTTCGCGCCGGTGTCCTCCTGCAGGCGTTTGATGGTGCTACCCTGCGGCCCCAGAATCTTTCCCACAAAATTGAACTATGGGGAGAACATTGAGAAATTGCGTGTTAACCAACAACAGATCCTTGCAATGTACAGATAAAACCCAAACGGAGTGTAAAGACTTACTCGAGGGTATTGCTTGACAGGAATGAGCACTCTCTCTTTCACCCTAACGTTCTTGGCGGTGAACAGATCCAGATACGTCTCGGACTCTTTTTTGGGCTCACCTTTCTGGACCCTTTCAATCTCTGCAAAAGAAAACAAGATCAGCTCAGAGCAAAAATTTAAATGTTGCTTCAAAGCAATTTGAAAACCCGCAACAATTCCAAACATACAAAAAAAAACTACAATTGGTCAACTTTTACTTTGTCATAAGCACTGATTTAATGTCTAAAATTATGGTTTTAAAATGCAGACCACTTTCTGGGTGAAACCATAAAATTTTTTATGCAATGCATCACAGCCAAACTTGACTTTAACAAGAAACTCTCCTCTGCTTCAACAAACAAAGAACACAAAAAGGTTGTGGGAAAACCAAGATATTCAATGAAAAAAAAAATTACTTGCGCTTTCTGGAATCAATGGAATGCCCTAACTATTATAAATTACAAAATACATTTTGCATTTTTAAAAAAAGATACTAAGTAGCTATATTTTATTGATTTTAGGCACATAATTGGTTAAATTATAACCCATGTGTCTCTTGTACTGTCTGCAATCCTAGGATTCTCTTCCCTCCCAGCTTGAAGCAATGCATCCTGGGATTATCCTTCTCCACAAAGGAAACGCAAACGATGCTGGCCAAAGTGATCCACATACACGCAACTATCGTGGAAGGAAAAATCCTCACGTGCAATTTATTATGTATAATGGGTCTGAATGTATCTGAAGACGCCATGTTATTCTCCATCAAAGTCGCATGCACATTTCACACATTTGCATGTGTGCAAGCTCAGAACCTCAAGGCGAAACACAAAAAAACTTTTTTAAAGTCATCGGTGTAAAGATACTTTTCACATATTCGAAATTAGACATTGCAAACCATCACAAAATGACAGCGGAGCATAAAACAAGTCACGAACAAGGGAAACGCAACAAGGCCCAAATTAACTGCACGCGGCCTGCACCGTGCATTTGACCGATGCACGCGTTGAATATGAACAAACAAGCGGTCAAAGACCTGACTTCAATATCTAATAAGAGTTATAGAAGCTACAGACACGAGTTCTGCGTGAATGGTTGAATAATAAAGGAAGAAGCACTGACCTGCAGACAGCAGCTTCATGGCGTGCGTGAACGAGGAGTCCAGGCTGTCTTTCTCCGCCAATAACTCCGGCAGATATTTACTGTCTCCGGCGCTGTTCTTACGCTTAGCGTTGCTGTTATTAGCATCCATGTCGCTCACGGCTCAAGGGACTTCGGCGGAGAACTCAAACAGCAGGTGAAGGGGTGTGGAGATGGAAACGCGTGCACAGGCTTTTCTACTCGTCCTAACAAAGGAAACGGCGGCTAATGGCGCACTGGTGGAAATGACCTCACACAGGCTCACGCATGGCGAAACGGAAGTTGGTTTCTGTATTAAAAGAACTGGGGGGAGGGGAGCCGACTGTGATTGGTCTGTTCTGATCATCGCTGAGAAAAGTAACACATGTCAGGCGACATCGCTGTAGCTTAGGCCCACCGTGAAGGGGGAAAAAATCACAAACTATTATGAGATAAATGTAAGAAACGATATAATATATACCGACTGGCTGATCAAGCACGTTATAAAGGTTACATTTGCAAAGCTGTAATTACTGTATACAGCATATTCACATTTATTGATGAATCTGAATAAATAAGCTTTCCATTGATGTGTGGTTTGTTAGGATAGGACAGAGATACATCTATTTGAGAATCTGGAATCTGAGAGAGAGAGAGGGAGAGAATCGCCTTTTAAATAAAATAAAAATATTTTTGACCCATACAATGTTTTGTTAGCTATTGCTACAAAACAATATAGGCTACCCGTGCAACTTATGACTGGTGGTATGTGGTCCCAGGCCACAAATATTAAGTAAAACTAGAAAATGTGAAAATAAATAGTTAAATAGAGTTTTATTCATCATGTGTTCCCATATTGTTTTTGTATTGTGTTTTTGTAAAATCTGTTTTGTTTAAATACTGATCTGTTTGCTATTTGTAGTGGATAATATTTGCTATGTTTTATAATGTGATCTTTGGGAGAATGGTAATAAAACAGTTGCCTATGTGGAACCACAACCATTAAAAAAATGTCATGCCTTTTTTTTTATTGACTCGCAATACAGATCAAATGATTTCATATCTAAGTGATTGTAATAATCACCCTTGTTCTTAAAATA
The DNA here is from genome assembly GCF_003368295.1 of Carassius auratus. Lineage (NCBI taxonomy): Eukaryota > Metazoa > Chordata > Actinopteri > Cypriniformes > Cyprinidae > Carassius > Carassius auratus. Next base: position 2,633,546 of record NC_039280.1, read on the forward strand.
ACCTACATTTATAATCAGTTTAATTTTATGAAGACAATCCACAAAAGAGTAAGTGAAAAAAAAAATTGTTTGATACACTTTTTAGCATTTAAGGCAACAAAGGGTAGAAGTGGTGGGACAATTTTTTTTCCACATATAACTGAAAACTGGAGACAAAAATAATATTGATTAGAGCATGTCGACATGTTTCACAAAGGTAAGAGTGAGAATTGGAGCAGGAAATGGACAAAGAAGCATAAATGGGGCCGTTTACAACACATCTGGCACAGGAAAATAGATGAATGGGTGCTTGGGAACAAGAGTAGATTTCCAGGAGTCTGCTTTGTGTTGGTCTCCTAAATGCAGTAGTCAAAGGAAATGCTTCATAAAAGCAGAGTTTTGCAGTTAACATCATGAACATCATGATGCCTCCCATTTAAGACCAGATCAAAATTTCACAAAAAAAAAAAAGACTTCAGCAGCTAGACCTTTAATGTCAAGAATGAAAGTTTTCCACACATGGAGGTAGATGTAGTAGAACTAAAAGAATCCATCATTTCCTACCTAACAATTGTTATGGAAATAGTGTTTTTTTTTTTAAGTGAATTTAAGATCTGGAGAAACCAGGCTCGAGGTATTTCATCCATTCTGTCACTGATTGGGGTTTGGTTCCTTGCCACTGCTGACTTTGGCTTGTTTAGTTGGATGTCTGAACTGCACTGACACATGGAAGAGATTTAAACTGGATGACAACATATGGAGTCAATGAAATTACTTTAGCTTGAATGAAGAGTCTTTGTCTTCTTGCATTGACAAACTATTTTCATGTTGACACTGTATAGCTGCTCTGACACAATCGGTATTGTATAAAAGCACATTTTTACATTTTTTTTTTCTCTTGTGGGAAAAAATACAAATTTGGCCTGCAGTTCCCAGAAGCCTATGTAGATCACAGATCCATTGCCACCAATGGTCTCTACAAATCAACTTCTCATGATACTTTAGAGCAGTGGTTCTCAAACTGGTCCTGGAATACACCCAGCCCTACACATTTTGTAGGTCTCCCTCAATTAAAAAAAAAAAAAAAAAAATCACACCTGATTCAGGTCTCTCAGTGGAGACTGCAAGACCTGAAGTGGATGTGTCAGATATAGGGAGACCTACAAAACTTGCAATGCAGGGGTACTTCTTGGAGAGGTTTGAGAAGCTCTGCTTTAAAGAAACGACCCTGTTCGGTTTCACCAAAACTGGAGGTTGACTTGCCCTATATGCCACAGTATCACATAAAACATGGAAAGTGGAGTTGTTCATAATCTACTAAATGCCTCCTGTCCTCCGAATGATTGGATTTTGTGGTCTGATACTTTGAAATGTTTCTTGTTACACACCTCCCCAGTCTAGGGATGGGAAAGGGTTAAAGACACACCCACCCTTTAGGAGGGGTGAAGGCCAACAAACAGAACATACTAACACCCAAAAGCAATCCACACAACTTTCCTGAAATAGCAGAAAGTGTAATGAAACTAAATGGCAACCACCTCACTACAGCTTACCACACAAACAAAAAACACACAAAAATAAGTATTGGTCTTAACACAATGAAAATAAATCATATTTGGGTTAAATGAATCATCCCAGAAGAGGATGAAAGCGCTAACCATACTTTTACCACCAAGTCAACTGCACCCACAGCAGAAGAGACTCTTACTCCGAACCTCCACAAACCAGACATCTCAGATCTGCCTTTTATTGCCAAACATTCTAGTGGGCCACCTCTAGAGGGCCAATCATCAGCTGAATCATTAAAGGGGGGTGAAATGCTATTTCATGCATACTGAGTTTTTTACACTGTTAAAGAGTTGGATTCCCATGCTAAACATGGACAAAGTTTCAAAAATTAAGTTGTACGTTTGAAGGTGTATTTCTGTTCCAAAAATACTCCTTCCGGTTTGTCACAAGTTTCGGAAAGTTGTGTGACGTTAGATGGAGCAGAATTTCCTTATATGGGTCCTGAGGCACTTCTGCCGGAAGAGCGCGCGCTCCCGTATAGCAGAGCACTGAGAGCACAACAGACTTCACTGATCAGAGCAAGAGCGTCGCGAAATGTCACAAAAGGAGTGTGTTTTTGGTTGCCAGGGCAAGACGACCCTGCACAGATTACCAAAAAAAAAACAGCATTAAGGGACCAGTGGATGGAGTTTATTTTTACAGAGCATCAACGGAGTTGTGCAAGTGTTTGTGTTTGTTCCCTGCATTTCGAAGATGCTTGTTTTACAAACAAGTTCCAGTTTGACGCCAGATTTGCACATTGTTTATTTCTTAAGGATGATGCAGTCCCAACGAAAAAGGGTCAAAGTAAGCGGTGAGTAAAACTGCTTCAAATATCTCTGTGTTGTTAACTTAGCTATCGGCGCTTAAGCACATCAAGTAAACAACATGCGATGTTGTCATCAAACTGGACTTTCCACATGTTCAGCTTAAAAAATAAAAATAAAAATAAAAAGACGACAAAGTGGAACTTAGTCATTTTCCAAAACCGCTAAGCAAATATATACAGTTTCAGTACATACCACATAGAGACGTCGTTGCTGATGCTGCTCTTGTTAAATTTCAGCCTCTGGATCTGATTCTGGATCATAAATATACGCTGAATCTGACTGTTAGCCATGGTTTGTTTTGGTTGGTTTTGTCCTCACGGTGTCACAGCTTCCAGCTCTCAACGCAAAAGCTTAATGGCGCTCGTGATTCTTTAGCTCCGCCCACACGTCACGCCTCCAGCCGGTCGTGTTTTTCCGGGAAAAATCGGTACAGACTATCTTTCTCTTATGAATATAATAAAACTAAAGACTTTTTGGAGTTATGAAGGATGCAGTACTACTCTATAGGTACTCAAGATTAACAGGATATTAAGTGAAAACGAGTATTTCACCCCCCCTTTAACTTACTGAACTCCATCTGTTAGTCCTTAAAGGGTTAGTTCAGCCAAAAGGAAAATTATGTCATTAATAGCTCACCCTTATGTCGTTCCAAACCTGTGAGACCTCTGTTTATCTTCAGAACACAGTTTAAGATTTTTTTGATTTAGTCCGAGAGCCTTCTGTCCCTCCATTGAAAGTGTGTGTACGGTATACTGTCCATGTCCAGAAAGGTAAGAAAAACATCTTCAAAGTAGTCCATGTGAAATCAGAGGGTCCGTTAGAATTTGTTGAAGCATCGAAAATAAATTTTGGTCCAAAAATAACTCTTCCGGATCTGTTGTGAGCGTGTTCAGTGCAGTGTAGTAATATCCGGTTTGCGAACAATTCATTCGATGTAACCGGATCTTCTTGAACCAGTTCACCGAATCGAACTGAATCGTTTGAAACGGTTTGCATCTCCAGTAAGCATTGATCTTATCTTCATGCATGTTCTGAAAGAAAGGGCCTGATCTTCTTGATGTTGAATAAAACAAATCTGCAGGACTAGACAGTTTTGTGGGAAGTTGTGGCCTAATGGTTAGACAGTCGGACTGGCAATTGAAAGGTTGTGAGTTCGAGTCTCAGGCAGGCAGGAATTGTAGGTGGGGGGAGTGCATGTACAGTGCTCTCTCCACCCTTAATACCATGACTTAGGTGCTCTTGAGCAAGGCATTGAACCCCCAACTGCTCCCCGGGCGCCGCAGCATAAATGGCTGCCCACTGCTCCGGGTCTATGTTCACAGTGTGTGTGTGTGTGTTCACTGCTCTGTGTGAGTGTACTTCGGATGGGTTAAATGCAGAGCACGATTTATGAGTATGGGTCACCATACTTGGCTGAATGTCACTTAACTCACTCACTTCACTTTTAGCAATGTGGTCTGAGAAAGTTTGCTGATCATCAATCACAACTCCAAGGTTTGGCTGTTTTTGGAGGAGTTATGGTTGATGTGCCTGTTTGTGATGAGACTGTGGGTTTGCTGAAACCACAAGCAGTTCTGTGTTGGCAAGGTTGATAACCAAGTCAAGGGTGCAATTAAAGTCTCCACCAATAATTAAAAACTCTTCTTGTGAAAGAGAAACGAGAATTTTTAAGCATATCAAAAAGCTTAATTCTGCTCCTGCCAATATTTGGTTCAACATCAAACTAAGTCAGGCTGTTGTTCCAACATGCTTCAAATCTACCACCATTATTCCAGTCTCGAAGATGCCACCTCCATCCTGCTTCAATGACTACTATCCTGTTGCACTTACTCCCATCCTCATGAAGTGCTTTGAACGGCTAGTCATGCACCTCATCAAGTTTTTTGCACTACAATCTTTATCTGCACTGCTTGCTTACTTCACTCGTTTGCACTCTATCTGCCATGTGCCTTGCGCTGCTTTATTTAACTTTATTTATTTAATAATTTTTTTTAATGATATGCCCTTATTTGTTTAGTTGTATTTTATATTTTATCTGTCTCTATCTGTATTTTACAAACAGATTAGAAAGGTGGTTAGATTTTTTTATATTAAGAATAGAATTAGAATAGTGAGTGCTAAAGTTAGAGGGTCAAACAAAGATGAAATAGATGTGTTTTAAGCCGATTCTTGAAGATGGCTACTGCTCGGAATGAGTTGGGCAGGTCATTCCTCCAGGAGGGAACATTTAATTAAATTTAGTGTTCCAGATTTAAAGTCCCTAAAAGTGAATTTGTGCTTTTTTGGGATGTCACAATCAAGCAACGTTCACTTGCAGAATGCAAGCTTCTTTAGTGTGCATAAGTCTGAAGTAATGAATTTAGGTAAAGGTGTGCAGAGCCAGTGGTAGTTTTGTAGGCAAACATCAATGCCTTGAATTTTATGCGAGCAGCTATTGGTAGCTAGTGCAAATTGATTAATAGAGGTCTGACGTGTATTCTTTTCAGTTCTTTTTGGATAATAAATGTTAACACAAACATTTATCCAAACCCCTATTCACCTCATTATTTTTGTCACTGTGTGTTTCTTGCAGAAACATCACATTAATCTCTTTATTTCTATACTTTCTTTTAATCATAACCATTTATTTCTTTCCCTAATCTCATTTAAGTTAAGAGACCCCACTATTAGGACATCCATAATAAGATAGGATAGGAAAGTAGAAAAAACAGTAGTCATCGAAGAAAGCAAAAGGAAAGACTGATACCCTTTGTGTACTTATTTTAGTTTACATTTCCCTGCTTGGTGTTTCACCCTAGTTTCACTTGTAGCCAAATTGCTGTTAAGTTGTTTTTTTAACTGAATAATTTTCTGTTGAGATAATACTTATGTAGGTTGCATTCTTGGCTTGCTTTCATAACACATAACACTAATTTGTCTAAATCTGGAAACAACTTTTTTTTCTCCTTTGTCTCATCCAAGAAAGCTTTAATCTGCTCATCTGAAAACAAATCACTTCCACAATTAGCCAGATGAATCATCATCTCTTCCATTTTCTACATTTGTTTCTGATAAATCATCAAATTGTTCACTTTGCCCATCATGCGTTTCATTTTCCTGTACTGTATCACCACAAACATCTCCCTTGCTAACAACATCACTAAAACTTGGAAGCTCAGCATCATTCACAATATTTTCAGAAACATTTTGCCTTACCTCAGTGATAGCATCTGCCTTTTCAGGTTGTTGCGGTGTACTTTTACTATTGAACGGGCCTTCGGATGGGCGGGCATGTGAAACATTTATTTCCAATATCTCCACATTCAAAGCACCACAGTCACTGTACTTGCGTACACCATGTATGAGCCCTCGCCATGAGATACCCAAACGACACATTGAAAATTTTAGTGTGAGAGCTAAAAAACATGTAAACTTGTCTTCTGAAAGATAGCACGTTTAAGTTCAGCATTTTTACAGCCCTTTTTGCATTTGAACATTTTAAAACTCTTTACAAAACACTTGAACCATACCTTAACCAGCCCAAACAATAACAAAGGGAAGACTACAGGATTTAAAGGGGGGGTGAAATGCTATTTCATGCATACTGAGTTTTTTACACTGTTAAAGAGTTGGATTCCCATGCTAAACATGGACAAAGTTTCAAAAATTAAGTTGTACGTTTGAAGGAGTATTTTTGTTCCCAAAATACTCCTTCCGGTTTGTCACAAGTTTCGGAAAGTTTTTTTCGAGTATGGCTCTGTGTGACGTTAGATGGAGCAGAATTTCCTTATATGGGTCCTGAGGGCACGTCTGCCGAAAGAGCGCGCGCTCCCGTAGAGCACAGCACTGAGAGCACAACAGACTTCACTGATCAGAGCGAGAGCGTCGCGAAATGTCACAAAAGGAGTGTGTTTTTGGTTGCCAGGGCAAGACAACCCTGCACAGATTACCAAAAAAAAAAAAAAAAAACAGCATTAAGGGACCAGTGGATGGAGTTTATTTTTACAGAGCATCAACGGAGTTGTGCAAGTGTTTTTGTTTGTCCCCTGCATTTGAAGATGCTTGTTTTACAAACAAGGCCCAGTTTGACGGCGGATTTGCATATCGTTAATTTCTTAAGGATGATGCAATCCCAACGATCGTGTGTTGGAACCGCAGGCGGTGAGTAAAACTGCTTCAAATATATCTGCCTCCTTGTTAGTGCGTCCGCCTCCCATGCCGGAGACCCGGGTTCGAGCCCCGCTCGGAGTGAGTTGTTGCTGCTGCTGCTCTCGTTCAGTTTCAGCCTCGGGATCTGATTCTGGATCATAAATAAATGGCTGAATCTGACTGTAAGCCATGGTTTGTTTTGGATGATGGTTTTTCCCTCACGGTAATGTCACAGCTTCCACATGCTCTCAACGCAAAAGCCTACTGGCGCTTGTGATTCTTTAGCTCCGCCCACACGTTACGCCTCCAGCCTGTCGTGTTTTTCCGGGAAAAATCGGTACTTTCTCTTATGAATATAATAAAACTAAAGACTTTTTGGAGTTATGAAGGATGCAGTACTACTCTATACTCAAGATTAACAGGATATTGAGTGAAAACGAGCATTTCACCCCCCCTTTAAAGAAAAACAATAAAATAATTACCAAAACCCATTTGACACATTTATGACAACATCAGAAATAACAGCACATTAAAAATAGCAAATTGAAGGCATGTGGACAAGACAAATAATAGCGGCTCTTACATAATTCAAGCTCTTGCAAAATTAGGCTATTTAATCTGATCTTATCCTCTGGTGACTTCCCTGGGACTGATCACACCTATACGTACATAAAAAAAGGAGATCAATGGCAGTAATTACTGTGGCGTTTGTTTGGGCAGAAATATTGCAAAGTTTTTTGCAATATAATAAATAGCCACATCCTTACAAGAAACAACATCCTAAATAGATCACAAATTGGCTTTTTACCAAAAAAAAGTACATCTGACCACATATATTCTCTCCACACTCTAATTCACATAAATCTAATATTTCCAAACAAAAAAAATTTCCATGTTTTATTGATGAAAAGTCAAATGCATTCTGGGAAGCAGAGCTGTTCAATTATGGAGCAGAAGTCCTAGAACACAGCACCACAGCTACCTGGGCATCAAGATCTCAGATCTCTTGATTTCCTCACTGGAAGACCTCAAGCGGTGAAACTAGGCAAGTACACCTCCAGCTCCATCACCCTAAACGTAGGAGACCCACAGGGCTGTGTCCTGAGTCCCCTGCTCTACTCTCTCTACACACATGACTTCTTGTATTCGCACAGCTCCACATCTATAATCAAATTTGCTGATGATACTGTGGTTCTGGGCTTCATTCACAACAATAATGAGACCACATACTTGGATGTGGTAGAGAAATTAACATCATGCTGCCAGGACAACTGTCTCTCTCTGAATGGGAGCAAAACTAAAGAGCTGATTGTGGACTTCAGGAAGAGACAGCAGCAGCCCTATACTCCTCTTATGATCAGCAGGACCCCTGTGGAGAGGGTGAGCAGCTTCAAGTACCTTGGTGTAAACATCTCCGAGGACCTGACTTGGACTACTCACATTCAAACACAGGTTAATAAATACAGGCAAAGACCGTACCATCTGCGACAGCTGAGTTAATTCAGGATGTCACCAGCAATCCTGAAAACTTTCTATTCAGAGGCCATAGAAAGTGTATTGACTCAGTGTATCATATCTCAGTGTGGTATGGGAACAGCTCCAGTCAAGACTGCAAAGCCCTGCAGAGAGTTGTGCGCTTAGCTGAGCGCATCTCCGGGTCTGCTCTCCCCTCTCTGCAGGACATCTACCTCAAACACTGCAAAAGCAGAGCTGTTAAAATCATCAAGGACTCCATCCACCCCAGTAACCATCTTTTCACTTTGCTGCCATCTGGTAAGCCTGATGGCAAAAAACTGAGAGACTCAGGAGTTTCTTGCCCAGGCCATCAGGCTCCTAAACTCAAAACCAGCCTGTTAACATCTTCATATCTCCACTTAATATTAACTTTATCAGTAAGATATTCATCATTCACTGCCTGACATTGACATACTGACAGTGTCAACCCGTTTGCACATTTGCCTCTTGTACATCCCTGTGTATCTTAATATTTAAGACTACAGTATAATGCACATATGCACATTGTACATCCCTGTGTATCTTAATATTTATGACTACAGTTCACTTTCATGCACATTATTTTGCATTCTATATTTAATTCTACAATATAAATGTTTTTATATTTTATTCTTATATTTTTATTGTTTAATTTTATTTCATTATTTTATAGCTATATTCATGTATATTTTAATCTGTGTTGTTTTCTTTAATAATTGCACTGTCCATGGAGCGGACCTGACTCACATTTATGCTATATATAATTGTGTATTTGACGAATAAAAATCTTGAATCTTGAACCACAACCCCAACATTCATAAAGACAGTGACAAAAAAAGTATAATTATGATGAAAAATAAATAAATAAAAATCAAACAGTGTTATTCGTCCCCAAATTAGCAAATTATCTATCAAACAATAAAAAAAGACAAATCCTTTGAAAATATCTGCTCTTTGACCATGACTTAGAAACATATAAAGGAAGACATAAAAAAAATCCTGGAAACCGAGAGAACAGCGACTATGCAAAAACTGTACTGTATTGCACTTTCTTCTTGTCTGCCCCAAATACCACAATTTTCACAAATTTCCACAATTTGAATCATTGAATTGTTTTTTTTTTTCTCTAGATTGATGGTCTTAACATATTCTGTATTTTACACATCTAAAATGGCAATACTGCAACACAAATATCATGGCAATAAAGCAACTTGAACTTGAAATAGAGAGAGAGCATGCACAAGAGACACTCCCACGTATATATGTCCTGGGACATAACCCATATTCACTCACTGTAGGGATTGAAAGGACTGATAAAGAAACTGGTGGAGGAAAGGAGGGAGCTTTCCCCTTCCACATGCCAAGTTATGTATGTCCTGGGACGTTTACATACACTCAATCTTTCAAAAGATTAATGGATACCTTTCACGCCTAAGGAAATGAAGGAAATGACACAAACTGATGTCATTTCTCAAAAGATTAGCAAAGACAAAATGAAACTGGATATTTAATTTCCAAAAAATGATGCTTTAGTGTCTTTAAAATACATGTATCATTCTGCTTTTAAATTCTATGAAAGCTTGTTTTCATTATGAGCATGCTTTTGTATCCACAATTATTTGGATTTAGTTTAGTCTGTTGATTAAAATACACTAGACACAGTTGCACAACAAAACACTAGGGAACCATGGCACTTGAACTTATTTGAATCAAGACCATCCATACTTAAACACAGAGACCACGTCTCAAGTGTATATCATAATTATTTCACCACACTGAATGAGTTCATTTATTTATTTTTGTTCTCAGGAAACTCCAATTCAAACATATTCAAGAAATCTGTGCATAGAGCAGGAATCCATAAGAGGCACTGAATAATTTCAAGTATCTGTGAACGATGCATGGATTTAATTGTAATCAAACAATTAGTGTTTACTTTGATTTATTCGTAGATCTCTAAAGACAAATAACATTAAAATACAACAGACTGTTGTTGTTTCCCCCATCAACTGTTCAGTCAATGGGCAAATAAATGAGTTATGTTTGGCTTCTATAGTACCTTCTTATAAACGATGCATGGCAACTTGGAAAATGCATGGCATGACAATTAGGAAAAATTATACCCTACAATAAATCAAATTGACTTAATTAACCGAATTAATGAGAGCTGAAAATACTAAGGAAGTTGTTTTTGCACCACAAAAATATCAGAATTGCAAGTTTATCTCACAATTCTGACTTTAGATCTAGCAATTATGGGTTGGTACCTCACAATTCAGATAAAATTGCAAGATAAAAAGTTGCAGTTACCTTTATGGGTTTCCATAGTTCTTAATGGTTGTTTACCAGTGGAAATGAAAGTGGTCCATGCAGCACTTGCAATTATATTCTGGTTCCTCTTTATCTTGAGTCCATCTTTCAAATGTAAGGTCTAAAAGATTGTTTTCAACTGTTTTCTCAATCCTCTGCCAGGCAAACTATTTTAAAGTGCGCCTATTATGGGTGATGAAAGGTTCTTATTTTGGTTTTGGGAGTCCCCAACAACAGGTTAACATGCATGCAAGGTCAAAAAACAGTTTCACTATCTTATAATATGCATTTACTTTTTACCTTATTTGCTCAACAACTCCCAAAAATTCACTCAACTGTTCATTTTTCCAAACCCCTCTGTGATGCTAATCTGTAATGATTGGATTGATTGGTATCCTTTTCATGAAATCATGCCTGTAATGCCCGATAAAGCAGTGTTTGTGAGTGCTGTGCTGTTTTGTGTACAGTGTTATCTGGGAAACTGCTATTTTACTGCTCCAAAAGCAGCACCTAGTTGCAAAGAATGAATTTACATTTTCATTAAAAACCAATGCGAATATACCAACAAGTGGGTGGGCAATAAGCTAATGTTCCCTGTTGATGGCTTGGGATTCAGACTCGACTCTTTCTTTTGAAAGAAAAAGGCTGCATCCAAAAACTGAAAATTTTGAAGGTATCATAGATGTTTCCTTTATTGCATTTGATATCCCACAATCCTGTGCGTTCCATTGTGTGACAGTTAAGCTAAAAAAATAGAGATGACATCTGAAAGTTGCAATCGGTGGTCAGTTTGTGTGTAAATGTATGTTTTTGATCAACGTTTTCCACTTTCGATGTCATTTCTAGTGCAAAATTAATGTTGCAGTAATTAAATATTGATATAGTTAGCACAAAAGCTCTCTAAATTTAGCTGTAGATCATCAAGCCGTTAGGCTGCTTCAGAAGTCTGTCTGAAATCAGTTTTCATTCATTTTTTACATTTTAAAAGATGTTTTCATTCACACTACACACTGTTACACACTACATGAAAGGACATTTTAAAAAATCCATAAAAGGGGCACTTTTAAGATGACCAGTGAATTTCATTCCAAAAGCTTTGGTGTGCATCACATCTAGTACGGTTTAATACTCTGTTATCATTTCTGGGAATGTTGCATTGGCAAGTTTTGGATGCTTAAACAGATCTTATTTTTGTTCGATACCGCAGTGACACCGGAAATTACACGCTTCACCTTTAAAAAGTCTTGACTATCCATATGTTATTTAAAAATGAAATTGGAGTGTAGAATAACTCAAATACTCAAATGAACCGCTTCTCTTCTCTTTATTAGGCATTTAAAGAAAACTTAAATTCAGAGAAAAATACATTTTTCTGAGTTAAGAGGCATTCAGCTATTTCACTCCCTCTGATGTGTTGACTTAAGATCATTATAAATTACGAGAATCAAGACAGCCTTATCCACCCTTATAATGAGGTATTGTGGAACAAAATATTATTTCTAGGGGTGAGAAGGAAAGTTTCTCTGAAGATTTGGCCTTTAAGTAGGTGACGAATTGTGCATCCGTCAGTATCAATTTCAGTGACAGCTTCGCCATTTGGAAAGTTTTAATAAGCTGCTTTCACAGCCGGAATAAATAGAATTTCACAAGATAAAAGCCTCTGTGACTTTTGAGAAAAGTGAAGGCACTGGATCCGGCCTTCTAGTGCAAAAGCAACTCAAGAGTGATAGATGATTGAAACAAACGTAACATGATGACAACATGATCATGTTTAAAAAGGATGAATCAACCCACAGAGAAGAATCAGGTGGCGTGACACTGATGGTCTCCAATCAGAGTTCAGAACACATTTGGTTTTCAGTGAAGGAAGCGGATGCTCATCTTCTGTTCGACATCCACTTTTTCCAATACCTGAAGAGAGAAAAATAAATAAATCACCCCAAAAACTTTGGAATCATTCAAACTTTTTAATATTTTTAGGGGAACAATTTAGCATTCCATCACTTGTTCACCAATGGATGCTTTGCAGTGAATGGGTGCCGTGAGAATGTGAGTCCACACGGCTCATAAACACATCACAATAATCCACACTCCAGTCCATCAATTAATGTAAAACAAATTATCGAATCCATCAAGACATTTTTAACTTGTTGCTTCCAGTTGAAAATGAATTTTCAAGCCATAATATTGCTTTCTAATCTGTCCAACTCAAAGACCAAATATTTTGGTGGATTTTGATATGAGAGGAAAATTGGGCGATTAACTTTTTCACTGGAGGAATAAATGATGCTTATTTTGGCATGCAACGACGGTTTTAAGTTAGAGCGCCTTTACAATGGGTTTGTTTCTCACAAACATGTGGCTTTCTATTCACAAGATGTTAATTGATAGAATAGAGTTGTGTGGATTACTTGTGGATAATTGTGATGTTTTGATCAGCTGTATGCACTCATCCTGACGGCACCCATTCACTGCAGAGGATTTACTGGTGAGGAAGTGATCTAATGCAAAATTTCTGCAGTTCTGTTTCATCTTGAATGGCCTGAAGAGGAGTACACTTTCAGCTATTTATTTTTGAATCTTTGGGTGGTCTATTCTCGTCCTATACCTACTGCTTTTCCTGGCATTACCTTGGTGAACTCGCTGAATGAGATACTCATGTCTCCATTAGTGTCAGCTTCCTGGATGGTCCTGTCTGCAATGCTTCCAAGTTGCTCATCAGAAATATTCACGCCAACCATCATTCTCAAAACCTGGAAAACACGCAAGTTTGAGTCTCTGTTTTACTTCTATTCTTCACATTATTATCTGGGGCCATCAAGTGGCTCAAGGGCAGACTGCAATTCCCCATGCATGCATGCACTTTTCCAAATTACTTATTTCCAAAGACTCCTGAGGTTCAAAAACACCATCTACTGAAACAAACCTGCAAAAAAGGTTCATTCTGGATTTTATAATGAGTGTTGACCCACACAGTAATAGTAAAGTAATACAAGTATACTAGATGCAAGTCTTTACATTTTATGAGACACACTGCATATGCTTCCTAGAAGTTAATTTTTCATTAAGTTGTTTATTTTTTTCAGGAAAAAATGGCATGTGAAATTCCAATGCTCCCAGAGTGGAATAAACCCAGCAAAAACAAAAGAAATCCAACTATGAATGAGTAAAATAAATATATGGTGTACCTTTAAGGGGGTAAATACAAAGGGATTTGTTAAAATAAATGAATTTTCCCAAACGGGAATGAATAGAAGGATAAGCATTCCCATGGGCTTCTAGACTGATTACACATTGCAATGATAATTCAGAAATATTTTGTAGCTACATCACACAACAGTATAAAACGGTTTTATACGTTTTGCATTTGTAAAATGTTAAAAAATATATTTACAAGCCTTTCATAGGTTTGTATTATTAAAAAAATCTAGTAATATGTACAAGCAAAGAAAATGTTTAAAATATAACAGTAGAATACCATGGGTTAATTCTGTTTCCATGTTTGACAGGAAAGTAAAAATGACATGTCCCTGAAGTCCCCTAAGCCTGATCCTCTGAAATACATCAGTAATAGGGTTTTCCTTGTCTAACAGAGCGTCTGCTGTGGAGATGAATAGCTGGTTTCACATGGCAAGGGCAGGTGAGTCAGTGGCTCTTTGTTCAGATCGTACAGAGCGTTCTTTTGTCAGAGACGGGACATTAAGCACAATTCTCTTACCTGTAGCAGTTCATCTCTAGAGATCTTGTCGTCTCTGTCAAGGTCGTATAACCGAAAAGCAACTGCAAAAAACAAAATATTATTAAAAGCTTAAAGTCGCATCACTTTGTGCAAGATGAACACACTGCAGGGACTGGTAACAGAGAACTGGTTTCCTGGGCAGAGATTAAGAGCAGCTAAAGCATGTTTACAGGATCCTTAAAAAAAGAGCAAGTTTAAGACCAGGATCTGTTCAAGCGATTTGTTTCCATTTGGGAAATGACTTTTTGCCTGCTTTTAAATGCTTAGAGACTGCTCCATTCTTGAAAGCTTTCAATGCATCTGTTATTTGGCCATTAAGTTTTTAAATGGGATTAAATGAGTTTCGTACTCATTCATTGTCTTGAGACTTTTCAAACTTAATAGCTTAAAGTGGTAATTAAAAACATAACATTTAAAAATGTTCATGGAGGTCCTTGTTTAAAATGGTTTTCGATTAGAATACGTTTTAAAATGCTATTTTATTTCTGTGAAGCAACGCTGAATTGTCAGCATCATTCCTCCAGTCTTCAGTGTCACATGATCCTTCAGAAATCATTCTGATATGCTACTTCGCTGCTCAAGAAACATTTCTTCTTATTATTAATATTGACAATGGTGCTGCTCAATATTATTGTGGACACAAACAAAACCTTGACATTAATATGCGAGGTGTTTGAGCTGGACTCACAGAGGAGTTTGTTGGCCCTGCTGTTGAGCGGCTCGCCAGAAGTCGGGTCTTTGTTTTTCTCGTTATCCTCCACAGGACGGAAGTGAGCCAGAGTCCTCATGAAGCCCCTGAAGTTCACCTGATCCTCACTGAAATACATGAGAGAGACACACAGAGACTTTAAAACTGACCACTAGTGGCCGACTGATGTGGTTTTAATGCGTGCAGAGCCAGATGCTGTCCCAGACAGACTCGCTGATGTCTAAACTCGAAACTGCTGTCCCACTTTAGACTCAATGTTTTTCACTGACGTGCCCACAAGGTGGTTTCTTGAGCCCACAGGAACATTCAAACAAACCACGAGATACCAGCCACACAATAGAGACAGTAATGATAGGGTTTACAGAAGTTACTGAATGTGATTTCATACAGTATCACTATTACAGCCAAAAATTCACACAAACAATGTTATGGAAACTACATTTTCTGAGAAACGGAGACAAAAGTTATGAAACCGCTCAAGAATTTGCCCTCAAACCCCAACACCTCCCCAACCACCAAAATAATTTAGAAGACGGAAATTGAAACCTATTATTTAAACCATAATTCATTGTGACATTATTTTCATAAACTGTAACGGCATTTCCCCCATTTTTTATGACTGTTTTGAAAAAATCAGTTCAAAAAGGTCAGTACATTTTGTCTTTTACAGTACACTTTTATCTGCTAGGAAATATTAAACTAATCAAAAGTGACTGTAAATATATTTTTAATTATACAAAAAATACAAATATTTCACATAAATGCTGTTATTTTTAACTTTTTATTCATCAGAAACCTATACTTTTTTTTGTAAAACTTTCTAAATAAATAGGCAGCACAACAATATTGATATTAATAAGATTTTTTTTTCCTTAAGCAGGAAATCAGCACATTAGAATGATTTCTGAATTTCCATGTGACACTGAAAACTGGAGTAAAGATGCTGAAAATTCAGCTATCATCACACACAGTTGTAATAGTTCAAAATATTACGGTTTTTACATTAATTGTCTTAAAAACTTATTTTCATAAAAATCGTTTCCATTCCTAAAACCTTTCAACAGTAGCGTGTAAATATATATTCATAATTAAAACATTTTTTGTCATGAAAACAATGTCACAATGCCAAAAAAAACAAAAGATACAAAAATATTAATTTGATTAACCCAGGTTCAAATTTATTATTTTCTTATTTTTATTTCTTTGCTTTTTGTGTGAAATACACACACATATTTCTCCTTTTCTCATTACCCATTAGTCTTTTCTTTTCCATTTACTTCTATTTAATTGCTTTCTTTCATTTGTGCAGTTCATTGTTCTTTGTAAAAGCAGAAAACAGTATTAAATCAGATCTGTGTGTATACACTGTATTATACTGGTGCAATAAAAGATGGAGCTGATGTTTCAAATGTCACATGTCAGGTTCCTCACCCCTCTGGGAAGAAGGCATTAATGATCCGATCGCCAAGAGGATTTATGGCCAACTCGGGAATCCTCTGGAAGTCTTCTCGGCTGAGAAGGAGAAAAAGAGAGGTAGAGAGGGGTTATTATTAATCATCAAGTCAAGTTGAGCTTTAGTGTCATTCTGCTACATGTGTGGACATACAGTGAAACCAAATGTCATGCCTCACAGGACCACAGTGCTACAGACAATCATGAAGTTAAACAGTACAAACCCATATATACTCTATATAAACGTTTACCTATACATAAATTAAAAAATACAAACTATACGAATGCTTCACATAATACTATACCTATAAACCGCAAACCTACTGCCAGATAAGTTTCAGGTTTTGCACACGGATACACCGACAGAAACAAGCCGGGTGCATACAGTAACACGAGAGACCGTCCTTATTTAATAACACATTGATTATTCTCATAAAACTGTCCTTCTCGAATGAAAAGCTGTTTTCCTTAGTGAGAAGCAAAGCTGCTGAAAACCTGACATGGTTTGTTTGTTTTCAGGCTTTTTACTTTGAGGCAGTAAGAGTTTTTCAGTTTGCGCACGTCTCTCTGTGCTCACTGGATCATGTAACATGTAATAAAGCAGGAAAGCCCTTCCCTAATTCGGAGAAAATGGGACTTGTTAAAAGGATACTTTGACGTGTACCAGCCTTTAAATGGCTGATATGAGTAATGGTGAATACTGTGTAATAATTACTGTGCTCAGTTAGAACTGTAATCACATCACAATAATGAAAAAGCAGTTTCATAATGGATTATTTCTGGGAGTAACCTTGTCGTGCATAAGGAAAGTCACGGAGTGACCTCCACATTAAGAAACATCACACACCTCGCTCTGATTTCTGAGACTGTTTACTGTTCAGACATGAGCCAGCATCTCTAATCTCAGCCTGACGGATGTTTGGGGTGATAACAAGAACAGAAAGTCATCAACACTGGAGGATTTTTAATATTAACCATATCGCTGATGACGTTTGTTGACCTAGCCATCTTCTCAGCTGATTTCAGACCACAGAGGATGTTGCGATTAAAAACAAACGATTAGAACAAGAACACAACTTGTGACTTCTGCATATTTGGTAAACAGAACGAGTTTAGTTTCATAAGACACGTCACAGAAATGATTTACAAAAGAGTCCGTTTTCAAGTAAAAAGTTGGGATATTATACACTTCCATACACAAGTTTGGGGGTTTTGAAAGAAGTCTCGTGCTCACCAAAGCGACATTTGAGCAAAAATGCAGTATTAATGTGAAATATTATTACAATTTTATATTTGAATTTATTTAAAAACTTAATTTATTTCTGTAATGAAAAGCTGAATTTTCAGCAGTCTTCAGTGTCACATGATTCTTCAGAAATCATTCTAATATGTTAATGTTCTTCACAACAAACATTTATGTTGCTATTATTCATTTTGAACGCAGTCGTGCAGCTATTTTTGTGGAAATACATTTTTCAAGGTTCTTTGATACATAGAAAGTATAAAAACAGCAACAACAACAGAAAACCTATGCAAGATTATAAATGTGAATAAAAGATGTCAATTTAATAGACCCTTGCTGGATAAAATGAATAATTTCTTAAAAAAAAAAAAAACAGTTCTTTTCTCCAAAAAATAAAATAAACTAAAATAAATAAATAAAATTGTTTTAATCCTTCAAAACACACCATTGTTTATTCTATCTGGCTATGATGGCATGCATTAAACTTCCTTTAGAAATGCTATCAAATCCATTTCAAGTATCAAATGCACAACAATTAAACACATTGCAAAACTTGTGGACAATGTGTGTGATAAATGCTTCATTTATCACCTGGATTTAACCATCGCCACTGTGTTATGGCTTTCTCATCTTCTTTATAACTACCTTTCATTGATCATAATCTCAGTGTGTACAGGTTAGTTATGAGGACACACAGAGGACGTTACGCAAACAACTTTGGCACAAGGAAGTACACGCTTCATAAGCTTCATAGCTTACAAGGAATATTTACAATAAAAGTCATATTTTTAGCAGTGTAATAGGAAAAACGTGTTTCCTCGCAGTCAAAACTCAAACACTGATCTATCCATTCCTTAACAGATTAACTATCAGAGCCTGAGGATGGTGAGAATGTTAACCAGAGAGCCAGAAAACATTCAAATGGAGACGATCAAAGGATGCTCAGTAAAAGCGAGCATGCAGACGTAACAAAGGGCCAAAGGTGTTACAACAACATGCTGTTAAAGTTCATTGTTACTCAACACATGTCATTCAGTGGCGTATGTCATACCTGAGCGCTCCATTTTCTCCTTTATCGAGACTGTGGAAGCGGCTGTAGAGGCGAGTGATCTGACTGTGGGAGACTGGAAAACACAAACACAACAAGGTCTGGTTAAGGAAGGACAGTGAACATTCAAGTCACAGATGTGATCATCAGATGGACAGTACTGGGTAAAGCTTATCTGAATGACCTTACACCAGAGATTTCTCAAACTCGACAAGAGATAGTGAACGTCTCGTCACAGAAGAGTTATCACATTGAGATCAGCGTAGACAGGATTTACGAAAACCATTTAGACACGGACACGCTTAAATGTTGAAACTTGATACTTATTTCAAAATAAAAAAGAAAAACATGAGAGTGACAGTGCTTTAAGTAAATACAGATTTTTTTTATAAATACATTTGTACTTTGCATTGGCTACATATTCTATAAAACTAAAACAAATGTGTACTTTTATATATTTTAATTATAGAAAAAAATGTGTACTTTAGATTTAAGCAAGCAAGTAAAAAATAAAATACAAAAAAAACTAATTAAAATTTTTAATATATATTAATACAATATGCCTAATGTCCTGGAAGTAAATTTATATATATATATATATATATATATATATATAAATAAATAAATAAAAGGACAAAATGTAACAAATATCCTGGAAGTAAATAAATATTTTTTTTCCTATTTTGTTATTTTTTTTCTATAAATAAGCATGTGTTTATTTAGGCTAATATATTACAAATATATTCTGGACTTTATTTGTTCACATTTGTTTTGTTTTTTACAATTTGTTTTCATAAAAAAAAAAAAAAATCAAACCAAATGAATAAAGACAAAAAGGAACACATTTCATAAGACTGGTTTGGATTCCAGCTTTGCTGTTTTTGCATCTCAAACTATTTCATAAGGTGCATCCTGGGATACTTGATGTATAATGGGCACTAACTGGATTATTTCCCTTCACTTCAACACAATTTAGCCAAACTAAATACATTTGTAAAGAAATCATTGTAAACTGAAACATCCAGTCACCAGAGAAAAGCTGCTTTGGCAGAGTCTGTATTCATGGAAAGCCAATTACTGACCACATCACGGGAACATCTTCCAGAATAATTCAGACTTTGATCAACACAAGTAAATGAGGTGAATGAACACAGAACCATCCAACATGATGAAGGAAGTCACACAGTGACGTTCAGCCAGGAGTTAAAACACAACCACATAAAGAGAAGCGGTGTGAAATCCTGGCTTCTACCCAGTAGGTTTTCACACCAGAGGACAAGAGCAGAAAATAACAGACAATTACAAGAAGGAGAGCACTTTATGTGGCTTTGAAGGAATGTAGTAAAATCTGGGTTTACAAGCATATGAAAAACACATGCATATAAATCTTGGCATTAGAAACTATGAATATTAACAGCTATTCAAAACATCTAAAAAAAACCTTTCGAGCTTGGTATGTGTGATCTGCAAAATAAAGACTAACATATAACCCATACAGCACCAATAATGTATAAAGCATATCCCCAGTCTATTTCTAGATGTTGTGGGGGTGGATGTTTCTCTCCCTGTGGTTCATCCGTATACAGAAGGCCGAAGCACAGAGACGGCGGAGACTGGAAATTATATTCCCTCATAGCATTTTGTAGAGCTCGAAGTGCAGTTGCACAGGTGCACATGGTATCATTAAAATCTAATTATTTACATCAGTGAAAACACGATCCAGACATAACTGCACCCAGTTAAATCCATTAAACATGAATGCATCATGTAATTCTTGTTTATATGCACAAACACAGTTGCAGCTTGTAAGAGATATGCATCAGTTGCCCCTCAATGCACGCCCCACTCATATCACAACACACACAGACCAGATGTTATATCTCTATCTAGGCAGTTGAAGCATAACATTCTCTGAGCTTCTTATTAACCAATAATATAAATTATATATATATATATATATATATATATATATATATATATATATATATATATATATATATATATATACACATTTTTTTAAATTATATATCTATAAGAGAGTGTATCTTGGATCCTGTAACTGGTTCCACCAAGTCTTTCTTCAAGATGCAAGCACAAAAACATACTTCTAAAATAGTTTTAGAAGGCGTTTAGTCATATATCATTACATCACAGGACACGAAATACTTCCTAAAAAGCTCTGTATTACATGTGTCATCATTTTCCAAACTCTCAAGCGATGTCTATATAACCCAGAAACGCTATTAATCCACCCGAAACCGCTACTTACATCCAGTTTCTTTCTTGATTTCTTCAATGTCCTCTTCTCTGAGTAGAGATGAAGCTCTGGAGCCCATGACTGCTGTTACTACTGGAGTTCAGCTCGAGCTAACGCATGAAATTCACTTCTGAACACCAAACATAGAGCTCTATAAAGCTGTCGGAGGAACGGTCGGCCTTCGCAGCTGTGTGTCCCGCGTTATCAACCTCCAGCTTCTTAAATACGACCGGTTAAGGAGCGACCCAAATCTAATCTAGCGGAATAAAGGAATAGTTTGAAGGGCTAAGCTAAAGGTTGGTCTGAGTGGAGCTACATGACGTCTGCAAATGCAGGAGTTTCGGACACGCCCATCGAATACTGCGCTGTGATTGGTCAGTAAGGTTGTCCGTCAACTGGGCGGGATTTAACGGGCCAGGTGTGTGGTGTGCTTTCTGCTGAGGGTGGAACACAAAATTCCTAGAAATCGCATAAAGCAGGTAGAGTGACAATGAAATGGGGATGCCATATAAGAAAAAATGCAGCATTCACAAAATGAGAACAGCACAATAGAACTGAAGGGTTACACAGAAAGCCATTCAAAAGACAATACCATATAACTATTTAAACTAATCGAATCTCATTTCTCTACAGTTTATACCTTTTGGGTCTTAAAAAGTGCTCCTATTATGGATTTCAGAAAATTACCTTTCATGCAATGTGTAGTAGCTCTAAGTAAATGAAAACGAATCGTTTGGGAGTCGTTGAGCAAATAAGGTAAAAATAAATGCATATTATAAGAAGATGAAAGTGTTTTTTGACCTTGCATGCATGTCAATCTGTTGTTGGGGACTCCCAAATCCAAAATGTAGCAACTCATAATGTAATAACTGCACATAATGTAACAAGTATTACATTATTATTTAATTAAAATGTTCATAATAATTTTCTCAAAACATAAGAAAATCTTGAGCTCATAATATAATAATAATTCTTAAATGTAATTTTTTTTTAACATAATGTAATAGGTTATTGTATGAGAAATGTATTACATTATGAACACACTGTGGCAACATATAATGTAATAACAGTTCATAAGGTAATACCAGAACATAATTTGAAACAATTATTATTATGTTTACAATATCATAATTATATTTCAATATAATACATCTGAGCACAAAATTATCATAGTTTGATTAAAAGAAAATTAAGCTTATTAGGCTACACTGTGAACTTTTTATATATTTATTTAAAAAAGCTTACTAATTTTGTGACTATGATATGCTTCATTTTTGAGATATAGGCGTGGTTTCACAGACAGGGCTTAGACTAAGCCAGGATTAGGCCATAGTTCAATTAGGACATATAAGTAATTTTTATAAATGTGCATTCAAAAAATTAAATTAAGTAAAAACATTACTGGTGTGCATTTTGAGACAAAATAAATGCATTGATTTATCTTAAGATCAGTCAGAGCAAGTTTCTTTCAGTTGAAACAGCTCAGACGTAGATTTTAGTCTGTGAAACCGAGGGATAGTCATTTAAATGGTTGTTATAAAAACTTCTTTATATTGTACACAAATGAATAGGCCTGATGTGTTTATAGTTTTGGTGATATGATCAGTTTATCATGTCACGCACAGTTTAGGGAGCTAATCATTCTCAAAAAAAAAAAAAAAAAAAAAAAAACTCCCAAGAGCACCCTTATTTGGACTGTAATGATAACATATTTGGAAAATTCTTCTGTGCATATTTACATTGGCGCTCTGGAGAGCATCAGATGTTACTATTTACAAGGTTTGCAGCATTGAACAGTGTTCTCTCTCTCTCTCTCCCTCTCTCTCTCTCTCTCGCTCTCTCGCGTTCTCTCATAGGCTAAATAACAGCACAAATATTTTAACTGTGCCTTATACTGTGCTGCTTATACTTTATTATATAAATATATAATTATGAAAAATTACAATATTTTTGGTCAGTTTATAATGTAATATTTCTCATAATGTAATAATTGTTACATTATAATCTCAATATTTTATTATACTTTTAGAAAATTACTACATTATTATTGTAATAAAATGCTCATAATGTACTAGATTATTACATTATGTGCAGTTTTTACATTACGTGCAGTTTTTACATTAAGAGTTGCTACATGATGAGGCACTTTAAAGGTAATGTATGCAGGATTGACACTGAGTGGTTGAACTAGGCCTTGGAGTCCAAAATCAAAATATCTTCAGACTTGATGCACACACAGGTTGTCAGACTGATGATTGGCAACACGGGCTGCCGGAATACAATTGGGTAAACTGGCAGTGGGTGGATTTCATGTTTCTTAAATATCTGCAAACATATTGTGGTATTTTTATGCTTTAGTAGAGTCAAAATCTTACATACAGCACCTTTACAGAAATACACTTTAAATCCTGATCTTCACATCTGGCTGAAAATAAACTTGCTTTTGTTGTTAAAAACTCAAGTATTATTATTATTATTATTATTATTATTATTAGTCCAACATTATTATAGTATTATTTTATAATAAGTATAAATTATTTTAAGTATAAAATAAATATTTTTTTTCTAGCAAATTATTTGAGTTAGTATTAATATTTTGAAAGAGCTATTTTCATACTTTGTTTTTAATTGTTTATTTTTTGTTAAAGTTTTAGTTATTTTATGTGCTTTTGTATATATTTTTTTTAATGATTACTATTTAGGTTTTCAGTTTTTTTTTTTAATTATTAATACTTTTATTTATTGCCATAGCAATCTTAGTGCTTCAACCTAGCAATTAACTGAAATAAGTTTAGTTTTTCCTCCATCTAATATCTATATTTTAGATTTATTTCAATTAAGAAAAACATGTTTTTAATAGTTTTAGCTTAACCCTGGATCAGACATTAAATTACACTGAATTCATTGTAGCTTGTTTGAAACTATAGTTTAAAAAAAAAAAAAAAAAAAAAAAACAGCACTGGGTTGTTGACAGATACACTGACTATTTTTTTTTACTTAGGTTCACCTGTTTGCTCAATACTTTCTTGGTATCAACCATGGATAAATCAGACAGTGACTAACGCAGTGTTGTTGGTGGAAGGATGCTACTGAGGACACGGGAAATAAAAACTAAAGACACCAATCAAAAAATGTTTTGCTTGTACATTTCAAAAGGAAAATGAAGAAACACTATATTTCCTAATAAGTTGTTAGCATGGCACACAACATCTTCCTCAAACCAAAGCAGTGAAGTACATTCAACCTCATGTTCACTTTATAATGAAATTGGAATTAAACTAAAAATATAAATTCAAACTAAATCAAACCTAACGACCAAAATAATGGCACATATTACATGATTTCATCTCAAAGACTCCTGACGGGTGTTGCAGGGACTAAAGACCATCAGTGCCTTTGGAAATAAATCTTCTGCAGAGATGAGAGCGTGTCAGGAAGCAGCAGTCAGAGCAGATAATCATGTGATCACTGGGCCGGAGAACAAGGTTCGGAGGACCCTAAAACGAGTGAACGTAAGGAAAGCAGCCGGACCTGATGGGATTTCTGGCCGTGTTCTGATGTCCTGCGCTGATCAGCTCGCTGGTGTGTTTAATAAAATCTGTCCTGATCCCTGTGCCTAAGAACAATAAACCCTCTTGTCTGAATGACTATCGTCTAGTTGTCCTCACATCAATAGTCATGAAGGTCTTTGAGGGACTGGTTAAAAACTACATTTGATCCTCCATCCCGGATACTTTGGACCCTCTTCAGTTTGCCCCAATAGATCCACTAAAGATGCCATCTCTCACACCCTGCATTCTTCTCTCACACACATTGACAGCAATAACAGGAGCTATATAAGGCTGCTATTTATCGACTATAGCTCAGCTTTCAATACTATAGTCCCCATCTAGCTTGCTTCTAAACACTTCACTCTGCAACTGGATCCTTGATTTCCTCACTGGAAGACCTCAAGCGGTGAAACTAGGCAAGTACACCTCCAGCTCCATCACCCTGAAAGTAGGAGACCCACAGGGCTGTGTCCTGAGTCCCCTGCTCGACTCTCTCTACACACAAGACTGCGAGTCTTCGCACAGCTGCACATCTATAATCAAATGGTGGTTCTGGGCCTAATTGACAAAAATAATGAGACCACATTCTTGGATGAGGTAGAGAAACTCACATCATAGTGCCAGGACAACTGTCTCTCTCTGAATGTGAGCAAAACGAAAGAGCTGATTGTGGACTTCAGGAAGAGACAGCAGCAGCCCCTGCACATGATTTGGACTACTCACATTCAAACACAGGTTAATAAAGCCAGGCAAAGACTGTACCATCTGCGACAGCTGAGAAAATTCAGGGTGTCACCAGCAATCCTAAAAACTTTCTATTCAGGGGCTATGCTCTACCCTCTCTGCAGGACATCTACCTCAAACACTGCAAAAGCAGAGCTGTTAAAATCATCAAGGACTCCATCCACCCCAGTAACCATCTTTTCATTAGCTGCCATCTGGTAAGCCTGATGGCAAAAAAAATTGAGAGTCTTAGGAGTTTCTTCCCCAGGCCATCAGGCTCCTGAACTCAAACCAGCCTCTTAACATCACTTAATGTTCATCAATTAAGAAAAACATGTTTTTAATAGTTTTAGCTTAACCCTGGATCAGACATTAAATTACACTGAATTCATTGTAGCTTGTTTGAAACTATAGTTTAAAAAAAAAAAAAAAAAAAAAAACAGCACTGGGTTGTTGACAGATACACTGACTATTTTTTTTCACTTTGGTTCACCTGTTTGCTCAATACTTTCTTGGTATCAACCATGGATAAATCAGACAGTGACTAACGCAGTGTTGTTGGTGGAAGGATGCTACTGAGGACACGGGAAATAAAAACTAAAGACACCAATCAAAAAATGTTTTGGTTGTAACATTTCAAAAGGAAAATGAAGAAACACTATATTTCCTAATAAGTTGTTAGCATGTCACACAACATCTTCCTCAAACCAAAGCAGTGAAGTACATTCAACCTCATGTTCACTTTATAATGAAATTGGAATTAAACTAAAATGTGATCACTGGGCCGGAGAACAAGGTTCGGAGGACCCTAAAACGAGTGAACGTAAGGAAAGCAGCCGGACCTGATGGGATTTCTGGCCGTGTTCTGATGTCCTGCATTGATCAGCTCGCTGGTGTGTTTAATAAAATCTATCCTGATCCCTTTGTCCAAGAACAATAAACCCTCTGCATAGTAGGAACTTCCTTAGTGTATACTCGTTCTGTTTTTCTTTTTCCTAAATTCTTGTACTAGAAATAAAAAAGATCTGCAATGCATTGTGATGCTGAGAAAAATTATTTTGAATTCATTATCATAAACATGTTACTTTACACAGCGCTGGTCAGAATGAGCCAATCAATTATTATTAGGTAATAGAGTCATTTTATAGATGTTTTGCTGTGGCGGGTTTCAATTTAAATAACATTTGACATATCTTAGCCTTTTAGCATACACATCTCCTCTAGATGGCAAAAAAAGTTTGAAGGTGACACAAATGTGGTTGAACAACAGAGGAATCAAGCGCCCACTAGAGGAGAAACAGCGTTGTGTGTTTGCGCGGCAATGCTGCCATCTACTGCACGGAGAGGGAAGTGTGTAAAACAACAATAAAACAATGGGAAAACATCTATTCGTTTAGATAGGATACAAATATGCTCATTATTTAACAATCTCAACAACTATGAAAATAACAGTCCACAAAATGTATGTGGAAAAATAACAGATAAACCAGAACCAGAAATATTAAGCTGGAAGGAGATGTGGAAAATTAAACCAAACCTCGGAATTAAAACAAAAGAAAGCAAATAGTTTAAATGAATAAATAAATAAATAGGCT
Source organism: Carassius auratus (assembly GCF_003368295.1). NCBI lineage: Eukaryota > Metazoa > Chordata > Actinopteri > Cypriniformes > Cyprinidae > Carassius > Carassius auratus. Next base: position 2,660,152 of record NC_039280.1, read on the forward strand.
ACACATTTAAAATAGCAGTGGTGGTAGATTTATTATTATTATTATTATTATTATTATACAAAACAAAGGTGAAACAAAACATTCATCACAAAACAGCTATTATTATTATTACTAAATATTTGAGAATAAATGGCAGAGAGCATGGGCGTAGGGGTTTGCAGCAGCATATGTGTATGGAGTGGTAGTCCAAACGCCTATTACATGCTTTCATGCAGCTGGGTAAATATTGACCCTGGTTACTTGCCTACATAGATGCCCTCAGCTCATTTGAGAGAGAGAGAGAAAGACCCCCTGGACTGAAGAAATTAAAAAGCGGTTGTCATATATATTATATTTAACAAAAAATGCTTTTTCAAAAATGTGTAAAAAAAATAAATAATACACTGGTAGAAAATTATATATTTATATATATATATATATATATTTTTTTTATTATTATTATTTTCATTGTTGTTTTGTTTTAAAATACAGGCTATATTAGATTTTTTATTGATTTTAATATATATTGTAATTTATTTTATTTTTATTTATTTATTTTTGTTGCATGGCAATATATTGCTTATAGTTTATGTTAACCAATGCATTAACTCAGTGGTTCCCAACCCTATGGTCCCTGCTCCTGGAAGACCCCCAACACTGCACATTTTGCATGTCTCCTTTCTCTGACACACCAATTCCAGGTCTTGACTTGTGGAGTCTCTACTAATGAGCTGATGACCTGAATCAGGTGTGTTTGATTAAGGAGATGACTGCACTGTTGGTGTGCCTCCAGGACCAGGGTTGGGAGCCATTGCATTAACTGATATTAACAAATATGACATAAATTGCCCCCTGAAATCCAACTAGCACAGGGTTTAATTAGTTTAGATGATTCCAGGTAAAGAGCTCACAACACTTTTATTGAAACAGGTGGCTTTCCATTCCTGAAAATAAACTGATTTTAGTGCATAGGGCACCTTAAGCTCAATAAAAGAGCAAATGTCTCCTCCTGCCAAGAAATATCCCGAGTTGAGTGGTTGCATGACTTGTAATACAAAGCTTACCGTTTTAAACCCTGGGCCGAGGCCTGCGTTTACTCACGCGGGACAGGGAAACGGCCAGTGCCCGGTTGTTGCTCTTGGACGTCTTGACTTCTCTTGCTCTGTAAACCCATATGCTCTAATGACTTCCAGCAACTTTATCTGTGCGAGATCTTCTGTGAAAGCGCTGGGGGTCGAATATCTTCGATCTATCCCAGTTTATGGCACTTTTACAGAACAGGAGTTATATGTGAACGCGAAGACCTTTGCAAACTGATACTTTTCCTTCACAAACAGTCAGTCAATGTGGATGGAAACACACTTGTAGAGTTCTGAAAGCACTCTTGTCTAAAGATCGCAGGTGCAGCAATAAAGAAGAGAGAGAGGAAGATGGAGTCAGGAACCATGCTGTCGTTTCCACTAGAATTTAAAAATGAATTCTTCTCTGTTTCGTGTCATGAATAACCACACATTTTATCCAGTGAAATACAAGAGAAACATTTTCATGCGGACAGTGGATGGTAGGTTTATACAAGTCCTTAAAAAAACACCAAAAGCGGTCCATAACTCGTGCGCTATATTCCAAATCTTATAGTATTTTCCCCTTCTGTTAAAGCTTTCGAATCTCACTTATAGTCATACGTTCAATCCCATCTACATTGTTTAATTAAATCCTTAAAGGCTTAATTTATAATTGAAATTAAGCATGAATGATATTTGAAACTTCTGTTATGCTTTAGTATTTTCCAGATTAATAACGCCACTTTCTAGAAAAGAACAGCATTACATTTTCATGTACAAATGCTCTACAATCTTTTAATTTGATACTTGGTGGAGTGTGATTTAACCTACATAGGCTAATTAATTTTAAGTCATAGACTATTTTACTTCAAATTGTGTTGGGTGAAATATAAGGAATAATTTTCAAAGTTACAATGTAAGGCCTTAATTAATTTGCATTGAATTATTTATCAGTTGCATTGATCCACGGGGAAATGAGGAAAACGCAAGCAGAATCATAGTTTTTGAATAATATTACGCATTTATTAATTTCCAGAACGTCTCTTCATCTTCGTTTTCTGTTTTCATTGCATTGACTTACGGTGCTAATTTAAACACAGACATATCCAAATCGCTGTGCAATTAGAGGAACAGTTTTCAGATAATAAATGCTCTGTAATAAATCTTTCAAATTATATGCCAAGACTAATGAATAGTTAAACAATAAAACACTAAAGGTAATTCACTCAAAATTAAAACACAATGCATTGTTTTATTCTCTGAAATTACAAACGCTAGGAGTCGCCAATGTCACAGAGATCAATTTCATGAACACTTTAAACTGTGTGTGGCCTTATGAAAGCTGATACAGGCAGCCAGATATTACAAAAACACCAGACTGGGTTTTAAAAGGAGTTATAATGTATTTTGTGCAGTTGTTGTGTAATATACCTCATCTTAAAATAATATGACTATTATAATGTTTTCATAGAATTGAGAAGAACCATAGGCTATAAACCTGATGGCTGATGCTTTAATGTAGCAAGTATCATTTTGGGATCTATTAATGCAAAAAGAATGCCAAAAATCGTAATGCAAAATATATATATTTTTTTGTCTTTTATTTTTTAAAGATTTTATGATAAAATCTTTTTTTTTCCCATGTTATCATAGTTTAGTGCTCTGAACACATATCCAACTGAAGTCAAGAAACATCAGCCGTAGGTAAAGCACACTATACCCTTGATCTTCCCTCAGCATCTCTGTCTGTGTCTCTCTTTAGGGTTTAAGGGCTTTAGTCTAATAGCTCCATTAGCTATAGCCAGTGGAATTAAGTAGCATAACAGCAGCTACTGCTTTAACCATCAATAACACACATGCTTTACTAACGGTGCTTTCTTTCTTTCTTTCTTTCTTTCTTTCTTTCTTTCTTTTTATATCAGAAAAAAGAAATACTGAGCAAAATGATCATTGTTTTTAGTGCAAAAATAGCCTCTACTAATATTACAATTGCACCCCAAAGATAAAATTATAAGATGTGCTCACCCTCCAAAAATCAAGCGACTCAATGATACACACATGCTTTCGGTTCAGTAAAGATCCATCTGTGGTGAGCAACAGTAACACACCATTTAACAACTCGTGCTTTGTTTTATCCATTGTTTGCTTCTTCTGTCCACTTTTCCCTTTTGAAAACGAAAGCCTCTGGCTGTTAACCATTTTCTCTGTCTGGAGCACAAAACACAGTGGAGATTCGTTCAAATGCGACAAATCAGCCTTTGTCTCATTTTGTTAGCCATCTTGAATGCATTTTGAGCCACAATGCATTATGGGATCACATTTACCATAAAGAATAGGCCTGTATGTGATGCTGCCTTAAAATTTGACAGCATATTGTGCTTATAAAGCTTTAAAATCCTGCATTAAGTCGGCAGCTGACTAGATTCTAGTGAGCTGGTATCTTCATGAAAAGGATCTGTTTTATAACACAGAAAACACATAAAGCATATGTAAGCGGCACAAAGAGACTTAGCTTTTATTCAAAAACACTGTTTTTTTATTCGTGACCATTGCCTGTTTTTAGAGCGTTTCATTCAAGTCCAAAATTTCACTTAGTTTTCAGTGCAGCTCAAAAGCAGTTTGGCTAATGAGGCCTGATATGAAACAACAGACTGCGTTGTGGGCCATTAGAGCACGCTCACGCACACTGCAAATGAGACGGGATGCCAGGAAGACTTTCCTAGGAGAGTCTCGGATGAAAGCAAAGTTCTGTGGAGGATCTTCAGCAGAGACGATCAAAGAATAGACACAGACACACACACACACACACACGCGCGTGCGGTGGGTTTGGTGAGGTAATCTGGAGCATTAACACGTTTGAAACGTTCCCTGTGATCCACCTCCGCTCTGTCATCTCTGAGGAAAACCCCCTCATCAACATGACTCTTTCTTTCCAGGCCTAAAAAAAGAGTGCGAGCTTTGTTTCTCCTCTCATTCCCTGTGTTTTATCTTGGTAATTATGTCTAAATGTGAATGCTGTTGAGAAGAGATGGCTCTGTTTCAGCCTCGGGGGAGCAGATGTGAAGGTGTTCGATTTCTGAGATTGTTAAACATATATATACACGGACACACACTGCTGTCTAATCCTGTAGGAAATAAAAAGACAAATGATGTCTTTTAAACGTTGCACTCATTTTTCCTAGACAATAGGAGTTAATGGTGATCCGTGGGAACAAAGACCCCATTAACTTCAGAAGATATCAGAGCGATGTCTCAAACTGTGCTTAGTCAGTTAGAGATTACAAATTGAACACAAAACTCTTCGCAAAAACAAATGTCAAGTTATGCAACACACATTAATTTCACAGCTCACTTATTTCAGTTGCATCAGTTTGTTTTTTCTCCAAATGAATGGTGTTGCAGTGATGATGTATTTTTGTAGGACACCCCAGACGTTAGCATGACCCTGGTTTCTTTGACAAAAACCAAATGGTATTTTCCACTGGCTTTTGTATTATTGCAGAAAATACTGATGTGTATTATGTAGCTAATGGAATAAAATATGAAAATGTCTTGTGTTAAGTTTATTTCAGACATTTAACCCAAAAAAAAAACATAAAACAACAAGAACAAAACGTTAAATTGAGAGGATGATGAGATGGACGTTACCTCATTTCCGGGTTTTGACTTACAAAAGTACCTCCTTTTGCAGCACATAATTTTTTTCGTTTATTCTTTTTTTTTATTGCATTCTGAACCATTTATTCAATCAATTCATTCAAAACGTCTATTTTATTCAGCAACGAAGTGAGTGACTGTCTTTACGATTAGCTTATTCATGGAAGAGTGAGTCATTGAATCATTTACTCATCTGATTCATTCAAAAACGTGAATCCATTCAGAAATTAAACATTGCTAGGTTATACTTTGCCATTTGTTAAATATTTTTTGTTGGAGTCAGAAAAAATAGACAAAACAACTGGGAATATTATGTTTAATATTATTTTTTGAACTATTGTAGGCTACCTATAAAAGCAATATATTACACTCGCAATCATGTTTTTGTGTGTGTGTGTGTGTTTTATTATTATGAGTAACTACCACTGAAGAACACAACTCTTGCTGGTATGATATTGCTTGAATATTAAGTAGACATACTTTAAATATATTTTCAGGGTATTTTTCCATGAATGTCAAAACAAATGTGCTCCGAATTACCGTCCAGTCCCTGAGTCACGACTCCCAGAACAGAGGAGTGAAGAGTGAAGATCAGACCCCCAGCTGACTGTATGTCATTGCTGACCTATTTTACAGTTATAATTACCATAATCGCTCTCTCTCTGAAAAATACACACGGTCACACACACACATTCACACACAGTCTGCTGTGCTCACTGTAACTCTACACCATTTCAAAGACAGCCTGAGGAACATGATTAAAGATGCTGCTTTATTCCACACAGATTGAGCTGAAATTATTGCAACCTTCTAAATACAAATGTCAATCTATCCATCCATCCATCATCTAGCATACTATTGTAACTTTTAGCTATTATTCTTTCATTTTTTAATGAATCTTTTTAGCTATATTTCTGTCTATGGCTTTATGGTTAGATCTATAAATCTAAACTGGCTGCTTTTAGAAGGAAACAAATGAAATGTCATCACAAGCATTTCCCAGATCTTCATGAGGAGGGTTGTTCCCGTGGACTGTGTCTACAGGGAGATGTGCTGATGGGGGAATGAGGGGGTGTGAGAGGGTTTAACCCCCCCCAGCCTCTGTTTCTCCCAAAATCAGTTAATGAGCCAAGATGCCTTATAAGATCCAATCTCAAGCCCTGCGTGCACCTCCTCCTGATTTCCCGGGTTTTGCAGGAAACAATATCTATTCTTGTTGGAGTTTGATCGCATGTCATTTTTATGTGAGAAAACCAGCCTGCTGCATCAGTTCTCATGATGCATTGTGGGAATGGGGCCTCTTTTTTGCTTTTAGCGTTGAAGGTGGACATTCATATTTGTTTGATTGTTACACAAGCAGATGAGTGTAAAATCTGATAGAAATTATAATATATATAATATTTTCTTCTTCTTATTATTATTTGTTTTGTGAGGTACAATAGTCAGGTATATTGTTATATTTTGAATGTAAAACAAAATAAAAATGATATTTATTTATAATAAATAATTTAGCCTATATAATAAATAAATTATTCTTTATAAAAAATAAACACAAATATGTCAATAGTTGACAAACAGTATTAATTAGACAAACAGATACAAAATGAGATAGTTTAGTCTTGGAAGAATTGATGTTTGAATGATTGGAGATTGATTTAATTATTGTGACTTTTGATCAAAGACTTCTCTGGTGTCTGGCTAAATCTGAGCACAACACAGACGTTATGAAATATTATATAAAATGTATATTATTACACAAGCAGGAGACTACAGCAAAGTCAGTTTGGTTTGAGTTTTGATGAGATGTTAATGATTTTAACTTTTCCCCATTACTTAAATTCAGACGAAGTCATCTCTGGTCTCTGTCCCCTTCTGAGTGGGAATGTGAGAATAATCATCAGTTTTTGGTCCCTGTGGTCTCTGTTTCACGGTCTCTGTGTGGGAATCGTGATTTTGGACACAGTTTCTCTTTCCCATCCCAGTCTGTTTTTCTCCGGTTCAGTTAAAAAATAGTCCCGCGCTCACGGGCTCCCGAGGCAAACCGGTTCCAGCCCGCTTGTTCCCTCTTCTCACGGAGGCTGGGAAGAGAGAGGTCAGTACAGCTGTAATGGCTTTCGTATGGATGCAGGTACCAAAGGGCTCCCTCATGACCCAGGAAGTGGTTTCCATGAGAAACCAAAGCTGCTTTTCACAGTCCCTTATTTTTCCAAAATATATCAGCTCTTGTTTGTCTTTGTACGACTTTTTTTCTTTCATGTGACTTCCCACAGCCACAGTTAATAAAGATGAAGTCGTTGTTCAAAATACATAAATTCAACCCTGATGAAGTTGGTAATATTGTTGTTTCTTTTACTGTTTTTAAGGGAAGTCTCTAATGCTCAATAAAGCTGAATTTATTTGATCTAAAACACTGTTAAAATAGTCATATTGTGACATATTATTACAATTTTAGATAATGGTTTTCTTATTGAATAGATGTTTTAATATGTAATTTATTCCTGTGATGCAAAGCTGTCTTCAGTGTTATATGATCCTTCAGAAATTAGTCACTTTGGTGCATTTCTCAAATCAGAGTGCAACCTCCACATCATCTAGTCATTTATACGCATCACAAAACCAGTTTCTGGTTCTTTTGAACAAGTTGTGATAGCTTTTGAACATTCATGCAATTGATTATGCACATTTATCTGCGGTTTCCTACATTATCAGTTGCTAATGTCATGTAGCTCAAAATGTATTCTATAGTTTTCTGTGCAATAGTCTTACACCTCAAAACATCTAGGCTTTAGTTCATCGTATAAGTCATTAAATCCAAAATGGTTCATCTAGTTGTCATAAACTGCCAAGCACACTTTTTATTTTTATTTTTACACATTATTATTAGACTTTTTGTCAGTTTGGCATGAATTGCATAATCAATTGCATGAATGTACAAAAGCTATCGCAACTTGTTGAAAAGAACGAGAAACTGGTTTTGTGATGCGTATAAATGACTAGATGATGTGGAGGTTGCACAAGTAGTTTTGAGAATTTCATTTCTGATTTGAGAAATGCACCAAAGTGACTGAGAAAAACTGTAATAGAAAGCTCAAGAGAACCGCAATAATATCTTAACATTAATTAAGATTAATCATGTTAAATTTCCTTATACTTCAGCTGTTTCTCTGAGAAATCCAATGGAGCTGTGACGCCTGACTAGGCCTCGTTTCACTTCTTAAAAAGTCCTTTGGGAGATGAGATAGAATACTCTGAGGTGAAAGACTTGCTAGAGATGGGAGATTTTGCGATAACCTTGTGTTTTTAAAGTTTGTAAAGAGCATTTCCCTTGAGCTTTAGTGAATTAAAAGCTTGACGTTTATCTGCGCTCTGTGGGAGAGTGACTGTTCAACAGGAAAATAGAAGATGTAATAATATTTCTAAAGCTTGTTTGAATCCAAAATATAAGACTCCAAAAACACCAACAACTCACTGATACTAGATTTATCACTGACAAGACCTGTCACATGACTATGACAAAGATAGATGGATAGAATGATAGAACGATAGAACGATAGAACGATGGATAGATAGATAGATAGATAGATAATGATAGAACGATAGATAGATAGATAGATAGATAGATAGATAGATAGATAGATAATGATAGAACGATAGATAGATAGATAGATAGATAGATAGATAGATAGATAGACAGATAGATAAATAGATAGATAGATAGATAGATAGATAGATAGATAGATAGATAGATAGATAGATAGATAGATAGATAGACAGATAGATAAATAGATAGATAGATAGATAGATAGATAGATAGATAGATAGATAGATAGATAATGATAGAACGATAGAACGATAGAATGATAGATAGATAGATAGATAGATAGATAGATAGATAGATAGATAGATAGATAATGATAGAACGATAGAACGATAGATAGATAGATAGACAGACAATGATAAATAGAACGATAGATAGAACGATAGATAGATAGAATGATAGAACAAAAGAACGATAGATAGATAGATAGATAGACAGACAATGATAAATAGAACGATAGATAGATAGATAGATAGATAGATAGATAGATAGATAGATAGATAGATAGATAGATAGATAGATAGATAGATAGATGATAGAACGATAGATAGATAGATAGATAGATAGATAGATAGATAACGATAGATAGATAGATAGATAGATAGATAATGATAGAATGATAGATAATGATAGAACGATAGAACGATAGATAGATAGATAGATAGATAGATAGATAGATAGATAGATAGATAGATAATGATAGAACGATAGATAGATAGATAGATAGATAGATAGATAGATAGATAGATAGATAGATAGATAACGATAGAACGATAGATAAATAGATAGATAGATAGATAGATAGATAGATAGATAGATAGATAGATAAACAGATAACGGTAGAACGATAGAACGATAGATAGATAGATAGATAGATAGATAGATAGATAGATAGATAGAAACAAGTCAAGTTTGTGCTATAACAGAATGCTAACTCAATGCCAAAATCAAGACAGTAGTGTTCTTATTTTCTGTTGAAATGCTGCAGACTCCCATCAGCCCCGTCATATTCACTAACACGACTCATTAGGTGATTTACTGTTTATATTTACGTCCCGCAGAGGGTGATGCAAGTGACCGCATGCAATTGAGTCTTTTCCACTAATTACCTGTTCTGACAGTAATAAGTGCTGACTGCATGACAGGTCTGGAAGCAGCAGAGCTCTGTGTTTGTGTCCTGAGGGCTTTCAGACATTACTGTTAAATCTGATGAACCATGTGAATCTTCACACTTCTTCCATTCTATGTGAAACTATCGAGTAGCTGCTGTTTGTCCGGTGGAAAGCGTGAAAACTGAGCTCAGCTACGATTGTGTGAAGTGACAAGCTGTTAGTGAGAACCTGCTCTAAAGTGACAGAAAGCACGTCCACACATAAACATACTGACATTCACTTAGAGAAGACAAACTCTGAGTGTTGGCATGAGCATTTGAAAAAACAAACCTTCACATTTGGGGGTTATAAGCAAGGGACGTGAAGTTTGACAGCTTAATTTGACACAATTTTATTTATTTCTTCTACTACTACATTAACATTACATTTAGTCGTGTAGCAGATTTAGCGGAGTAAAACTGCTATGATTTGTGTAAATTAAAGGTTTTTCTAGGCCACTTACACTACTGTTCAAATGTTTGGGGACTGTAATTTATATATATTTAAAGGAATTTGTACTTTTAATCAGCAAGGATGCATAAAATTGATTAAAAGTGACAGCAAAGACATTTAAAATGTTACAAAAGATTTGTTTATTTCAATGAATTGCTGAAAGCTAGAGTTTCCACAAAAACATTAAACAGTGTTTCAAAATTCAAAATTTCAACACTGATAATAAAAATAATTAATCAGCATCTAGAATGATTTCTGAAGGATCATGTGACCCTGAAACTGGAGTAATGATGATGAAAATTCAGCCTGGCATCACAGGAACATTTCCAATATATTAAAACAGAAAGAATAGTAATATTTATACATATGAATATAGTAATATTATATTAACAAGTTACTAATATTAGTAATACAGTAATAATACACAATATTACTGAGTTTACTGTACTTTTGCTTAAATACTGTAAGTGCATCCTTGGTGAGCAGAAGAGACTTGTTTAAAAACATAAAAATTTTTACCAACCTCAAACCTTTTTTACTTTTTATTGTTTTGTTATTTTTTATTTTTTTTGATATATGTTATTGCAAATATTTTGTGCTAGACTATGGTAGACTGCATCATTTTAAAATTTAGAAATAGTTTCATTTCTGTCTGTAGAACTATTTAAGTGGCGGAAATATGTTAAACCTTTCGACCTGCATGATCTCAAACATATGACACCACTGAAATGTGGAAATGTTGAGGAAATTTAATTTATATAATTTTTTTGTGGCATTGTAAAATCAATGGCTGAATTACAAAAACATAAACATTAAGTAAATGAAATTCAAAATGACAAACAAATCCTGATCTTTTTTTAATTAAAATGCATAAAAAAAACTACATCATTAGCACACAATGAAGGAACAAAAGAGCATATTTTGGAACCATAATTACAAACGTACAATGAGTGAAAAAGACAATTTGTTCAACAGGAGTGTGTTTTAACTCTTTCAGCATTATAAGGATCTGTGCACTTAACAAATGCCACGACTCGTGATATTCACTTCACTGGCAACATTTGGGTTGTGTTCCAAAACCTACTGCTAGCCACATAGACTTATGCCTTGAAATAAGTGACTGATTTAGGGAGAAACCCACAGGCATATTTGCACCGCTCATACTTTTTTTTGGAACAGATTGTGTGTTGCATACATAGGGAGCTCACTACACTCTTAAAAATAAAGGTTCTACAAGGGTGTCTTCCTAGCAATGCATAGAAAAAAAATGTTTTGGTTCCCTTAGGTGAACAGAACCATTTATTTTCCTGCCTTTTTAACATTTTTAAAAATCTAAAGAATGCTTTCCTCTTCGGAATGTTTCCATGGATTTGAAAGATTCTTCACGGAACCTTCAATGCCTGTAAATAACCTTTATTTTCAAAAGTTAGGTTTTGGAACAGAACCTTCATGTCTGTAGATTGTTCAGTGCAGAAGCACACAAACAGTATTGATACAGTGGAAATAAATAGGTATGATTTGGGGTCAGCAAATCTTAATTTAGCTTGATCCATCTCAAACTCTTTGGAGAAAATACAGCTGTTACACTGACAGGATTTGATATCCACACACATTAATAGATTCAGACCGAGGCACTGAGAGAGAATCATACGGCACAGAAGCAACTAGTTTACCCAGGGTTTCTATTACCCAGAAGTCCTTGCAGGAGAGAATCGACTCCCGCATGTAACTAGACCAGCTCACATTTTGAATCCATCCTTCCTGTAGCCTGCAGCTTGGGGCTATAATCAAGCAGAGGCACAATGGGAAGGAAAATAACCGCCCACATAAAGGCATCAAAGCGGCCGTGAATCAAGCTGAACACGGGCACTTCTGCTTGGATAACAAGGCCTGAAGGATGACCAGTGATTGCGAAAGGAGATACGTCTCTCTTCATCCATCTTTCTACTTGTTTCCTTTGCTCTTTTGGGGCTCATGGCCCTCAGGTGATGGCAGCAGGTGTGAGCATGGGAAAAACCTCTGGGTTATGCTCTGAAATATTCACTTACACCTGTTACGTGGATGTATGTGTGTGTGTGTGTGTGTGTATGTGTGTGTGTGTCATGGCCACTTTACCCTCCTTGTAGGAGCTTGTGCATGGTTTTGTTATTCAAATAATCACGGGCGATCTCCTTTCAAACGTGCCCAATTATTGTCTCTGATTTCAGTCATTCCAAGAACAAGGTAGGTAAAATAGACTCATAATGTAGGTGCTTAGAGCAACATATTTTTCACACTTTAGAGATGTGGAATGACAACAGGTGATTGTTGGACTCTTTGGCTTGTGATGGTTGAGGCCTTTCAGGCACATGACTGAATATCACGTGGAATTCAATCCGGTAAGAATGTCTCATTATGTGGTTTAACAAGGACATCGAACCTCTTAAATAAATCTTTTAGTGCATTAAAGCTGCATTGGAAAACATAGGCATTACATTAAAACTTTTGTATAATTTAGAAAGAATATATTACAGTAGCACAACTTCCAATTTTATATTAAAACAAAGAAAAATAAAAAACTAACATGAAATGATTGTGACCTGGAAACGAACAAAATAGAAACTCTTTGGCTCAAAAAAAAAAAAAAAAAAAAAAAAAACATTAAAACTGAGCTCAAATCAATAGTCTGAAGAAAGTCTTAAAAAGCAATCAACATTGAGAAAAAAAAATACTCTTAAAGCTATAAAAAAAAAAACTCTCCACAAGTTCAAAGATGAATAAATTGTTTGTGATTTTGGTATGAAGCAAGAAAAAATAAAAATAAATCAACAACCTGTCTGTTTGTGACACTGTTTTACGTTTCTACAAATCGAGAACCTGCAACTGAAGGGTGAATCTCACCAAAGCACATCTAGATCATATTTCACCCTAAAATCAAAGCAAAAAATATTTTTGCATAATGAAAACGATGCCTAAGTTGATGTAAATTCAGATGATTTGCAAATGAAATAATATATCTTTTTTTTTTTTTTTTTTTTTGCATTTCAATAATAAGAACGTAAGGGTCAAATGTGCTTCAAACAATGTCACAATGCAAATGCAATAATGAATGGTTCTAAAAAAAAATAAAAATGAGCATCATTGTAGTCATGCAAAATATAATTTCTCATTAAACATGACCTGAATATGTTCCTGACAGGTTTTGTGATATTCACCCTAAATCCGTTTCTATGAAAAACCCACTGACATAACATCTCACAAAGCTCCACACTTGTATTTATAGGATCACATCTCACCATTTCAAGACTATTTTAGCAAGTTTGGAAAGTACCTGAAACTCATGGCTAGCATCTTTGTTTATCCTCATATTTACACATTAAAAGTCCCACAGTCCTGCAGCTCTGTGAAGCTCTTTCATACTGTCTGCACGACACGTTTCGTGGTCGCAAAGCACTCTGGGAATTACAGCGTTCAGGCAGATTGGTTTTTAAAGGCTGGATAAACTGGCTTTTTTTTCAGATACAGGCTCATCAGAATGTCTTTTCTTTGGTTTTTCAGCTTTTTTAGTAAGAAAAGTTGCTGATATATTACTATGGGATGCCTTTTCTTAATTATAATCTTTCTATATACATCATCATTCTGAGACTTCTGTCCTCCTTTAGTTTTGATCAGCGGAGGTCCATTTCTGTCCCGTATGGAGCGTCCAGACTCATTTCTGGTCATCGGTTCACTTTGGTGGTCTAAGAAGCAATTGACATGTCATAGGAGGATGAAGAAACAAAACGATCAAACATGCAAGACTTTTCACCTCTACTCTAAACTTCGACTTCTTCTCTCAGTCTTTCTCAGTAAGGCCTCCAGACGGACTCGTCTATGCGTGTGGACGCACTCATGGCTGTGGGCGAGTTGCTGTGGCTGCCGTCAGCATCCACACCATCGCTCTGGTTGCCGAGGCTGGCGCTGAGCAGGCTGTTGCTTCCGCCCCCAGTGCCTCCGGCTCCGCCCGCCGCGGTGCAGGACGTCAGCATACGGGTGGGCGACCGGTCGCCTCCCGATCCGGTACCGCCGGTCGGAACCATGGAGAACTGGTAGGAGCCGGATCCGGTGCCGTAGTACAGGTGGTACGGCGAGGAGTTGGTCTGGAAGTGGGAGTTCTGGTTCTGGTTGCCGGGGTATGGAGGTGGCAGGTAGGTGTGGTAGCGGCTGGAGGTGGGCATCCCGGCCACGCTGAGACCGCCGATTCCAGTGCTGGACGGGTTGGCAGAGTAAGTGAAGGGACCCGGATAATGCATGTGTGAATCTGAGAATCGAGGAGCCGTTAATGGAGACAGAGATGGGAAGGACGTCCTCTGAGGGAACAGATCCGTACCTGGACGAGAAAAATAAAGAATGTGTCACTTTAATATTTAAACAACAAAAAGATTACAGAATGCAAGATTCCTACTTTTTTCATGATTACTAAATATTTGCATTTGTAATAATTTAAAAGAAAATTCAGACTAAGACTATAATTTATTTGAATAAAATAAAATAAATTATATATAATTTTGACTTAATAAATTAAAATAATAATAAAAAATACTAAATGTTTGTGATTGTCTGTCTGTTTATTGATTGTAGACAGTTTTAAGTTTTTACAAATCACATTTCAGCCTATAATCAAAACAAAAAAGTATTTTTTTTAAAATAAAAAGTAGAAAAATTAAATTATAAATAAATGTAAAATAAAAAGTTCTAAATATATATGATTGTTTGTCTTTGGATTATAGGCATAGTTTTACATTTTAACAAATCACAATTCACCCTAAAATCTTTATAAAAATATTAAAGATTTTGTATATTTAAATGATTTATAAATGAAAAATATATAATGTTTTTCACAATAATGATAACAAGACAAGATATTATTAAGAATATGAACAATATATGTTACACACACACACACACACACACAAAAAGAGTAATATGTACACCAAATTCCATATATTTTGGCCAAAGAATTTTCATGCTTTCCCAATGATTACTAAATAGTAAAAAAATAAATAAATAAATAATTTCAATTATGTTTTAAATTAAAAAAATATATATTTAAAATTTAGACCAAGATTGAATTAAATTTAAAAATAAAATAGTTATTATATATAGTAATATATATATATATATATATATATATATATATATATATATATATATATATATATATATATATATATATAGTCCTACATTTTTATGCCACTAATATTTATGCTAACATTACATTACATTAACATTATATTAATATAATACATAGATGTTCCTGTATATAATATTAATATACATTAAATTAAAATGTATCAGATGAACTATTCAGAACCCTATTGACACTGATCTTGTGCCACCTAGTGTCATTTGTGAAGGCCACATGATGAGTAAAAGTGAAAGAAGTCACTGGTAGGGTATTGTTATAAGGCTGGGAGGAAGACGATGATGAAGATTGGGATGCTCTGATGTCTGGAGTTTCATTTGGTGTTCACGTCTTGTGCATCACGACTTTATGAACAGATGTAAGAGAAACATTTGTGCACCTGCACACAAGCACTGCTGCCTGTTTCTGCCAGTTAGTGCTGTTTTCTGGCGTGATTTTTATGCTTATTGCCCACATACGAGCAGGGGCTGCTGGGATACTGGAGCAGGCTTTGGCATGCCAGCGCCTGAGGGAGGAGAATGCCGTCTGTGCGTGCCACTGACTCGTTTAAAACGCTCTCCCCCCGTTTGTCTGGGGCACTGGGTCCATTTGCAAACAGAAACAGAGAAAGAGAGAAAAACATACAGTTCCATTTCAATTTCCTCAGACCATGTGTTCTCTCAGAGGGGTGTTGACTTTCTCTTTCTCCCTTTTGGGAGACCAGAATCTGATTGAAATGAAATGGCCACAAATTCCTGCCAGTCTCTACAGTTTTACTTGTGCACTGCTCACACACACACACACACCCACACACACCATACGAGATTAATTACTAAAAGCGGAAATCTGACAAATGAGTTGAGAAACAGCTGCAAACCAGATATAACACCCAAACTGTAGACGTTGTTCACCCTCATTACCCCCGCAGACACACATTTACTCAGACTCGGCGTCTCCCTCTAGTGCCTGACAGGATACTAACAAGACAGTTTCCAGAACAGGGGTCTTCAGCCCTTTCAGAGCCCTTGGTGGATAGAAACATGTTGTTGTTATGATTAAAAAAGAGAGTATAATTTTAAACCTGGCTGACGATAACTAAATGTTGTTTACATGATAAAAAAACATAAAAAACATTTTTGAGACCTTGTTTTGAAGACCAGTCCTCTAGAGAGTTACTAGTAACTGTGTTTCTCAGCATAACCACTTCACACATGATCTACATTAGTTTCAGTGGAAAAACTCTTTAAAAACTACAGGAAACCATGTGGTATAACCATAATCGTGTGACATTTTCCCCTTTTAAAAATTATGGTTTGATGACAACATATTTAAGGGACTAAATTTCCCTTTTTTTAACCAAAGGATTTAAATAGAGATAGATTTTTTTCTTCCTCTCAGTACTTAGTTTATTATGTTTACATTTACACTGGCCTTCTTATGGGTTGTATTAACATCAATATTACCATTAATAGCAATGAAAATATTATTAAACTCTATTATTGAGAAAATTACTATTTTCTACAGAACAAAATTCATATTAATTAACATTATTAATTAATAAGTATTCATAAAAACATTTCTTAAATTATATTTATATAATACAAAATGGTTTGATGTTTCATGACAGCATAGTTTTATCCACTAAGTTTTTTATTATGTCTCACATATCCATATACATATGGATATTAATACAAATTGTTATGGGGAAAATAACATTTCTCAGGAACAATATTAAATATTGATAAATATTATAAATAAATTATTATAAATACAAAATTCTCAATTGGAAAAAAAATCTGCAGAAACAGAATTTATATGAACTGTATTTCTAACATTGTAATGCCGTTATTAATATGAATAATATTAGTATTAGGAAAATAACATAAAAAATACATATTTATGCATATTATAAATAAATTAAAATGAATTAAAAATACTTAATAGAACAAGTTCTGCAGAAACAATATTATTAGTTTCAATGGAAGAAACAAAAAAAAAAAAAAAAAATGTAAGGGGACATTTGGTTTTGGCACAGCCAAGCCATGATGACTACTGAGGGGAAAAACCTCCTTCTATGGCACTTATGGCCCTGAGGTGGGAAAAAGCGCTACTTTAAAGTTCAGCAGTAATGTTTCCAAATGAAAATAAATGGAAAAATTAATATTCTCCCGCAAACGGCCCCTTTCAAACGCTGTTATCCTCCCCCCTTTGGGTTTTGGCCCATCGCAGTGATCAGTTCAGTTCGCCGTGTTCCACTAGCACACAGTCAAGCGTGTAACCCGGCTCACTACAGAGGTTTGCCTCATTTGACTGCTGTAGAAACTGATTTTTGTTTGTTAACAGAAGAGCAAGCAGTAGCTAGTCGGCAGGAATTGTGCGTGTTTGTGTGTGGGATCAGGATTCTGGTGAGGATGCAAATCTCGGCCCTCACCTGTAAAATGGCAATGCAAAAACTGATGGATTACACCTGGACCAGGCAAATCATGTGGCCACGAGAAAGAAAGACACGGAGACATAAAGACTGAAATATATACTTGATACTCTATATCAGGGGTCTCCAACACGTCGCTCGTGAGCTAGCAGTAGCTTGTGGCCTTATTCGAGGTATAGCTCGCCAAGACATACTTAAGATCCAGTCAGAGTTATTCAATATAGACAGACTCCCCACCCCCTAGGATGCAAATTAATTCTTTTTTTTTTTGTACGTGTCGGACGTGAGGTTATTTTTAACAATTTTAATTATCATTTAACACATATTTGATTATCCCAGTTTGAAAAACTTGCGGTAAGAGTCACACGCAGGTGCAACACAAGTTTCGTTTTGTGTCAAAACATAACTGAAGGCAGACTGCTGAGAGAAATTCGATGAAAGAACATATGATTTTAACTTGTATGAATGCATAAGGGAAACCGGTGTTTGTGTAATGCATGCGTAATGCAAATCATTTCAGTGTGCATCAGTACACTACTTTCAGAATATTTCCAGTAAATCTGAACAATACCATGTATAATGGTTTGGATTGATAGATCATTTAAGAGATTTAAGTATTGTATAACACTAGTAGCTCTCAACCACTTTCATTTTTAGAAAGTAGCTCTTTTGAAGGAAAAAAAGTAGGAGACCCCCCAATCAAATCAAGTATATTTGCTTTAAAATGTAGAATTTCGAAAATACCACATATCCAACAATCGTACAATGACGTGGATCCCAGACTCGCTTACTTGTTCATGGTTTGAGTTTCTACTATGTGGTTTTATGCTCAACTGGTGACACAAACCCACAGGAACCAACCAAACAATCACTACATGTAACTCAAATATGCCATACCCAGAGGCCTCAAACTATTCATATTCATATTCAATAAGAATAAACATGTTCCACTAACGTTTGACAACCATCATTTGTCCAAACCATCTACAGTTTGAATAGTGTATCTATTGTTTTGTTTTGTTTTTTTAACCCAGCAACATACATTTTGTGAAATACCTTGCTTGTAAATAATGAAAAAATGTATATTTATTATATAGTCACATATAAACTAAGCTTCAAGACTTTTTAGAAAACTGCTTTAAACCAATTTGCAGGTACTAATTTGACTTATATATATATATATTTACAAGCAGGCAGAAAACTGGAGCAGGGCTGAATGGCTAAATGTTTGCACGGGATGTTGATGAATGATAACTGAAGGTAATGGCATATCGCTCCAACAGGCAGAGAACATGAGACGCAGGCAAACATGGAGATCTTGTGTGTTTATGTTAGAGCTGTAGTCCATAAGACAACACGGCACGTCGCATGCAAACTAGCCCATCTCGGACATGTGCTGCGCCACCATCTCATACATCAGGACGGCTCAGGTTACCATTCACAAACATCTGATACTCTACTGGAGATTTACAAATCAGGTCGTTGATTCAGGACCTGGATTACAATGAGACTCGTTTGTGAATAAATCAGGAGGGCCTTTTTTGTCTCCAGTGTGGAATTTTGACCTTATTGACTCTAAAATCCATTTGTTGAAACGGCTGCATTATTATTGATCCAAAAATCACAATTATTAAGCTGCTTTTGCTCTTCTAGGATGTTGAAAGGAATCAATATTCAGTTCTTTCGGAAGCAATTATTATGAAACAGAAGAACTGTTGGATCTCATTATTCCTGTAGGCGTTTCTGATCATTGCAATTCAGAGCGGTGAGTCAACATTAAACTCACGCAAGTCTGCAGCACAGACCACACGCTATTTGAACCCACAGCAAAAATGAGATCTATTTAATATCTCAGTTGTTTCTTATGCAGAGCAATGGAGAGCAGAATGAAACTCTCAGACTACTCAGATGTTTCTCCCGAGAAAATCACCTCAATAATCTCAATAATAAAAGTTTCAGATGAGTTCTGCACATAAATGCAAAGATTTCTCGTCAAGTTCTTTGAAGCCAACTGAGACAAAATTGATTCTTAAAGGGACAGTCGACCCAATAATTTAAATTCTGTCATCATTTACTCACCCTCACGTTATTCCAAACCAGCATGCGTTTCCTTCGTATGAAGAAGAGAAAACTCTCTTTGGCCACGTGTGCACGGCAGTGTTTCAAGAGTGACAAACACATTAAACGTTGCCGTAAATATACTTAATTACTTTGTGACAGTTGACAGTGATAAAGAGACATGCATGTTGAAGAATGTTGGTAACAGGTTTTGGGTCCCATACACTTCCAATGTATTTTTATATCTTCTTATGTGTTCCACAGAAGAAAGTAAGTCATACAGGTTTGGAATGACGTGGAAGTTATAACAGAATTTTTTTAAATCTTTAGGTGGACCACACCTTTAAATGCATAGTCATATTTGAAAACGTGTGATTCTGAAATGATTTCCTTTGCAATAAGATGAATTAATCTAATCTGATACTGACTGACCTGAAGTACGTTTGAAATTCGTTTAGAAGTTTGAGTGCATATTTGGAAGCACTAGAACAAATCTGTGAATTCTAGAACTGAACTTTGTCTTTGTGTGAGTTTTAGGACAACCGCAGTTAAATGTGGGAGTGAATACCCTTAATTACCTAGTGATGGTTGACAGTGTGAAAAAGAACCATGCATGCCAGATCAACCCATTTTAAATAGCTATTTTTGATGGGAAAAAATGCAGACTGAAATATGTATATATAGGCTATCATAAATAACTACAGAGTGTACTAAATTAAATGAAACACCCAGTAGAGGAGTGACAATATTTTTAGCTGCAGTGTGGCATTTAATAAATGTCATATATTTCCTCACATCACAGAGCATGAATTATGCTGAAACTGCCATCTGGTGTTTTGAAACATGTCACCTGACACGCAGCGAGTCTATTAGGAATTGTAAATCAATCAAAGTGCAATTAAAGAAAGCCATAACTTAAATGTGACAGGGGCTGGTGTGACAAAGGGAATCTTGTGTGTGTTGGAGGTAAAAAAAATGACTCAGCTGGTCTGGAGGTTCGGGGTTTGCGGGAACAGGAAGGGAAGGAATTCTGCGTTGCTGTGGGGAAGGAAAACCGTGCCAGAACCAGGTATGTGGCTGTGTGTCCATGGCAGCCAGGGTTTGTGTGAATGTTTTCGAGTGAGTGTGTGTGTGTATTTCAAACACTGAGAATGTTTATTAATGTTTCTGGTTCCATGTGTGTGTGCGTGTGTAAGCGAAAGTAGATAATTTTTATATCCTGTTTGTTTCAGCTCCTCCACAGAAATGCTGCATTCTGATTGGATCATTAATTTTATGATTCACCCATTGTGACGGCAACACACCCACACACACACATCTGCATAGTAAAGAATTAATTTGAGGTAAACGGTGTGTGTGTGTGTGGTTTTTGATGATTTAGATGTCACGGTGATTCATACTATCATTCAATTACCAATAACGTAAAAGAGCAGCACTGAACAATACAATTATTTTTCTGAAACAGATGTATGGCTAAAGAATAGTTTTTAAAAGAAAAAAAATTATATATAATAATAATAATAAAATAAATAAATAAAGTCAGAGTCAAAGGTTAACTGTAAGTGTTTGTAAGGTCTCTTACTTGACCAGCGTAAGTCGTCTTCCACTTTGCAAGTCTTCAGTGCAGGGGGGTCCATCTGATCTTGCCATAATGCTACAGCAAAAAAATAATAATAATAAAGAAATAAATATAGATACATATTGATATATTTATTCATGCATAGGCACTGTTTGATTCTCGAAAAATTTGACGCAATTAGATGCTGTTATATGCAATCCAGTCACACTTTTAATTGTAAACATTGTAAACCTTTTTGAATGGTAAAACGAACGGTTGAATCAGTTCACTGAGTTGATTCAGATTATTAAACTGATTCATGGACGTAAACCAGAGAAGCTGTTGCTTAATTGTACTTTTATCTTGACATAAAAATCCTCATGCACATACAGTGATTATTAGATACGTGTGAAGGATTGCGACACAAAAATTTGTCCACACACGTTCAATGCTAGTGTTTTCATCAAAGGTGCCGAGAAAAACAAACATCAAATCTTATGCTGGAGTCACATTACACACACACACACGCACACACACACACACACACACATTAGAACTCTGATAACTCTAGTAGATAACTCAGAAATTTTGCTGATGAGCCGAGAAAAGTATCAGTGTGTCTTTTGGGTGTCTGTTAAAGGTGTGTGTGATTATCACATATCTTATCTCGAGCGTGTGACGCCTGTATGTGTGTATGATCAGAACGCTTAAAAACACTTGTCAGCATTAAAACGCAGCTGTCTCACACACACACACACACACAACAGCCACTACACAAGTCTAAAATAAGATACTTTGGGAATTATGGAGTATGTTTGTGTGTGCGTGCGTGTGCATCAGTGCACTGAACTGCCAATTTGACATGCAAATAAATCCTGTTTGCTCTCAGAACAAGATGGGATAGTTGTAACAAGCTAATCGCTGCGACAAACACACATACACATATGAGATACGAGACATATGCGAGTAAAATTGAACCTTTTCTGAGAAAAATGAGAGCAGTGCTCACCTATGCAAAACATAACGTGGGTTTTCTAGGGTGGTTAACTGCTAGTCCAAGACAAAAGAAAGCCTATGGGAATTTATATTTTTTTTTTTTTTAAATATCATTCTTGTCTGTAATGCCAAAGTTTAACCTGAGGTAAGGGGTTTGAAAAAAAAACGTCTATAGCTGTAAGCACGAGCAGTAGCAACAGTGATGCCTGTCTTAGCAAACAGCACTAATAACATGCTGTTCTCAGTCTCTCTCTCTGGTTTTCACCGCACAATGATAAATTCTTCAGTATAAATGCTCTTATTCAGGCCACAGCTGGTGCTTCTGCTGAAAATAAACATCTCACTCAAATATTTTGATTGGCTGATACACAACGTCAATGACAGACAGATCTCTACCACTATTAAAGCAGCATGCCACAGAAACCGTCTGTCAGCAGGACAATATGTGAGATTTGTGCATCTCGGAGAGGACTAAAGCTAACTAAAAGTAGCAATGTATCTAACTCAAAATACATATATGAGTAAAATGACAGCAACTCTACATGTTTCCAGCAAAGTAGCATAGAGCAGGAATCAGTTCATTTCTGTCAAATGATCGATTCAGTGATATAACGAATAATTTTTGGGTTCACTGGAATACCCTGTTCTGATGGTAGATGGTGTTGTTCATATACAGCTACCTAAATTATGATTCATTCTGATGTCATTAGTTAATTTCAGCATGCTAACTTTTAAGTATATAGTATAATATAAATTTATAGCAATCAAAAAAGGAATAAAATCTAATCAAAAATGTATTGCTCATTTAAATAGTATGATTGTGGACAGAAGAGAATAGAGAGTAAGAGAGAGAGAAGCTGTGTAACGCTGAGTGGAAATGCAGGCTTTCTCAGAACCAGCAAAAACAAACACAGCCACCATCAAGTCAGATCTTTCACCACTCCTCCTTAAAACACTCAAACACTCAAATAGTCTCAGATTTAAACCTGTTCACTGTCTGAATTAGATTTTTGTGACACTATCTTCAAGATAATAAAGTACATTTATCTCCATTCTCATTATTGTAATGTCTACAATTCACAAATGTGTTTTATTTAGACATAAAAATATCAATAATATAAAAAAAATCAACAATGAATAATGCATTTTAATTAATATTAAACAATATTTAATATTAATATAATAACTTGATTATTTAAACATTTAAATAATTATACATTTTTTTTTTTCTAGTACATGCAGTTTTAGGCAGAGCATGTCATAAAAACTGCAACAATGCAAAAAAAAATTAACGGCCCATAAAGTAGACTTCCTTGTCTTTATGCAAAATAATTAATCTTTTGCACAGACATATTTGATGTGCATGTCTGTTCTGCAGTATGTGGGATATGCATGAGCGCATGAATAAACGCCACACAGCTCTGCCTGCACCTCTGTGTGCGTTTAGATTCTTCATTAAACTCCCTCTGTGTTTGTGTTTCATTTTTTACTCATTCGTTTTATTCCTGTCTGAAGCGTGTCGCTGCAAGTCAACTAAAGCCGACTTTAATTTGCCTCCCTGCTCCACCAGCATGACAATAGCTGTGTGTACCTAAGACAAATCTGTTTTAGTATGAACCATGTCGGTGTTTGTGCTGTGAATTTTGTAACTTAATATCTGTTTACAGTCATCAACAATCTGCAGGCCTCAAGACTCCAGGATGATGCAATCAACACCACACACACACACACACACATAGAGTTTGCATCATTCAGGTGGAATGAGAGACCATCTAATTACCCTATGATGAATCTGATTAAACACGTCTATCTTACACACGTCTGTCTGCAAACCTCATACCACACAGAGCTGTCTGGCTGAATGTGTGTGTGTGTGTTAAGATTTAGGCATAAAGGTGAAGTTGGGCCGACGCAAGAGACAGACAGCCAGAGAGACAGTGCCCTGAGGTGAGAGATAACTATGTTAATATCAGACATAACAGTGAGGTTTTGATGTATCACACACTCACACGGGCCTACAGCAGTGACAGACACACAGTCTCCCGACAGCTAAAGCTCTGTTAATGTGTTATGTCTGCTTCAGATGTGTGTGTGTGTGTGTCGGCAGTCTTGGTCTCTGACAGCACCATCATGAAGGCATAATTCCTCTCCTAATCCACCTGCAGATACAGACACTAGACGTGCTTTACTAGCTCAAGTGCTAAGAGTAAATCTCCCATTCTTCTCGCGCTGAGCTCTGGATGAGTCACGGCTTTGGTTTTGCAGGAATGCTTGTGTAAGCGTCCACCCTTCAGAAATCAGGTCAATCTGAAGGAGGAATTTACCAAAAACCCCAAACAAAAACACTCAGCGCCTCTAATTCACTGGCTCATTGTGGATAAACTGCTCATCAATAATGAACGTTACGAAAGTAACCACATTTTTATGGGTTCCGGTTGACCATTACATCATGTCCTAACCAGACTTTTTAAGGCCTTGCAAAACAACTAAATTATATATCTGTTGTTTATATGTATAAAAATGTTTACTTTTATTCAGCAAGGATGCATTCAATTGATTTAAAGTATAAGTAAAGGCATGTAAAAAAAACAAAAAAACATGTAAAAATATTTTATTAAATAAATGCAGTTTTTTTTTAATCTGTATTCATCAAAAAATTGTGAAAAAAATATTATCACATTTTACACAAAACAACAATTGACCTTGGAATAATATTTTTTTTTTTTTACTGTTTTCACTGTATTTTTGATCAAATAAATGAAGCCTTGGTGAGCAAAGACTTCTTACTTCTTTTGTGGATATACATACATATATGTATATATATATGTATATATATATATATATATATATATATATATATATATATATATATATATATATATATATATATTTAATATATATATATATATATATATATATATATATATATATATATATATATATATATATATATATATATATATATATATATAATGGGTGGAGCTACCTAAAATGACCTGACAGAAATAGAAACTAAAATGAATGCTGTACACAACACAGCATCTAGTTTTAACATGCTATCAGAACTATCAGATTTACAGAAGTAAGGAATAAATATTCATGGGATTAGGTTCGACTATGGATTTGCGAATGGTCAAAAGAATGAAAAAAAGATGAAAGAAGTGCAGCGGGACGTGATTTGACCCTCGGGAGC
This sequence comes from Carassius auratus, assembly GCF_003368295.1. Lineage (NCBI taxonomy): Eukaryota > Metazoa > Chordata > Actinopteri > Cypriniformes > Cyprinidae > Carassius > Carassius auratus. The sequence continues at coordinate 2,685,430 of NC_039280.1, forward strand.
ATTTGGTCTTTCTCGCTTTTTGATGTGAGTCACGACTGCTTAGATAATCGTAAACACATGCCAACTCTGTTTGAGTTTTACGAAATATGAGCGATTCTGCCTACACTACAGATGCAGAGAGCAAACAAGAACAAATAAAAACGGCGAAACTGTTTAACGAAATGACAAAATAAAAGCCAAAGAAAACATATCGGATGTTTGATATACAAGATTCCACTGTGTGTCCAACTTAGAAGATGAGAGATGTACGGAATAAATTCGTAGGTTTATGATCGAAGGAACTAAATAAAACTCATTTGAGGCTCTTAGATGAGCGCTTGATTGAAATGTGAGTCAGAAGACTGTAAACACACACCAGTCTCAGTTCTTTTGAAAAGTGAGTGATTCAGTCTGCGCTGCAGAAAGAGTGAGCAAACAGAACTGAATAAAAGAAGCACATTTCAGCATTACCGTGTATGAGAACGGGTGGGGTGTGAAATCTGCCTGGGTGTGTATGTCTATTTGAAAATAGAAAGACAGACTGCGAGCAAAGTGCATACGTGCCTTTGAGAGTGTGAGAGTTTTGCTGGTTTGCTAGCAGACATCATGCTCAAACGTCTTTACAAGACGTATCCTCGCCCACTATCACACGCAATGACGTGGGAGCCGAGATCGAGAGGGGTTGCTAGATTCCAGACGTCGAGGTGCAAGTTGTTGTGACGAGTCTGAACGTCTGAATCAAGCAAACACACACACTGGATCTACAGGGCATCTAGGGACAAAACACGCACCTGGTATCGGTGTGGAGTTGGAGGGGTTGTAATGGGTCTGGTGGGAGCGGGTGGTCCCGTTGCCAGGGTTTATCCTCATACTGGCCCTCTGGAAACGCTCGATGTCACTCAGGCGGTCGGAGAACTGCTTATGAGGGTCGTCCGGCTTCATGCGGTGACCTGCACGGAGATGGAGAGAAATGCAGTGGGTTATTAGGATAGCAATATCCCAATAAAAGTTAGCATAACAAATCAGAATGATGGTGGCACAATGAACCAGAGCATCTGATTTTCCATAAAAAAAAAATTCATGAACGTTGACACTTAACATATTTCATTTGGGAGTAAATCAAGCATGTGTCAGTTGAAAGCTGTAATGTGAAACTTTAATGATTAATAATAAAAAAAAAAACATGTAACATGACATTGTCTGGCTATTTTGTTTATGCACATCAACTTTCAGGTTATTTATTACTGAGGGAACCAGGGAAAAGGCTGTAAGGAAATTCATCACATGCACACTACCATTAAAAAGTTCGGGGTTGGTAAGATTTGTATTTGATTAAAAATACAGTAAAAACAGCAAAATTGTTAAATGTTATTAAAAAATTTAATAACATTGTTAAAAAAATAACCTAAAAATTTTTATACTGCTTAATATTTTTTTTGTTGAAACTGGGATAGTTTTTTTGATGAATAGAAAGTTCAAATGAACTGCATTTATTTGAAATCAAAATGTTATGTAATATCATAAATGTCTGAATAAAAAAATTAATTAAAAAAAAATAATTAAAAAACATAATCACCCCAAACTTTTGAACAGTATACAAAACAATGTTTTGAACAATGTTTCTTTTTTTTTATTGATTTTCTTTTTTTAAATCAAAAATAAAAACAGTAGGATAAGTTGAATTGGTTTTCTGTAGGAACTGACATGCTACAAATGCAGTAAAAAGAGTCCCAACTATTTCATATATGTAGCATTCAGAAACAAAATAGATTAATTTCCAGAATATAAATTTTAAAGAACACACCCCTTCTCTTTGTAAAAAAGGAAAAAATGCTAAATAAATAAATAATTTCCATATAACAATTAAAAATAAACTCACTAAAATACAAAGGCAGCAGCTGTTTTGAGACTGGCTTATGGAACCTGTTTTGAAACACGTTGCAAAGACAACAACTCACACAGGAGCAAACACACTAACAAATGATCCTAATAAAGTTTGACATCAGTGTTTCACAAAGCTAACAACATCCTGTTCTAATAAGCATAAAAATACACAAATATTGAGTAAAAAGAGTCTGGCAAAGAGCTTATGGCTTTCAGACAGAGCTGTGTACTCAGCTGTGACTCATCCACAGAGGAAATCACCAAGAAAAACCTTGCTGTGAGTGTGAGTGTGTGTGTGTGTGTTTATTACAGACAGTAAGTTGTCTCAGCCATTACAACCATCCCCACCCCCCCACCCCATCATCATCATCATCATCATCATATGTGTTGTCTGGTCAGCTCTAATGGATGAGTTTAATGTGACTATCAGTGGCGTGTGTGAGGAACATGTGAACATTTTGTGGTTTTTAATGTGGAGTAATGGCTGTATTTGAATATTTTATTCAGATATAGAGGGATAACAGACGCTGTGATATGGATTTTGTGTGTTCTTGCCCTCTCTTTCACACAAGGGCAATACATCACTCCACATTTTTGTACCCCCGGGGTAATATTTCGGTCAGTTTATCACTCCCTCCATTTGTTGCTGCTGTCTTCCTCTCAGATTTGATTTAAATGCTAAATAGTCTTTTTTTCTATACTTTTTGGTTTGTTTATGAATTTGTGGGACACACAAAACCAAAAATCCCAGAGGAAAAGATCAAATAACTTTTTAGTTGTTTCTCCTAGACTGAAATGAGACAAAATGAACTGTAAAATTATTTTTTTATTTTAAAATAACATATTTAATTGATTTGGCCATTTCCCACTGAAAAGTGTGAAAAGCAAATATAGACTTTTATTCTGCAAATTTGAGATGTTTTTCTTGGAAAAAGGACAGCAGAAATCTCATAAGTGTAATAATAAAAATAATTTTCTAAATCTTCTCTTTCTATAAGACTAATTTGGGTCTATTTTTGTTTCTATCCATAAATTTCGGTAGAAAATCTGGAACAAAGTTGATGCTTAAATGCAAAACAACTAAGATCTCGCTATTGCAGCTTCTGAGGTAGGAAACATGACATGTCAAATGTAATGCATAGTTGTAAATATTACATTTTCAGCATCAGGCAGTAACTTCTACTAAGTGTTTCATGTTAAAGCTGTAATCTTACTGTGAGGCACTATAGTACGGCACACTGTATATTTTCTGAATGCAGTTTGAAAAGTTTTATGCTTAAACCCTTTCTGTTCAAGCGCTAGCGTGGGCAGTTTCTCTTCTGGATGCCGCTGGGGTCAAACCCTACATCTGCCCTGTCTACATTCACCCTGTCTGAATTATTATGGATGAATGAATATTTCATAGGTAAGGGGCACTTAGACAGGAATGTTGACTTTTTGTGAGAATGATATCATAACCACAGAACACACAGACACACTAATTAATAATAAGTGGATCCCTCTCATACACACACATACACACATGTCATGGGGAAATGGTCTGGGATGAACAGATACATTTTGATATACACAAGATGCATATACACCACCCCTATAATCTCTTATAATACAGCCCTAAATGCTATGAAACACTTTTTTGTTGTTGCATGGGTTAGGGTATGTGTTATTTTTTAAGTGTTAAGTGAAATTAAATTAATGATTACTGAAATGGTCATTTTGAAAAAGTAGGGCATGTGTGTGTTTGTGTGTGTGTGTGTGAATGTATTCAGATCACTCATATCACGAAAACTGAGAAAAATGAGTCAATGATTCATAAAGACAGTCACTTGAATTTGTGTCTGATTTAATCAATGTTCTGGTATGAACTGGTTGACAAACTGATTCAGTGAACACTCATAAAGAAAGTTACTTGATCTATTTCTGAATGAATCATCTCAATGAATGATTCAATGACTCGCTCATGAATTGGAATGGCCAGTAACATGTCGCCACCTGTCCTAACAATGAAACTTGTAGAAAAAATGATAGAAGCTACATTAATGATGGAAAGAGCAGATTCATGTTAGAATTTCAGATCATTTTACCAACTCTCGTTCAGCGTTGCACAGCAAAATGAACAAATCTCAAATTACCCATACAAGTTAAAAAACAATCATCATTTTCCAAATGAGGAAATCAAAAAATTTGCAGCTAATGCTAAATTATAAGAAACATAAATGACTAGTTCACCTCTCAATTCATTCTTTCATCTTGTGACAAATGCAGTGAACTAATCTACAACACAAATGCACAGACTAACATGCAAAAAGACAATTACTATTTTTTTTCCAGTAAAAAGAAGAACTACAAACAATAAAACTCACTGTCTTCCTCAACTTGACCCATTTGGAACACATCCTGCTCTGTTTAGCATTACTTACACTTTCATTGGCACTCTTAAATAGTGTAAAACTATCCTGCTCAATAAATACTGCGATATAAACAGCACAGCTCTCGTCATCGTACATTCGAGTCCGTACTTTCTGTGAGTGGAGTGTGTAAACAGAGGCCCTCTCAGCACACTTTCAGCTCTCATACTTACACTGATCAACTGATACGCCCTGCTTCCTTCCTTTCCTCCCTCTCTTCATTCTCTCTCTCTAACGATGAAAAGAAAGAAACATATGTTCCCTTTTGGACTGACAGAACACAGGCTCTTTTTGCGCTGTTGGAGTGTGTGTGTGCATTTGGGCAGGGCTGTAACTCGACATTCGCTGTGGAGGGCCAGACATGTCATGGCGGGCACACTGTAAATATTTGTCCGGGTGTCTATAAATGGGGCTGATATGCACTTGATAACATTGTGAAATCGATCTGTACAGACTGAGGGTAACGCGTACTTCAGCTTGAGTGCAGAAGGTGTAGAGATAGAAGTGAAAAATAAGCAGGCAAAATGGATTTTGCTGGGGTTTCTAATGCTTTTTTGCTTATTTTGAAGGAAAATCAGCATATATATATATATACTATTCGAGTCTTTCTCATTCAAAATACAGTTTTATTCAGTGTGTTACTTGCTGTTTCTTTGTAATTAACTGAAATTTACTGGTAATTCGATTTTTCCTAGAAAATAATTTTTTTTCATTGCTAAAAACATAAAAAAAATTAATTACCAAATATACTTTATATTTTTAGAATTAACACTTTTTCATGCTTTGGCTCATGTTTAAAATTTAACTGTGACCACAAAACCAGTCATAAGGGTCAATTTTTAAAAAAAAATTTGATTAATACGTCATAAGAAAGCTGAATAAATAAGCTTTCCACTGATGTATGGATTGTTAGTATCGGTAAATATTTGGAATCAACTATTTGAAAATCTGGAATCTGAGGGTGCAAAAAAAATAAAAATAAATCTAAATATTGAGAAAATCGCCTTTAAAGTTGTCCAAATTAAGTTCTTAGCAATGCATATTACTAATGAAAAATTAAGTTTTAATATATTTACAGTAAGACATTTACAAAATATCTTTACTTAATATCCAAATGACTTTGGCATAAAAGAAAAATCAATCATTTTGACCCATAGAATGTATTTTTGGCTATTGCTACAAATATACCCCAGCAACTTAAGATGGAAGAAACTGCTGTCAAACCTTTGACTTTTGGCATACAATTCCCAGCCACAGCATGCTTTGTTTTTCTTGTCATTTACAGACAATAAAAACAAAAAGATGAATATTTAAAAATAAATTTAGGTTATTCAATGAGTAATTTTTTTAAACGCTGATTTGAAGTATATCAAATCTTGTAAACATACAGATTTTGGGTGGCATGTCTGAATTTGTTCATTAGGGTTTCCAGTTCTGAAAACGTTTTTTAAATGACTTGAAATGTCTCCGTATGGTGAATAATGCAGCGCTCCATCTGTCCTTCTCTCCACCGTTGTAGCTGACAGTTGATGAGAGTGAGTTTTGTGTACGTCAGGTGTGGAAACCGAGGCCTCAAATGAAAGTGTGCTTCCGTAGTAACGAACGCTGGAGACGTTTCTACATCTGCTAAGATCGCTGCACCTGTCTTCCTTTTCGAAACATCCTAAACTCGGTCTCTCTTCATCTGAAAGTGGTCGTGATGTCAGGCTAATGTGTGACCAATCCCATCAGCCCATCACAGGAAATGGGTTTGTGCCAGTAAAGTGTGAATCCTAAACAGAGCCTCTATTTAACTGTACACTGTTACTGAGATATTAGATTTTTTTGCACCTAAAATGTTAAAGATATCAAAAGTACTCTGGTAGCAGACCAATATCTAAAGATGAGTCTTTCTACATTACTAGTAATTCAGAATGTAGAATTTGTAATACAGGTAATGCAGAATTTGGTAGGTGCCCGTCATACTGATTTTGTCTGGGCAAGGCATTGATGTAAACACAGTCTTAAGAGAATCTAGACAGACGGGACAGAAAATCTGGATATGTGTCAAAATATCTGATCTGTGCATTAGATCTTGCAGTGTAAGTGCATATTATATTATTTTGATGATATTGATAAAAAAAGTTATCTTTATTAACATTAATAACCCCTTTCAACTGAACATGAACACGTTACAAGATAGGCCAAAATGGTAAAAAAAACTAATAAATAATGATTCACTTAAGTAACTGAAGCTGTGTTTACCTAATTGAGAAAGCTATATCCAAATATAATGTCTAAATACAATTCAGTAATATTCACGCTGAACCATATTAATACAAATATTTTAAATTAAAACATTCAACTATATTAGTAGTTGAGTCATGTGAAAATCACGTAAACTATTCCAATGGTCCAGGTTGCTAAGGAATGAAGAGTCTCTTTTATTATTATCTCTACTCCATGATTCATTCTCCAAGGCAAGTTGGAGCAGGTGAGGTAAAGAAAGACCCTTCAATAGTGCCCACATCCATCAGACAAAACACCAGCCAGAGCCAGTCACCCACCTCTTTGTGTTTTCTAGGTCTTTTCTGTTACGCCCTCTTTGCTTTTCCTGTTCATGTCTAATGCAAAAAAGAGCATGATATACAAAAAGGGTGTAACAGCACACATGCGTTTGTGGTATTTTGTGACTTCAGTGAGAAATTACATATGTGTTTATAAAAGTGTAAAATATATCTATATATACACTACCGGTAAAAGGTTTGGGATCAGTAATGTTTTTTTCTCTTATGGTCATCAAGGTTACATTTATTTGATCAAAACTACAGAAAGAAAAATAACAGCGATCTTAAAACTTTTTTATTACAATATAAAATAATGGTTTGTATTTTCCATCAGCCATTACTCCAGTATAAAGTGATGATCCTTAACAAATCATTCCGATATGCTGATTTATTATTAGAATTATCTAAACTGGCAACAGTTGTGCAGCCAAATATTTTTATGTAAAATATATTTAGTATATTGACACTGAAGACTGGAGTAATGATGCTGAAAATTCAGCTTTGATCACAGGAATAAATTATATTTAATGTATATTAAAATGAAAAACATTATTTTAAATCATAATAATATTATTCCCCCCTGTATTTTTGATCAAATAAATGCAGCCTTGATAAGCAGAAGAAACTCTTTTAATGGTAGTGTATCTATCTATCTATCTATCTATCTATCTATCTATCTATCTATCTATCTATCTATCTATCTATCTATCTATCTATATATATATATATATATATATATATATATATATATATATATATATATATATATATGAAGCTGTTTGATGAATGTGACTAAAGACGAAATAGAAATAAGAGTTTTCATTTGTTTCACATTTAGTCTAATATAATCACTACATAATTCTCATGCTGTGTTATTTCCTCCTTTTAATGACTTCACTCCTATTCTAAGATGTGTAAAATGAGTAGGGGCGCCCAAACCTTTGAGTGCCAATGCTATTGTATGCATATGTGCATGCACCTGCATACGTGTGGTTTGGTGTTTGGTTGGTTTTGGTTGACCTAGTTGTAACTCAAACCAAGAAACCCTTCTGACCTAGATGATGCGACGTGAGCTTGACTTGTACGCACCTTGTGTCTCTGAGCAAGCATGCATCTGATGGAGGTGTCCTGCTGTCTGCTGGCTGTATGCAGCTGGAATGTGCTGAAATCGAACGCCTGGAGTTTATAGGACAAAAGAAAGAGCGCACTTTGTGTAAAGAGCGTGATTTAAGAGCTCATTCCCATGCCAAACTAATGAAATTCAAACGCAACTGAGCTTCAGCATGAGGAATTTCACCCGGCTCTTTAAACGTGCAGCTCTCAGCAGAGACTGACTGTCTGAAGGCTTTATTTGAGATTATTCTGGAAGATGTAGCGGAAATTAGGGAGGAGATGACAGAGAAAGGGGCAGAGGTGTTCTGATGAGAACTGCTAGAGGTGTTAAAGGGCAGGAAGAGACCCTTGACTTCAAAACGCAAGCGCCTACGCGTATTTGTGTGTTTGACAGGATTTGACGCAACTGCAGCTTGCAGGAGTGTGAGAACTGAGATATATCTGTCATGTAGAATAGGTTTCAGTCTTACAGTTCAGACACGCAAATGTTTACTTTGCCATCTAAATGAGGACACAGAGTAGACTATATAAAAGTTTATATGTATAGTCTAACTGTAGTTTCTTATTCTAAATCTGTTTCTGGAATTATCTAATCCTGAAACCATAACCTTAAAAGAAACACCATTTTAGAATAAAATTATTTATAATTTATAATATATAATTTATTTTTATTTTTATTTTTATTTTTATTTTTATTTTTATTTTATATATATATATATATATATATATATATATATATATATATATATATATATATATATATATATATATATATATATATATATATATATATATAAACACACACACACACGCACACACACACACACACACACACACGGACACACATATTTTATGCAAAGTTGTATAATATATTAGAAATGTTAAAATATATACATTTTATTAATTTTTATCTACTTTCAGATATATTTAATATATATATTATTTTGAATATATTAATTTATATACATTAAATAAATTGTATAATTTCTTGAATTTTTATATAATTGAATATAGAAGTTTATAATAATCATATAATAAGTTTAAAATAATTATAAGTTTAAAATAATATTCTCATTTTAAATACACATAAAATTTAGTTTAGTCTTGATGATAATGCACCTGCTGTATCTTTGAGTCTTTAAAACATGTAAATGTCCTCTGCACATTTGAAATAAGAAACATTTTACTTCTTGCAAGAAACTCCGAACTGAAATGTTTTGCTTAAACTGTTCAGATCAGTGATTTCATTCAAAATAAATTCAGATGCTCATTTCTAAAACTGTGATTCTTCAGAATTTCACATGTAGAACTTTCCTACATTCAATCTTATCTTTAGATCTTCCCATATTTAAAAATTATAGTATCTATTCTACTTCCTCTTTATCATCTTGCCATTATTGGATGGGTCAACTTTCTGAAAATCAAACAGACATCATTAACCTACAGCAGTCACGGTCGAACGTGTCTGTCTGACGTCAGAATGCTGTAGAAGTGCGGAAGCAAGATATGTTAGCAGAAAATTTAGAGCTTGAAAAGTTACATTTTTCATGGCACAATGAAGTCTTTCATCTCAAAAGATCAAGGACAAATTGATTCCTCATGATATGACCCATTTAAAATGCTGAAACACTATGCTCTGACAAAGAGAAAATCTTCTTTTCCCAACAAGCTCGGTGTGTGTGTGTGTTACTGGAAGTCTGGGCACATCTCGCTTCTTCAATTAGGCTATTTGCAGAATTTTCCTCACTGTTAAAAATGGCAGAAAAATAAACAGATGATTCACTATAATATTCCCGTAACACTCCTCCCTCCCCTTTCTGTCTCTCTCTCCTACTCAATGCCTCTCAGACATTTATCATGGACTGTGAGGTGCTTTATTATGCTACTTTATTAAATTACTCTTTAAAGCTGCTAATGGTGTCTGCCTGGGTGAAAGAATAAACAAGGAAGTTCACAAACACAAGTTGAGCCTGTGACTTGACGTGTGCAGGGGTGTAGATACTCCATTCCTCTCTTGTCACCCTTTGTTGAGTTTATCCCTCAAAGAAAGTTTATTCCTCAAAGACACTTTTTTGAGGCTTGAGTTCTAGTATCTGAAAGGATTCATTGCATGCATGCTACAGCAGCACTATGCACATCCAATGGTTAAATCTGCATTGCATGCATTTGCTCTGTAATGAATCGTCTGTTCATTTTTCAAACGCATTCCATTCATTTGCCGTCCGATATTGGCTCCATTCATATTTAGCGTCAGCGGTGACGAAAGCTGCCACTCGCCGTTAGCGCTGCTTTGAAGAAGCATTCTTATGATGCACACACAACAGAATGACTGTTAATAGCATTAGTGTGATGATTCCGCCATTAAAAATGTGCAGAACACACACACACACACATGGAAGATTTTTATTCTCCCAAAGGAGTCTTTTTGATATCATCTGCAATATGCAGAACTATGTATTCCTATCTATGGGAGCGGCATGCATTATTTAATGGATGACACACCTGGCAGGTGTTTTAGACGCACACACATACTAATGTATGCATGTACACTCCTTTATTTACAGAAACACAGAGTGATATCTGTGGAAGAATAACACAGCAATTGATATTGTTAACAGATTTACATGCCCTCTACGAGCTGTGTGCAAAAATGCAAATACAGTTGAATCCGAAACCCCTGCCCATAATCTCGACTCCTCTCTTCTCAGTTAAATTTCAATTCAACTGGCATCTGCGCTCAGTTGCTGCATAAGCTTTTCTCAGAACTATCTTCACTTTTAAAAGGCTTTTTGCAATGACTTCTAAACCAGCTGGTGATGTTTTGCTTGATAAGTGTGATTGTATCTTTAAAATTAATGCAACTTGGTTTGACAGGTTGTTAGGAAATGACATTTAGACACACACACACACACACACACACACACACACACACACACACACACAAATTAGTGTTGTATTTACTCTGAAACAATGTTAGCTCAGAAGTTACAAATAATTACAAAGAAACAGCAAGTTAAATTACACATGAAACTGTGAAGTAGAGAGTACAATATTATCTTTTCCTGTAAAACGCACTCCAATAATCTTTTAAGTGTGACTATATTATCTGAAAATGTTCTAGGTCTGCTGTATTTATATATATATATATATATATATATATATATATATATATATATATATATATATATATATATATATATATATATATATATATATATATATATATATGTGCCAGGTAAACCCTATGTTGTGAGGACAAAATGTTGAGGCGAAATCATAATAAATTATGATATTTTAATTTATTTTTTAAACATAGAAATGCAGAGTTTTCTGTGAGGGTTAGGGGATCAAATATTTAGTTTGTACAGATGTAAAAAAAAAAAAGATTATGTCTATGGAAAGTCCCCATAAAACATAAAAACCCAACATGTGAGTGTGTGTGGGGTCCCGTCCATCAGGTTTATCAAGTAAACATTAATGAGGTATTATTGTATTGGCAGCACTATCAAAGTACACATACTGCCTCAGTCAGCCCGTGCCTGGGGGAGAAGAGGGTGTGGTTTTTCTTATGAAAGATGCCATCAACACAACATATCTGACAAAAGCAGAATACACACACACACACACACACACACACACTCCAGCGCATTTTCACACACAAACTGAAAATAAACAACACAGTGAATTCAAGTACTTCAAAGTATTACACACATTAGTATTCAGCATGATGGGACGATCAGTGTACCCTTTTTTTCTACACGTCACATTATCATTTAATATTTAGAATGTACTGTGTAAAAACAACTCATATCCTGTATCTCATATTCGTTGTGGGCCTGAAGTATCCACAAACTCAAAATCTAATGCAACCGCACCACCATAACCACGTTGAAACCACGCTCGCTCACACATCGTTTCAAACTGTATCGCGTCTGAAACACCTGTTCATTAGCGCAAGCTGAGTGAGCGTAGGCTACAGGTACGCCAGTGTGACCCGCTCTACAGGAAACAGCTCTAAAGAGTCATTACAGCCCAAGCGTCAGGCAGCCAATATGATGAAAAATGACATGCATGAGGAAATCTAGAATTACAGACATAACCAAAAAGGTAAACATAGTGCCGGATTGAACCAAAAAGGGATTTTTGCATATAGTTTTTATTACTACAACATGTCATTGCAATTTATTAAATATCAAAACAAGTGCTAGATTGCTTTACATTGTAGATATATATATATATATATATATATATATATATATATATATATATATATATATATATATATATATATATATATTAAATTAACTTATATCAATTATAACTTAATCTACATATAATAAGACCAATATATATTGCAATAAATCTGGCAGTGGGGTGTGCTACACTGTCATATAAATAAATAAATAAATATTGTTCCAAAAAAAAGGCTTTTTGTTTAAGCTAAATATAATTTCTTATAACTTTTTTTTTTTTTTTGGAAATATGAGCTGGGCATATTCTTGACAGACTTTATGAGGTTCACTCAACATCGCCTTCCTAAACTGTCTTTACAGATACACTAGATCTATTTACTTATCATTTCAAACCAAACAAAACTGCCCACCTGTGCTTGACTTAAAATCTAGTGCAATGAGAGTCATAAATTCATAACAGTTTCCAAAGTATTTTTGGGGTTAATACAACAACATCTCTGTAAACAGCGGCACTGACATACTCTTATCTCTCTCTCTCTCTCTCTCTCTCTCTCTCTCTCTCTGGTCTCCTCTTGTTGTGGTCTCGGGCTGCATTAGCGTTATGGATCTGCACCCCTAGCAGGCGTTCAGTGCTGTGTTAATTCAGCGGCTCTAATGCGGTCAGGCACTGCTGACCCCGCTGGTCAGAAAGAGTGGCCACTCTCATTGAGCCCTCTGTGTTTGCGGCTCAGAGACGCACCCTCGCTCTCTGTGCCCGAAACGGCTTAATAACACACCACAACTGACATCTGAGGTTGCCAACCATCTAGACCACGAAGGACTGTTCGCTGTTTAATATTAACACACGCTGATGTGGAGGTATGTACACCCAAACCCGAGCATACAAGGAGACATCGAAACCAACACTTACTCACAAAAATACACTGTACTATTTGGGAACACACACACACACAGTGGCTCTACTCCCCGTCCCCCGGTATCATCTTTGAATGACTCATAGGATTATAAAAGCCATCGGTGCTCCGAAAATAGTTCAAATACTCATCGCACCATACAAATACTCCAAACCCAACATAGTATAATATCAAAACCATTACGTACACTCGTGCAATGATCAAACTCCTAGCTCTAATACAGCAAGAAAAACTCCAGGAACCAACAGATTAACTAACCTGTTTTACTTGGCACATGTTCTAAAGACTGCTCAGCCTGGTTTTTACTGCAGTAAATAACACGGTATAAAGCAGACACAAAGGAGAGACTATCTCATCTCGTATCACCTCCTCAAATACTTTCCCTCGCTATCAAACACCGCAAAAGAAATGCTTTTCTCCCAGAGTTGTGATTTGCAGCCTTGCATGAAATTATACACAGACGATAAATCAATAAAACAGACAGCGCCTCTTTCTGTTATATTCTACGCTGGTTTCATGCACAAAGAAACACTCAGCTCCTGATAAAGTACTCTATATAAAACAAACCATTTGAGTTCATGCAGTACAATGTCATGCAAAGAGGTGGATACCAGTGCAAGATAATGTTTTTATTGTCTGTGCTGTTGGAAACCTTGGTCAACGCTCTTTTTGAGAGTCATTCGGGGGATTCAGGGTACTCACGTCTTGGTTCTCGAGGTCCGTCCACGGTGACTTTAATAGCGCGGTGGTATGTGGCGACCTGGGGTGGTCCAGTGAACACAGTGATGGTCAAAGTGAAGCTCTTTCCTGAGGACGACAAGAAGACAGGGGATAAATGTCACTTGCTGGTTTGAAAAGTTATTGCATGATTCACAAAAAAAATATATATATATATACCAGAAATACAAACATAAGCATTCTAAAATCATGCTGGATAACATGATAATAAAGTTTCATTCATGTAGCTTGCATGTAGCTTGAATGCTGTTGACAATAAAACAAAATGAGGGTATTTTAAAATAAAATTTTTGCAATTCAACTTTTGTCTGAAAATATTATGCTGATAATAACGTTTGTATTGAAAAACTTTGCAATCGATTTTCGGAGTCAAAAACATAAAGAATTTGTGCTTTGAAACAATAACAAACATTGTGCAGCCAGTATTTAAGCAACATGCTTATGACAAAATAATCTTCACGTAATATTTGCATATTTGATATTTTCTAAATTCAGTCTGTAAAGCAGTGTACGGGACTTTCATGTAAATGCTCAGAAAAAAAGGTACAATAATGTGCACACCTTGAAGTAAGTTTTAAAGCACTAATATGTACCTTAAAAGTAATACGATATACCATTTAGGGGTAAATAGGGTGCAAAATTGTACTTTTTAGCTTTTGTACCTTAGGCCTCAGCTCAACTGACAGCTTTGGACCTTTTTTCTTTTACATTTTTTCAGCTGTGAAAAATTACTACATTACATGAAGTTGAAGTCAGGTAAAACAGAAACTCCTTCAGGCTACATCAAGTAAAGATTCAATGCACAATCCCAGTGAGGTGGGTCACATACAGCTGGGAGAATTGAATGAGTTTCCTCTGAAAAGAGACAGCACTACTGCTTTGATGCACTTTTAAATGCGTTTATGATGTGGATTAGTCAGACAATGTGTTCCAGATTGTTCCCGGGACTCCGCTGTGTCTGTGTGCATGTGTGTGAGTGCGTGCATGGGTGTGTGTGTGTGATCTCTAAAAGCAATGAAGCTGCGCTTTGAGGGGGAAAAAGCCGTGGCTTGTATGAGGGCTATGAGGGTGGGGTAATTGACTGCAGAAATGAAAGGTACTTTTAATTCGCACACTGCAGCGCTTTCCACTCATCCGTCTGCAACTATTTAAAGTGTAACATTTACAGGAAAAATGTGAGTGCGAGGAGCTAGGCCAAAAGGAAAAAGACGAGAAGGAAAAGCTTGTGAAAGAATGTGAGCTATGTAAGAGGCAGGGTGTTTTTAGGTGTGTAAACAAGATGGTTTTTTTTAAACCTCAAATCTTTTAAGAAAAAAATCTGCTGTGTGGAAATGATTTCTCTGGGACAAGTAATTGAAGCATGCTGTAATATGTGCCCATTTTCCCCCTAGTGTCCACTGTGCAATTCAATTCAATTCAATTTTTTTTTAAATCATAATAAAGTATAGATATTTTATTGCATTTCCAGCTGATACATGCATCTGACCACAGACAGACAGACAGACAGAAAAACAGATAGATGTGGCACCTCTGCCGCTCCTGCCCACAAAACGCAGGTCGTTGAATCGCGCCACTTGGTTCTTCATGACGGCGGACGCGTTCCTCAGCTCCGCGGAATAATTCTCATCATTTCCCGCCATCACCGTGACCAGAGTCCCGTCAGGAACGTCACCGAGAGCCACCACCTGATAAACACACAGATCAACCCAACAAACCCAATCAACAACACACAAACTCCAAACCAAACAAACCCAGGTTGCAACCCCCCGCAACAATTATTACAATATAAGCTTGCTCGTACAGATATACTGACGATTATTGTTAATATTGTTCTATTTATATGCACATAAATTATTTATGATTAGCTCCGCGAGTAAAGCATCATTTCCTAACCAATTTAAACCCAAATTTTTGCAATCTTGTTTAAATTAGCTTGCGTTTGCTGCAAGTGCACGGTTGTGATGTGTATATATGCTAAATATAAAAATAAATACAATTTAGATATAACTAAAATAATTGCATATAGCCTAACAGTATTTTTTCGCAGACAAACATTATAACAGGGATATCGTTGTCGGGGTTATTATTACAACAGCTCTTTTCCAATTAAATAATAATAATAGACCTATAATGATAATAATAATAATAATACAATTACAATATAATACAATATAATATAATATAATATAATATAATATAATATAATATAATATAATATAATATAATAACAGAATTCAAGGACCTGTCTTGTCGAATTGTCCCTGACGTTATCAATATTTTGCTTTTATCTTCTATATCTTCTTCTATATTATTAGTATAGCAGAAGTATGTTACGATATTTTTAAAAATAAAAAAATGCTAGTGTTTAAATTATTCGTTGACTTTTATCTGAGTGTTCTTTTTTAAAGGATTTTAAAACTGTGGTGAGCAAAAAAGATTTACCTGTGTAAAACACATATATTTTTATGATCTTATGATATATAAACATGCGAAAAGCATCAATTATGACAGCACTTACCGTTTGTTTGTAACATTTATTTAGGATTCTAACGGAAAAGGCTCGCGCAGCCTACTGTTGCTATGGTTATCTCTTCAGGAGAGCGCGACCTCTGTTTGTTTGCCGCGTTCTGACTGACTTGTGAAGTAACGGACAACGCTATGAGATGAGTTATATTACAGAAATGAATGTTTTACTTACCTTGAAAGCCACCGGCAGGGTTTTGTTGCACCTCCAGTGTGACGGCAGCACCGAGCAGAGAAAGTTGGGGCTGTCGGTGCGCACCAGCTCTCCGGCGTGATCCGCCAGCACGTCCACCACGGAGCGGCTCTCCAGAGGCCGGCTGGCCCGCAGCGGACCCGGCGCGTTCATGCTCGGGCTCTCGGTCACTTTAGCGCACGGGAACGAGGCGGAGGGCGGCGTGAACCGTCTGCTCGTGCTCGGGTCTACGGGAATATGCATCACAACAGATTACAAATGAGACCCCCTTGAAGAGCTCAGGCACCCAAATGGGGTAAGTAGCCTACAGAAAGTCCGTGATAGTGGCCCCGGAAAACTCCTCCGTGACCGTTTACTTTGCGTCTCGGTGCAGGACGCAGAAGCGTTCAAGTGCGCTCGAGTTTCCCACTGACTTCAGCACAAACCAAGAAACCGCAAGCACACACATACGCGCGCACACGCTCTCGTTCTGCACGATGAAAGCAATTTGGAGTCAAAGCACAAAACTGATACAAGTATGCTTCCAAAGCATACAAAACTATTACTATTATGAAACTAACGCATTTATTCCGGAGTGTGTACAGCAGGTGTGTGCTGCTCCTGGATGGCAGTTTTACTTTTAGTCAAAGCGAAACTTTCCGTTCTATCAGTCCAGAGTCTCTGAAAATAAAGTCCACACAAATTAATCCCAGTTTAAGAAAAACTTCTGCAATAAAGTCCGGCTTAGTTGTCAAATGTTCTGCTTCCAAATGAATGTTGGAGCGTAGAAGTGAGTTTAAACAAGAAAAAAATGTGTGTGGTAAGCTAGTCAGACGTACGTGCCTGTAAAAGCTGCGCTCTGCGCTCTGCAGACAAGAGTTATTTACTCATCTCATTATAGCCTGGAGTGCGCCGAGCGCTCCGCCAATCAGCGCCTAGGGCCGGGTTTAATCGACCAATCAGCGAACAAGGCTGGGTTTGATGTGCCCATCAAACGCGCCGATGCAAAACTGAAAGCTCCTCTATTATCAGACATACACTTAATGAACAATCAATACATACTCCAATCCTCTCCTCACATGTTATGGCACGTAATGGATTAAGGTTTAGAGTCTGCCAGGTGTAACCTTTAAAAGCCACAGACAAAAATTAAAATATATTTAGCTGAAGTTATTCATGTCTGTGTCCCAGTTTATCTTTTGTAAAAATGAATAATGCATCGAGCAATCCAGAAACAGTAAATTAAAATTAATTGTAAAAGCAACAATTATCCCTAGAAAACAAATTAGGTAAAAAAATTGTAGCAATAACAATAATTAGGCTAAGCAACGTTCAAACAGTAATAACATTTAAACAAGTATTTTTGCACATGCAGGAAAAAAGTTAAAGTGGTAAATCAAAGTCTATCTCCCATGCATCTTGTGGTAAATTAATTTTCTAATAACTAATGGTTTTGCTCCATCATAACAGAACAATAATTATGATAATGGATTTTATAAGTCTCATACATGGTATTTAATTAGAATCTAATGAGTTCTAGTGTGGTTGACACACCCTGAGCTCTCACTGTCACCACTAGTAGGCGCATTTGTCGTCTAAAAACCTTCAGTGGAGCCTCGGAAAACGAATTAAAGCGCATTAAACTAACACTGAATGGGAAGGAAAAAGACAGAGAGAGGGAGACAGACTGAAAGAAAAGAAATGAAAAGAAACAGAGAGGCAGAAATATAGCGATTTCCAAAGCTACAACTGGTTATCTGAATGAATTAATGTTTATGTGTGGATTTCATCAGTTTAAATTTTTTTTTATAAATGTATTGATGATGATGCATTAACGCACTTAAACTGACGCTAAGAACTCGACAAAGAAACAAATGAATTAGATGACTGATTAACAAATCCTAAACAAATTGTTAAAGTGAGTAAACAGAGAAAAGCCTTTTCTCTCTACAAATGCCCCAAATGCACAAAATATTTATTTATTTATTTACATACAATTATACATTATATAAAAATGTACGGTTTTAAATTCTAAATTACATTTAATAGTTTCACTCTGCACGACTAAAGCATTTAGTCTAAATGCAGTCAGACATTAAACAAATCTTCCATTCGCAAGACAAATCGAGTAAATATTATATTATTATCATTATTATTATTATATTAAATGTGTTATTTTCTAAAATAATTTGTTACAATTTAACATGTCTCATTTCGTTAAATCCAACAGGAATGCCTTTACAATAGTAATTTATATTTCTAACAGTCGTTACATCCATTAAATACATATTATTCTGCGTGCATTCGTTCTTTTATTGGCTCATTCTGTGACGGAAAGAGGGAGTGTATGTTTCAGTATTATATATGTGCAGTGGGCTTGAGGTTTAACTCGTGTTGGCAGGATTTGTGCCGGAATTCTGCGGGCTCGCATGCTAAAGATGAGCTCAGTTTGAAACCAGCGTCTGGTTACATCAAGACAACACATTAAAATAAACAAACAAACAAACAAACAAACACACATGTGTTTAATAATTATAATTAATAAACAATAAAAACAGCCATGTAAACTTAGTACTACTACTTATACTTGCTATTATTATTAATAATAATACAATTATTGAATTAATATTATTTTTATTATTATTATTAATAGCTTTTATTATTCCACGAAAACCTCAAAACGTCAAAAATCCGTTATTATAATATTATATAATATAATATAATACTATATTATATTATATTATTTGTTGCTGTTACACCACTGTTTATTTTAATCTCCATGTGAGGAAATATTATGAACATAGAAGGGAAGTCAAAGTCTCAGCCACACCAATGGTCTAAGAGATCGAAAATATGCACATTATCCTGCATCTCCAGATCATTAGCATGTTTCATCATTTTCATGTTACATCTGCTCGAAAGACCTATTGCGAAGGTGTCTTCCTCTTTTCACGCCTTCCATCCGCCCGTTGCATTGAGTAACTCTTGTCGAAATAGACGCACATGTTGACATGTGTTGACACAGCCTAAACGCTTAAAATATAGCGGGATATTTTCTTTATTCACACGTATGCAATTACTACATTACAGTGTGCCTGTTACTAGCTACTAGCAAATATTAATAGCTAATTTCTAATAAACAATAAGAATTAATTTAAAAAAGTGTATTTCTGCATCATTTTGTATCGCGTTTGTTCTTATTAATATTAGCACCGTTTAAAATGTGTTATATTGCATGTGCGCTATATCAGTATAGGCCTGATATGTCTAGACAAATTTGAACAGTCTGCTAAATGTCTGATCATAAATATAAAGGTATTTTTGGGGCGCAGTCTGTCAAAGTCCGTTTCACCCAGAGCAAATTATCCTCTGGCGCCACTAGAAGAGCTTTTTAAACGTAAGTCATCTAACAGAACAAACAAATAAACAAAAACTATATACGTCAATGAAAAATAAAGAAGAAGGATAAACACTGAATCATAAATTGTTATCCCGAACGCGAACGTGCCAAGAAACCTCCCCAAACGCAAGCTGGTCAGGGGTCGTTGTGCATGGATATATTGGTGATATTTCAGCATCTGTTCATTATTAATAAGTGACCGCACGCGCTCAGCCTGTCCTGTTCAGATGGCGCGCGCAGTTTCTACGGTCACAGGCGCGCGGCGACGTGCGCTCCTTGATATGTGATCTGAGAGAGGCGCAGCTTACAGCCCGCGTCAAATACACATCGAGTAATCAAGCGCTGAGAAATGATGTGAGCGGATATAAAGAGGCATGAGCCCTCCAAAACAGCCTTAAGTTCAAACCATGAAAGATATTCCAGAGACAGACTCAGAGAGCATCAACATGCCATCATTCTTTAAGGGTACAATGGGGTTAAATGCCTCCAGGAGAAAAAGACCCTTTTGATTCGATTTTAGTTTCTCCCAAAACACTAAACAGCAACAAAAACCACAACAGCTCTTTGCTAAACCTGTTTGTTACTGTGTGTTGCACAAGCAACATGAAGTCATGCATGCAATGCCTATGTTGATTTTGAAGTAACTTAATCTGTCTAGTACTAAAACATATGTCAGATTCATGTATGGGAATCCCTGAAAATAGCATGCATTTTGAGACAAAAAGGAAATGTTTTATCTGAACACTGCAACAAAAGGGAATCCCCTTACGCATTTAACTGAAAAAAACAAGCTTTGCTATATACCGTAAGTTGTTCAGTTGTGAATGTTCTCTCTTAATGACTAATTATGAAATTGCAAAAAATGCACTGTATTACAAAAAACTACAATTGCTATTAAAAACTATCAAAAATTGATTAGTATTAAAAATTAAATCTTACGATTCAAGTAAAACCCCATATACTCTATTTTGGAAAAGTATGGTGTAATTAACAATTAAATTGTTTTAAATAGTACATTTATTAACATATATTAAGTTAATTGTCTTTGCAGAATCCAAAGGCTCCACTTGGAAGGGAGAAAAAAACAGTGTGGCCAAAAGCATCACCAAAGTCTTTGGTTGGCACAGGATCGATACAGTACGCCTGAACAGAAACAAATTGCTTTCCATAATTAGGAAGGAAAAGATTTATTGCAAAGGATGTGCAAAGTGGACTCACACCGACTGCTCCAATCACAATGGAGATTAATGTACACGTATGCTAACACTGCACCTACTGTACTAAAAGAAAAACACTATTCGTATGAAATACTTTAGAGGTTATGAAATGCCAAAAGTGGTTGAATAAACAGACAAAACTGGTTAACCATTTGCTGAAGTGGTTATATAAAAGTTATTCCAAAAATATCATGCATTTGTTGCAAATGAGTTTTGCCTCTTATCTACTCAAAATCAGTAACTAGAGGCTTCTTGCCACAAGTTTCATCATAAAAACTTAAATCATAACATATTTAGCAAATTATTTTGATGTAAATTATGTTGTTCAATTTAGAAATATATATAAATAATCATATCCTCTTGGACCTAACTCCACATTTTAGGCTTTTCACTCCATTGCACCCACTAAGTAGTGACAAAGATGTTAAACAGTCCACATGCCAAACTAAATTCACTCTTTATCCAATAGCAAGTCAAAAGTAACTTCATCCGTCTCTTAGGTTAACGTTGAGAGCATGTGCACACAAACACACATGAACGAAGCCACTTAGATTTGATGCAGAATCTGAAAAGTACTGAATCTGAAGAAACCACAGATGTGTGCCAAAACGCTCTGAACTGGTAAAACATTACTTCATTAGTCATCACCCCCCAAACACACATACACAGGCCTCCATACCCGCAGATAAAAATCAAATCGGGACGTAAAATGCTGACATAAGTCTGTGGATTTGCTATCATCCCCCCTCTGTGGGCGGCAGCACATTTCTTTACGTTTACAAATTACAGAGGGAGCAAGTCTGGAAGCCGCAGAGAGCATTCCTTCCGTACAGTGTCTCCTTGTGTTTCAGCTGCGGGTTTGTCTGCCTGAGAAAGCAGTACGGATGACCTGCAGTCAACTCTAAATCTCCCGTTTACATGCTTGAATTTCAGCCCCACCTCATATCAGGTGTCCCTAATGACATCATCACAGTGTCCTATCTAAAGCGCATTGCATCTCTCTGAAGTCTTTGTGATGTCATCTTTCATTTTCGTTGCATGCAGCTAATACTCCAATTCATGTGAAGAAAAATAACATCAATGCACAATGCACAATATTAATACAATATATAAACATGCTCTCAGCACTGTTGACTGTAATGACGCTCAGTTTACCGCCTTTTGTCAAATACAGTGAAGCTTGCGGTGAATGATTCACTCTAAGCTTTAATTTGTTTTATATTTAAAGTAAAGCATGTCAGATCAAAGCATATTTTGCTGATGGATGAATCTGAATTGTTATTGTACTGAAATATTACAGATGACGCCATTCACAATGTATATGGATCTTTTCAGAGAATGTAAAACAAACAATTATTTTGTATTTCTATCCAGAAGTGCTCCCTCTCTCACAGAGCACAACATTAAAGCCATATTTGCTCACTAGAACTGTCTAGGATGAATAAACTTTAAAAGACTCCATAAAAACACATTACTCAATAAAATATCTGATGCGTTCAGATGGCAATGTCTTCTTAATTTTTCATACATTATATAAGTGAAGGTAAAAATATGATTTAGTGCATTTTTGCTTAGCTTGAAACTTTTAGCAGCACCAAAAACCAGATATACACAGTAAACACACACACACACAAATATATATATGCAAATATATATATATATATATATATATATATATATATATATATATATATATATATATATATATATATATATATATATTTTTTTGTATGTTTGTTTGTTTTTTTATTATTTATTTATTTATTTGTACTTTTTTGTTGTTGTTGTAGAAAATACCATTTCAGGCTTTTATACTTCAAAATGTCACAGTTAATTGTGATGCTTTCTTTTTCTTTGTAATTAATTGTGAAATTTACTACGAACTTCTGAGTGAAAATTGTACACAGATGAATTCAGCGTATCTGTTGTACTTGTTTATGTACTAAAAATGCTCAGATGCTGTGGAGAACTTTCATGTGACATAACATGGAAAATGCATGATGAATCGTGTCATCAAAACAGTCTGTTTTTCATGGAGCATGCAGGAAGTGTTTTACAGAGAGAGATCGGAGTTAATGTTTGTGGTAGAAAAGTACAAAGATTTATTATGCTCCGCAGCAAGAACTGCCTGAGTAAAAAACCTCTCTTGAGAAATAAATCAAATGCTGTTTTATGGAGCTATGTGCAATTTCAATGTCATTTCCTCTTTCAGTTGGATTTGGACTAACTTCATGGTGGTACAGTCGTCCTCCTGGCCCCTAGAGGAGGCATGTGCATCAGCTGAAGCTTCTGAAACAACACTGGTGGTAGACACAGGATACATCAGCCAAAAGTAAGGTCTGAATTTGCACATATGCTACAAGGTCTCCCTGGCTCTTTTTACTTCCTCATTAACATCTATTTGGCTTTGATTTAGCATTTTGATTAATCAAGTTGAAACTCTTATGTTTCCACATGATCATGTTTCCACATGAAATACAAAAACACCTGCAAGAAAACAAGCACCCACATTCACACAGAGTGACTCCCTGTGTCACTCTTACTGCATGTCCGATGCTGTGATATTGCATCTCTAATCTAGAGTAATTGCATGTTTTAGCAATTCAACTCTATAAAAAGACAGGAAAATAAAAAAGAAAACCCCAGAGTGCTTTATCACATTTTAGGTGCAGCGGAAGTTTACATAGTTTACGCACAGCTGCAAAACAACCCCTTTAATTACAAGTGCAAAAGAGAGGGTGGAAAATGTGTACCGTACTAAGATTATTGAGTAATACGGATAAAAATAAAACGAATTAAAAAAAGAAGAAGAAAATATCCCTTTAAGAATGCACCACACCAGTCTAGTTGCAGTCTTGTTATTACTGCAAAAAAAACAGCTACAACATATTTCACTGCCATAACAAACAGCAGGCTAATTTCCCACCAAAATGTGCCTCTATTAACTTGTATTTAAAACATTTGCCATCCCAAGCCAAGAAGTCGCTTTCTCAGACTCTTCCAGTCTGCTCTTTCAAAAATTTCTTTCATATGTGGTCAGACAATGTACCGCGTTTCATTAAATCATGCTGTTGACCAAACACTTTTTGCCTCTGACTGTGGTTGACCAGCAGCATTCATTTATGAGTTCACAACACATGAGAATCACCATGACTGTCGTACGTTTGTGATGTCATTCACACAAAGTCATCTGAATAGTAATTTGTGTGTTTTGAGGCTTTCTTTAAAACTCTGATATTAACCAGTAATGTGTGTTTCATCAAATAGAAGCAATGTAGAAATTAGAAATGTAACTTTAATTAATTTTAGTTTTATAATAAAACACTTATAAAATATCCTTGAACCAGTAACAAATGGGATACATTAGCCTTGGACTTGCACTTTATCCAAGATTTAACTAATGAACTATAATGCAGTTAGGCACTGTTATAAAATGTAGATATCATAAGATATAAGATATATAGTGTGTAATTTCCACCTATGGCCACCAAATGGAAATGCAAAATAAAAACAGTTTTCAAACAGGTTTCTTAATGAATAGTTACTTCAGTCACCAATCAAACATCAATGGTTTGAGCATGGTGCCAAAATGTTTAAGAATGGCTTATTCTTTGTGAATATTTATAGTCTCTCCACATTAAGCTTGGATAAAAAATTTAATATTTAAGATATTACGTAACCCACATTTAAAACCATCTTAGTGGACAGAAATGTTTTTTAGAAAAGAAATCTCCCATATTTCGAAATAATACAACCCCGTGGACAAAATTCTGCTGGCGCACAGTTCTGTTATGTGGCTCTATTTTTACAGCCGAACCGCAGTAATCCTCCATCACCATTGGGAAGTCTGATCCTCTAGGAAAACTTCAAAGCCCCTGGAAATGACCCCCGAGCATAGAATAGAGATGTATTTTCAGACTTGTTGGAACCAATTTGATGGAGTAAGTGAGAGATGAGTTTGAGTGGGCACACGGTGGTCCCACCCTGACAATAGATGGTCGTACGGATGTCTCAATGAGGGAGACAGAGATCCAGGGGTGACCTTGTGGTAGAGGCTAAATTTACACTCCACCCCACTGGCTCCCAAAATAATCCACGTCCCGCTTTCATAAATGCCCCTCGCCACAGCCACCATAACTCAGGGCTTTCCCAAAACAAGAGCTCATGTGCCGGCAGCATTAGGAAGTGTGTCTGCCTGCCAGCAACCGCTAGGGCCGTCCACCAGCGTCTGCTTACCACATTTTACCCAGAATACAATGCCCCTTTGTGTTTGCGTGTGGTGGGCCCCTTCTCAGCCGGAACACACAGACAGAGAGAGACAGAGAAAAAGGGGGGAAAGGAAGAAAGAGAGACTAGATAGATAGATCATTAGATCGAATGAAAGACAGATAGAACATGACAAAGATAACTAGAACAATATGTAGATAGATGATCAATAGATAGCTAGATAGAGAGCATGACAGACAGAATAGATAGATAGATAGAACAATAAAATGAGAGTGATAGAGAGACAGAGTGTTAGATAGATAGACAGACAGACAGACAGACAGACAGATAGAACAATAGAATGAGAGTGATAGAGAGACAGAGTGATAGATAGATAGACAGACAGACAGACAGACAGACAGATAGAACAATAGAATGAAAGTGATAGAGAGACAGTGATAGATAGATAGATAGATAGATAGATAGATAGATAGATAGATAGATAGATAGATAGATAGATAGACAGATAGATAGATAGATAGATAGATAGATAGATAGATAGAATGATGCATTAACAGATAGATAGATAGATAGATAGATAGATAGATAGATAGATAGATAGATAGATAGATAGAATGATGCATTAACAGATAGATAGATAGATAGATAGATAGATAGATAGATAGATAGATAGATAGATAGATAGATAGATAGATAGATAGATAGATAGATAGATAGAATGATGCATTAACAGATAGATAGATAGATAGATAGATAGATAGATAGATAGATAGATAGATAGATAGATAGATAGATAGATAGATAGATAGATAGATAGATAGATAGATAGAACAACAGATGGATGGACGGACGGACGGACGGACGGACGGACAGACGGACAGATGGACAGACAGTCAGACAGACAGACAGATAGATAGATATATAGATAGATAGGTAGATAGATAGATAGAACAACAGATGGATGGACGGACGGACGGACAGACGGACAGATGGACAGACAGTCAGACAGACAGACAGATAGATAGATATATAGATAGATAGGTAGATAGATAGATAGAACAATAGAAAGAACAATAAATAGAGTAAACAAGAGAACATCAGAATAAAATAACGATTCAATGTTAGACAGAATGTATGATAAAATAAATGATAGAACGACCAGATGTTGTCAGATTCGAAAAGGCATTTAAAACTGAGAGAAAAACAAAAGCTGTGTAAAAAAAGAAAAATGAAAGCATGATAAAGTGGTAGAAGAGAAAGAGGAGAAATGGTGTGAGATATAGGGGGCCTTTTATGTGGTCTCATGCGGAATGCTGCCATTCATTCCCGCCTGCAACAAAAGCCACATGTTTATCTTTTTTCTGTTCAGACGAAGCGCTCCATCTCGCGAGTGTCTGAGAAGGAGGAGATATGTTGTAAATGAAAGGAATGAGGGAATTAAAAAAGTAGGTCGACACAGAACAGAGGAATTCATCAAAACAGCACGCTTGTCGGAGCATGTGCACTTGAGTGTACGCTCTCAACACACATGATAATTCTGATGCAGATTTTCTGACTGAAACACACAAAGCACAGATGCACAACACTGGGGTGCATAATACATGGATTCAATCCCCAGGGATTGCATGAACTGATGAAATGCATTCCTTCAAAAGCAATGCAAGTCACTTTGGATATAATTGTCTACTAAGCGCATTAAAAAAAACATAAAAATGTATATGATTATTTAATATGCAACAAACTTCGAAAATCTCTTTATTGCAAATCAGGCCTTGAGCAAAATTTCTGCCTGTTTAGTTTTTGCCTAAAGCTCTCTTCTGGTGTGTTTGTAAACTCATACACAGTGCTGGAAGGTGTCGTTCTGTGCTGTTATTTGAGCTAATCAATCCAAGAGCATGTAAAGTCTCTGCCAATGCATTGATTAAAGACAAAACTCTAAAATGAGCTTGTTACCAGACTCGCTGCATGTTTAATGACTCAGAATGGGCTCGGCAAGTTTGACTTTCTATCAGTGGCCTGTAAATGAGAGATAAGAGTGCTTTCACACCACTGAGCTAATTTTTGCTGGCAAGCATGTTTTTCTTAAGAAATAAATGTAAAAATAATGAACCTTTAAAACATAGCATTAGTAATCAATTAAAGTACCAACTCATAAATCATATACTGAATTAAAAATTACTTGCCAGCTGGTCTGTGACCTCATCAGGAAATGCAACATAATAAACGAGGTAAAACAAAAGATTCAATCACACAAACTAAAAGTGTACAAATGAATCTGAACATCTGTTGTAAATAAATATTCCTTGCCTTAAGCCACCAAAAACAGCTAGTAAAAATAATAACACAAATAAAGGAATAATTAAATTTCTTAAATTATATTTATAAACATAATATGGTATTTATAATCATTTATAATAAAACCATATATTATAATAAATATTAAATAATAATTATAATAATACACATTTTATTTAATGATTTTGCCCAATGTTTAAAATGCTAAATATTAAATAATTAAGCATTTTAATAGCCATTTCACAGCCAATAAATATTTATTTCAGATCAGTGTTCTCAGTTCATGTGGAATAAAGCAGTTAAACCCTGCACAAGGCGGATTGTTCCTGTAAAAACTTTGACTTTAAAGTTACTTCCTAAATTTGGCCTTCACACTTTCAGAGAGACATCAGTTAAATGAAGCATGGAATGTCCAACAGGAAGTGACAGTACGAATATTTGTCATGAAGTTTTTCTAGATGGAGGGAAATCGCCATGTCATCACTGTGAAATAACGAGTCAGCAGCATGATGTCTGTCATCTGTCTGCAAAAATGAAAGAAAGTGTGATATATTTTGCAACTTGTACAGTATGTATGCGTGTCTGCATGGGAATGTCGTGAGAGTGATCCAGACAGCCTGATCAGAGTCCAGACACAGAAAGGCAGAGGAATGGGTAGAAAGAAAGCGTGAGTGTGTGTGTGTCAGTAAGAGGGGGAATCCCTGTCTGCTCGTGTGGCTTTTCCACAGAAAAGGAACTGCTTCAACTCCATAAACACACAAACACACTCGTTGTTTTAGCTCTATTCGAGCACACACGTGCAGTTGAAGATTAGATCATGCCAGGTATTCTCAAAACTAAAACTAGTTCACTAGTGAAACTAAAATTACTACCTCATCAGATGAATGAAAAGGCCATTTACAGAGTTCCCTATAGTTTATGTACTGTTCAAAGATACTAGATTACTGTAGTTTAAAGACTATCCATCTAAAATACACACTTCATAAAATTGAATGTTTGTGTTTGTGTCTATTTAGATTATAACTTCACAGTCAACATGAAATCAAAACTGAGCCACAGTGGGGGAAAAAATGGTGTAGAAACAATTTTCACGCATAAATTGCTAGTATTTCACAAAAAATTACAAAGAAGTAGAAAACTGAAATACTTTTGTTTAAACTATTTTTTTGTATGTCAGTAATGTATATTCTTGGATTTATTGTGGATTATTCATTCATGCATGTTATTAAAAAAAATATTTGTATCTTATTATACATGCAATAATTTGCTCCACCGATTTCCTTTCACCAAGTCACCAAGCCAGGAGAAATTAAAGGGTTAGTTCACCCAAAAATGAAAATAATGTCATTAATGACTCACCCTCATGCCTTTCCAAACCGTTAAGACCTCCGTTCATCTTCGGAACACAGTTTGAGATATTTTAGATTTAGTCCGAGAGCTTTCTGTCCCTCCATTGAAAATGTATGTCCGGTACATGTCCAGGAAGGTAATAAAACATCATCAAAGTAGTCCATGTGACATCAGAGGGTCAGTTAGAATTTGTTGAATCATCGAAAATACATTTTGGTCCAAAAATAACAAAAACTACAACTTTATTCAGCATTGTCTTCTCTTACGGGTCTGTTGTGAGCGTGTTCGCAACACTACAGTGTAGTGATATCCGGTTCGCGAACGAATCATTCGATTTAACTGGTTCTTTTTGAACCAGTTCACCAAATCGAACTGAATCGTTTGAAATGGTTCGCGTCACCAATAAGCATTAATCCATAAATTACTTAAGCTGTTAACTTTTTTAATGAGGGTGACACTCCCTCTGAGTCTGAGACACTCCCTATGAATAAACCGATATCCCCGAGTAATTCATTTACTCAAACAGTACGCTGACTGAACTGCTGTGAAGAGAGAACTGGAGATGAACCGAGCCAGATAACAGAT
Organism: Carassius auratus; assembly: GCF_003368295.1. Taxonomy (NCBI): domain Eukaryota; kingdom Metazoa; phylum Chordata; class Actinopteri; order Cypriniformes; family Cyprinidae; genus Carassius; species Carassius auratus. The sequence continues at coordinate 2,714,974 of NC_039280.1, forward strand.
GAAAGATTGACTCGTTCTCGAGTCAAGAACTGGTTGCATTGGTTTTCGGATCACCAGTAGTGATGGGAAGTTCGGTTCTTTTCTGGGAACCGGTTCTTTTGGACAGTTCGATTCAATAAACCGGTTGAAAAAAAATGGTTCACCGGTTCTTTTGCTCTCAACGTAATGATTTTGCCGATGATTGCCCTTGATTCAAGCCTTCGGTTTACCAACGCTCATAACATTAGCACAGAATCAGTTCAGATTCAATCACCAAAAGAACCAGTTTGGTTCAGACGCGCTGTATGTCAGTCTGCTTCACGCTGAATCACACATGTGCAGTATCATCAGCTCATCGGTTCTTGAATGGGACGCGTCTGACAGAAACGGTTCTCATTTCAGTGTACTGGTGATCCGAAAACAGATGCTACTGGTTCCTGACTTGAGAACGAGTTAATTTTTCGTCTGTTATCTGGCTCGGTTCGGTGTTCTCTCTTCACAGCAGTTCAGTCAGTGTACTGTTTGAGTGAATGAATTACTCCGGGATATTGGTTTGTTTGAACTCAGAAGGAGTGTCAGCCACATTAAAAAAGTTAACAGCTTAAGTCATTTGTGGATTAATGCTTACTCGAGATGCGAACCGTTTCAAACGATTCAGTTTGATTTGGTGAACTAATATGATATGACTAAACTGCAGTGTTTTGAACTCACTCACAACAGATCTGGAAGAGAAGACAATGCTGAATAAAGTCGTGATTTTTGTTATTTTTGGACCAAAATGTATTTTCAATGCTTCAACAAATTTTAACTGACCCTCTGATGTCACATGGACTACTTTGATGATGTTTTTATTACCTTCCTGGACATGGCCAGTATACCGACATGGCCAGTATACCGTACACACAGCCTCAATGGAGGGACAGAAAGCTCTCGGGCTAAATCTAAAATATCTCAAACTGTGTTCCGAAGACGAACAGAGGTCTTACAGGTTTGGAACGACATGAGGGGGAGTCATTAATGACATCATTTTCATCTTAGGGTGAACTAACCCTTTAGGATCTGCCAGGCTTACAGATTCTTAAAAAATCTTTTATTCAATACTTCTTTTTTTTAGATCTATACACATCGGACTAACTTGGTGATCTGATGTTAGACTGAAGCTGATCTTCTGTAACCAAGTCACAAAGCCATGTACATTTTCAACCTTTTTCTAGTAATGCCATACAATGTAAAAATGGTGAAAAAATCTTTACTTTAAAAAAAACATTACTGATGTACATTTGACATACTATTTAAATTTTTCTAATTAAAAATGTATTGTTTACTTGTCATTTCCTTGTAATTTCTGAATGAAATTTACTTAAAATGTATTTGAAGAATGATTTATATTATATTGTATAGGGAATTTAAACTTTTAAACTTTTTTTTTTTTTTACAATCCAATCGACACCTTTTAAATACAATAAACTCCTACATTCTCGTTTAATATCTGCTTTCACTGTAAGAAAAAGAGCAGCTTGGACATTCTGCCTAACATCTCCTTATACGATTAATGGAGGAAGAAAACAAAAATGGCTATTCAGATGTGACTATTCATTTTTAAAAACCTAATCTTCTATATAGCATTGATTTTAACTGGAGAAACCACATATACATTGAAATATGCATCTGAAATAATTATTCACTTAAAGAACTCTGAGTTGAAAATCTGAAAATCTCCCTTCACCCAACGCGAGTCAATAAACCGCTTGTAAACAACTTCAGCTTTTTCTGGGAAGGGCGCCTTGGATTTAGTAATTGAAAAAAACAAAAAGGCAACAGAGAGAATCAAAAACTCATAACCTCAGGGCGACCATCATCTTATATCCTATCATTATCCTCATATTTTCAACGCCATAATTAACTTGTTTTATTGCACTCTGGCAAATAAGGGAGAGAGGAAGGGAGAGGTTTTGAAGACGATTAAGGATTTTTGTCTGTGTGTGAGAGTTCTCATGGTAGAAGAGTCTCTGTCGCGTATCAGTCTCGCACGCTTTCAGACGGATAATTGAAGCACTGATGACGCATCGGTCTGAGGTTTGAACGACAAATAAAACGATTGTGTGCAGATGCTTCAGGGCACACTAAAGCAATCATTGCAAATTCTAATTTTCCATGTATTCCATTTATTCTTGACCAAACTTAGAAATAAGTTGCTTAACCCTTCAGACTCTTAAACCCGGAGATTTCAAGTGCAAATATTTCTCAGAGCAATGCTATATTTCATAAAATGTTGTATATTTTAACCCATAATTTGTGCTGAATTGCTTTTAAGAATCTTTGCTGTTTTGAGACAGCGGGTCCTCTGAGGGCTAAAGTCCTAAAGTGGAAATGTTCAAGTTACTCTGTGAAAACACGGTGTGAACTGGAACTAAAAATGCGGCACTAATGTTCTTAGTGGTTTTGCATCTTGGTGGGGCCAAAGCAATAACAGTTATAGGGTGTGTTTGGGAGGATCTGTATGTGTTTGCTTCAAAAGCCAAATGTTTGTTAACTTCTCTGCACTTACATTCAGGTGTTGGGTGAGGTCTGAAAGTGATACTAATGGAAAACAAGCTTATCAGTGTTCAAGAGCAGGTGTCGCACTGTGTGGTGAAAATGCTTCTGCTCATTTTCAAAGTAAAAACAACAAGAGCTAGAGATAACTAAACACTATAGTAAGACCCAAATTAAACTATATAAGTTCAGAATGATGTTTTAAAAACCAGATCCCCCTCTGTCCGTCTGATAAAATACCAGTGGTCTGTGGCTCTCAAGGACTCCAAATTTGATAATGCATGTTCTTATTACAGTCAAAATTATTATAATTGTCCAATCTGTAAAGACATTAAAGTAGAACTGTATTAATATTCCTCGAATATTCTGGTTAAGGTTTGTTCTAAACCTCTAACCCTATGTAGTAATCCTTTGCAATTAATTCAGGTTCCATTCAGACTCCGATTAAGTCTTATTAGTTTAAAAATCTCTCAAGTCTAATTGGTCTTCTTTCTTACAATCTGAATCCATTTTGAAAGTTTTGAATCTTCCAATTATGATATTGTCTTTCTTGCTTATATTTAAAGCCAAAATGTGGTTATATATAAAATTTCATTTCCATAATAATTCAAAAAGTTTTAAACTTTCTTGCATGAAAATACACCATTGGTCAGTAGTTCTGCTTAAAAGCATGAAATCTAATTTATAGAGAAAATTATTTCTACTTTATTTCAAACAAAAGTACCACAAGAGTGATTAGAGAGCATTTTTGAAATGCTTGTTTTGATGTCTTTGCTTTTTTGCAATGCAATCAATGTTGCTATTGTAAAGTTATACAGCTAGGTATTGCAAGTATTACTTACAACAATAATAAAACAGTGTGTTGATGTAAAACAAAGAAAATTTACTTACTGAAGTACTTCTGTACTTAAACTTAAGTAAAATCTGTTTTTACAACTTGCACTTGTAGTGGACTAATATTTGAATAGCAGTATCTGTACTTTCACTCAAGTAATGAAGTTGTGTGTCCATCTCCATTACAGTTGTCATAATGACTGTCAATTGTTAATGGCCTTACTGAAAGCAGGGTGTAAACCTTTCAGTTCCTCTCACCTCACAATGTTTTGACTTTAAAACTTAACATAAATAACAGTACAGTATGTCAGACCACTCCAAGTTCACTCGCTAAACAGTTCTTATCACTGTGTTTTTTTACATGTAGATCTGCTACAGGCCGATGGTCATCTGCTATTCTGGGATGGAACATTTATAATTGAGCACAAGGGCATTTTATATATTACGGTTTAAAAGTTGAGGATCAGTACGATTTCATTAAGTTGATCAAAAGTGACATTAAAGATGTTTATAATGCTACAAAAGATTTCTGTTTTAAATAAAGGATTCCTAATCATCAAAGAATCCTGAAAATAAATAAATAAACATATTCAAATTCAAATTCAGTGGAAAAGCAGATAAAATGTATTAAAATAGAAAACAGTTATTTTAAATTGTACATAATATTTCACAAAATTACTGTTTTTATGTATTTTTGATCAAATAAATGCAGCCTTGGTGGCCATATTATTTTTTTTCTTATATCTTACCGAAACCGAAATTTTAAATGATAAAAATTTTAATTGCCTGTATTACATTTACATTTATTTAGTTTTCATACACTTCTGCCTTAAACTTACAAATGAATGAAAGACATAAACATAAGCAATTAATCATAAGGAGAGACAATGATCAGTACTGATATAAAAACATGTCACCAGTGGTGGAGAGAAAAGTTTCATAAGCATGAAACAAACTGTACTGTGACTCTGTGAGACTGCAATCTCTCCTAATGGTCCATTACTCACTGGAACATGTGAGCTATAGAGATGTTAGATGCATTTATTTTAACATGCTCAGAGAATCAAACAGAAACTATTTTATGAGCATTTCCACTGAGCTTTCCAGTGCTGTGGATATTCTGGAAGTGTTCATCCTGTCTTCATGACGTCTGTTCCACTGAAGTGAGGGTCTCTCAAAAATAGCTTGTCTAGACATTATAAACGACATTGACATCCCTCTACCTCCTCGTATCATGACAGATCATAATGGAAGGACCACCGAACACCTCTTGCTCCTCAGATTCACTGTGTGTTGTGGTAATGTGTTTCGCATACACCCAGGAATCGGCCTCACTCACTGCTGTCCCACATAATCACACGCCCAAGTGCTGAAAACACACACTAACTCTGGGTGAACCCACTGAACGCAGCACACGTACATGAGAAACACTTCTGATGCACACGCATTGACCTTTTCCAGGCCTAGTATTCTGGTTTACAAAAGAAGCAAACTGGCTCTCTTCCAAAACCTAGTGTCGGCAGTATTTTAACCCTCGAAACATACTAGCATTTTGAATGGAAAATCTTCTAATGACATGTTATATTGCAAAATATGTCAGATGTTAATTAATAAAACAACTTTAATATGCAATCAGTGTTAATTTCGTTAATGAAACATATTTGTTGATGACCTTTTTTCTTTGACTAACAGGCGAGGCAAAGATGAGACGACACCAACTTCATTAAACTTCATTAAACACTATAACTATGTCCATATCAACATGCAATATCGTTGGACTCTTATTTCATATGTAAGGCTTTACAGGATTAAAAACTCTGTTTGCAACTTAAACATTGGTCCCTCAATGAAGAAAGAGCACTACACGAGAAAATCTCTCACTCATCACAGCCATTAGATCTCTGATCGCTAGCTTCAGGACCAGTGACAAGAAATCCCTGCAAAACACTCCCCTTATACTCGGGACATTTCCCTAATCAACTCCAGTCCCGCAACAGAGCCTGCTCTTTATAAATAGGAATTGTTCTGAGCTAAATTAGACACAGAAGCCAGACCCTCCGCTGAGACCCTCATGCAGTTTTCATTACGCTCTTCCCTGTCCAATATCCAGATCCTCAATATCTGGTTACAGATTTCAGTTCTTGCCTTGGATGCTGATATTTTCAGGGGCCGAGGGTAATGGGCAGGAGCCGAAAGCCTTTGAATGTGCTCCAGCGCAGTGAAGTATCAATTTATAGGAGCACGAACCATGTGTTTATGAAATTAATAAACTTTGCACGACCTACATGCTACATTGGTAAATCTGCGGGCGAATCACTCAGTGTCCTTAAGTTCTGCCACAAATGCTTTAGAGCAGAATATGATAGATGTTTTCTGTAGCTCAAGCCGATGGAGTTTAGATTTGCTCTTGGTATTATGTGAGGTCATGTCGGTAGAATTCAACCGGAAAACTCAGGCAGGATTCCACCGTGGTTCCACTATGCATGTCTGCATATGTGCATTCATGCAGATGTATGCTTCTGTACGTATGTTTGCACGCAGTACAAACTGAGGTGCCGTGAAAACCTGAAGGCAAACGCTTGCATGGGTTTTTCTGAGTTGAATTCTACTACAATTTGAAATTTTGAAATCAATTTTCTCATCCGCATGTTGTTCCAAACCTAAATGACTTTTGATATATTTTGAAGACCTTTGAGGTCCGAACATTACATTTCTTGTCATGCAGGTCGGGAATATATATATATATATATATATATATATATATATATATATATATATATATATATATATATATATATATATATATATATATATACTGTATTTGAGTTACAAATTCAGAATGAATAAAATGGTATAAAATGTAAAAATCTGTTAATTGTTTTAGATAACAAATCTAAAAAGCATTCAGGATTGTCTTTGTTAAAAATTCTTCAAGAGTGTTTGCGGATAAATATCTTGTCCTAAGAGAGCTAAGAGAGCTTGTTGTGTATAGTTTACTATTGACAAAATCTTATGAACGTTCATCATATGAACACTCGTGAGATAAAATTAGTTATGAAGTCCCTTTAGACACCACATAGACCACAACACTTGGTACATGAAATGCAACAAAGTTAAAAATCAATTGATCTAAACATTTTTTTTAACTGATAGCAACAAGCTCATCTTGAAATCACAAGACAACAAGTTGCTGAATGTGACAACAAAATCAACAACAACAGTGTAAACAACTTATTAAACATATCCAACCATATTAATTATCGATGCCCCAGAGCACGCTTGTAAGAGATTGAATAGGACTTAACCGAAGATATTTTATTTGTCATGTCATTTCTCAAATACTGCACGAGTCCAGTTGTGCTTGTTGGTTTGATAGAAAGTAGATAGAAATAAACTGTATCAAAGATGCATTACTGGTGTTCCTGAAAATGACAAGTTGCTAGAACAACTACACAAATGGAAATAATCAAGAAAAAGAACATTATTTATTTGATCTGTGTATCATATTTACATTGCATGTTTAAGATTTAGGCCAATTTAATGCAAGCAGACCCCGTTTTCTTATGTGTGAATGTGGTTGCGTGTTCGTTTATGTTTCCATTTATGCAAGTAAATGGCTTGAATAGATACGTTTATATATATTTATATATTGAGAGAGAGAGAGTGTGTGTTTTAGACTGCTGTTTCAGTGCAACAGGTGTGACCTCATTGTGGTTGCTGGTGAGCAGCAGAAGCAAACAGAGTCTGCATCAGATTAACACGCAACACACACACACCCACCCTCTCGCCTTGTTCCTTCAATTTTTTTCTCACACTCACTCTTTCTCTTGTATGTGAACCGTTTTACAAGACTCTTTCTTTGTCGTATATCATAGCACATATCCACTGCAAAGATTTTTTAAAATAATTATTTCTTGTGTTTTCCAGTGAAATAGGACAGTTAAAATGTATTAGATTCATACAAGAACAAACTTTCCAGTGGAGTAAGAAAAATAAGGTTAATTATCTGGATAATTGTCTAAATATTTTATGAAATTTTGCTTCTCAAGTTAATATATCCTGTTTTAAGGATGGTTAAATACTATTAGTGGACACGACAAAAATACTGATTATTAAAATTATAATTTTATTTAATCAGTTATTTATTTTGTTGTGTGCTGGATACGTGCTTTGATGTCTTGATTCAATAAAGTTGCCTTTAAATTTGTGTTTGGAATTTGGAAAAACTTATCTGAATTGAATATATTTCTGAATAAATGTTTTATTTAGACCTTAGAATATATATATTCTTCTTGACAAGTATAATAGAGTAAATATTCTGTATAAATATACATATATATCACACATAGTTTAAAGTTATTCAGATAGCTATATTTGTTATATTTGTTATCATTATTAGATATACTGTTAATCCTTATGAAAAAAACTTGTAAATGCTCCAAAATGGAGTATGATTTCACGCATAAAAGTGTGAATGGGTCCTATTTTTATGTATTTTCTTATAAAAAAAAATTTTTGTAAACAATATAAAGGATATTTTAACATCTCGGACTGGAGAACTTAATGACTTTTTGCTCTTAAATGATTCACTTTTAGTTTCATGGCCGAATATTTTTCTTATTTTTTTATATATATATATATTTACAAAAGATTTCCAATCGAAATTAGAGCTGCGTTTTGGTATCTGAGAAGTTTTGACTCTAAACAGTAGAAACTGAATTCATAGTTCATAGATTCAAGAAAGAAAGAAAGAAAGAAAGGAACAAAAGAAATACTATAGCTGCCCAATCAAAATTGTGCCTATTTACTTTCTTAATACATGTTGTCATGATTGTGATTGATTCATCAGTGCACATACTTTGCTAATTAAAAAAAAAAAAAAAAAAAAAAAAAATTCTGTCCCTTAAAATGAAATTAATCTCTGAAACGACATTATTTTCCATCTATTATCACAAATTTCTATTGTTTCTCAACCTCTTCTCCGGTCACCTGAGTTTATTCTGATATGTAGCACTTGTTTTCATGCAGCAGCTCAGGTTAAAAACACTACCCTAAATTTTTTCAGTGTTATTTGGAAATAAATTAATTTATATAAGTAGGATGAGTTGCGGGAGGTATTTCATGTCGACTTTAAACTGGTTAAAAATATCCTGCAAACTCTCTTGCAACAGACTCTCTTATTTTGGCAACACTGTTAGTAAAGCAAACACACATTTTGACACTTCTGTTTTTTTTTTCTTCCTTATTTTTTGGATGTGAGCACTTTAAGACAATCAAAAACCCTCAGCTCATCCCACAGGGACATAATCACCACGGACATTGGGATACATGTTCCCCAAATGATTCTGATAAGTAATCAATCAAGATCTTTCACTGACTGATGGTCCCTCCAGTACTAAACATGTGGAATGAGAGTGGAACGGGATGCTGGGAGTTTACAGTAACATAGCAAACCTAAACCCCTGCTAGCATTTAGCTACTGCTTACTACATAAAGTGGATGACAGGAGCGTTCACCCTGTCCAATTCTGGGCTACTTTATTTAACTCACACAGATCCATCCCAGACTCTACAGTAAAGTTAAACAGCTCAGAGTTTTGCTAATGCATATAAACACAGACTCAACCGTACCATATGAGGATCAATTCAGCAGCAATTACTCAAAACTCATGTGAGCGAATGAGTGGGATATGAATGGATCTAAGTCATCTATGTGAAATGAACTGCAAAGACGTAGAAAAACAACACAGGCAGGCTGTATATATTTTGTCTCTGCCGGGCAGGGTGGCGTCACTTAACAAGCCCGAAAACATCACTTGTAATCTTGGCAAGGGGTGATTTGTCCTTTACTATGATCTTACAGATTTTTTCGAATGGATTAACTGGTTTTGAGAGCAGTTGCATTAATGCACTAAGTTGCAATGTTTTAAACAGCCTATACAAGACATATTACTTGCTAGAAGAATAATTAAGATGATGAATCATTCTCAGGTAATGGATTAACTGATGAAATGCATACATTATCTTGAATGCACAGTACATATACATATATATGTGTGTGTGTGTGTGTGTGTGTGTGTGTGTGTGTGTGTGACCCTGGACCGCAAAACCAGTCTTAAGTCACTGGGGTATATTAGTAGCAATAGCCAAAAATACATTGAATGGGTCAAAATTTGTGATCTTTCTTTTATGCCAAAAATCATTAGGATATTAAGTAAAGATCATGTTCCATGATGATATTTTGTAAATTTCCAACTGTAAATATATCAAAACTTAATATATTGATTAGTAATATGCATTGGTAAGAACTTCATTTGGACAACTCTAAAGGCAATTTTCTCAATATTAGATTCAGATCTCGGCCAGATATTGTCCTATCCTAACAAACTATTAATCAATAGAAAGGTTATTTATTTAGCTTTCAGATGATCTATAAATCTAAATAAATAAATAAATAAATTGACCATTATGTCTGGTTTTGTGGTCCAGGCTCATATAGTACAAATTTGTGTAAATTTTATTGATTGATTTTTTTTTTTTTTTTATTAAATCATATTCAATATCAAATGTGGTTTTCAACCAATTTCTATATAAATATTACATAATTCTAAGAAAAATGTTCCATTAGAAGTTGAAGTTGATTTGATTGTGAAAACTGAGAATTGCATATGAGAATGACAGGTAATTGGAGGAATTTGTGATGTCAACCACATAGATAAGTCATTATGAAGTCAATTTTTTTTTCCCATAGTAATTAGACACGATACATGCATTTAAAGTGTAAATATCTGTTTTGACCTGACATTGATTTAAAACTCTTTATCTCACACTAAATGAGCACTTCATGAGCCGAATGATTCCGCATTGTTTTTAAAACAAAACCGAACTTGATCCAAGAGCAGGAAGCACCTCATCACATGTTGACGTTACCATAGTGACAAATGGCTTCTTCTGAGGAGCTCAGGAGATGCAGATGCCAGTAAATCACTAATGTTGATTTGGGCTCGTACCCACACATATACACAGTGACCACAGAAAGGCCGAGAGTGCCCTGGCTCCAGAAGTTGACTGGTTTGTGAGTTCCAGTAAAGGTTGGTCTAGCTGGTTCCTCCCTTGCGCCCTGCGCTGAGAGAGCGTTTATGGTGCTAATGCTTGCGGTGAGCAGGCCATTATGATTCAAACCCATCAGAACTGCTCCAAACAGACATTATAAACATTGTAAAATAAACATCTTACGGGAGACAAATGCGCAGGTAACTCAAATGCACAGATTTGGGCATTGAATACCCTGATCTAGGTTTAATGGCATCTATGGAAGGCCGTAAAGGCTCAAACATATATACATAGAATTACATGGTGCTCTTTTACATCAACAGACATTTCAAGCTGTTTACAAACCGACAGTTTGTTTTAAACGGACAGATTGCACTTTAAAAAGTGTTAGATAATAGTTCTCAAGGGAGTTTGTAGTCCATCTACAACACGTCAAACCCAAGCATGCACTGTCACACGTGAACAGAACTGCAAAACTGCCACAGACTCACAGCAAACTATAGCAGATACACTCTTATGAACGTTACAACTACACCTGACAGCTTTCTGGTCACCACAGCAGCGGCGGAGGAGGAGGGAAGGGAACACCACAATGAGTGACTTACCTCGCAGTAAACTGGGCGAGTAGCTGGAGAATGTGTCGAAGATGCTGTTGGAAGCCATGTGTCCCACTCGGGAGGGAAAAGAACTGGCCTCGCCGCCGCCTCACAGACTTCAGCCTGAGAGAATGACAGTCGGAGAAAGAGAAATAGAGAAACTACATAGACTGCCTGCAACCAAGAATTTGGGGTTTGAGAGTGCCACAGGAATCTTTCGCCACAAGCCGACTAACAGAACAGCATATGTGCCGTGTGGTGAGAGTGAGCAAGACTGAGAGAGAAAGAGAGAGAAAGACCATGCCACTCTGAGCGATGGACTCACCTTTGACGATGGACACTTTTTTCTGTCTGTGTTTCTCTCTAGTAGTGGTGGTAGTTCTCTCAACGTGGTTTTAGTCAGGTAGTTGAGAGTTCAGTTGTCTGACGCTCTCGCATTGGTGATCTACGTGGGAACGGCCTGTCAGTCGCATGTCTGAGGTATCCGAGGTCACAGCTCCCGCGGTAGGGGAGCTGCACAGCAATCCCATGATCTGATTGGTGGACCTCAAGTCACATGACTCTCTCTCTCTTGCTTGCATGCAGTGAAGTTCTCTTTTCTTCTCCCAGTGTGTTTCACACCCATCTGATTGGCTGATGGGTGTTTTTTGAATGGTTCTTCGGAGGATGATGGGACCTTCTATAAGAGGGGACACGAAGCTTAGATGTGACACAAACTCTCAAGTGCATGACACTGCAGAAAATGTGGGCTGTAAAAGGATTATTAGGGAAAAGAGAGTACTGATGTGTGTGTGCAAGTGTGTTTTGGTGGTTTTGAGCATGTTAAACCACCCTTCCACCCTCGCTCACCACTTGATAGTATCTCAATGTTAGCCTCATTAAAAACAGCCATGCCAGTCATTTCATTAGGCCTCCCGCTCGCTTTTTACCCTCATTTGTATCCAATACTCTGTGCTTTATGAAGTTGACATGGCTGTGGGTGGCCTACTTTTTATTTCTGAAATATTAGCGGGATTTGACACACCTTTCATGTATGGCCTGATTTCAGTGGCCTTGTTAAAAGCAAACGTGTGTATATTTTTATCCACACAATCTGTTCATGTCTGTAAGCATATACATCTCTCTCTCTCTCTCTCTCTCTCTCTCTCTGTGTGTGTGTGTCCCCAGAATAAATCTCATGTTTGATGCAGTTTTGATTCACTACTCCAACTGATATATAAGACAATTAAGAAATACTAAGGTGTTCTGGATAGCTGCTATGGCATTGTTAGCTTGTAGCTACGGCTTTTTTGTTGTTGTTGTTGTTGTTAGGCATTGCTGGGTGGTTTCCAGGCTGTCTTGGCTGTTTACTAAGGCTTTACTACATGCTTGCTGGATATTATTAAACAGGTGTTCTGGGATGGATGGAACGATAGACAGACAGATTGGTAGCTAGATAGATGTGTGAGTGTGTGATTGAGTTTATGTTGTAATATGCCACTTTGCAGCCACAGTGCCATGAAAATGAGCACTTGTGTGCTGGTCAGTCAGCAGCACAGGGAAAATGACACAGTGGATGTGTGTGTGCATGGGGCAAATAACACACTTCCAGGGAGTGTGGCCTATGGTGAGGCCACAAAATGACTTCAGTGCTTTTATCAACCTTATTCCAACCTCACAAAGTTTCCCCTGAGAGAATCACCCAGCTCGGTCAGTGTGTGTTTGTGTGTGCACCTGTGTGGGATCTACCGCTTCAATTTCATTGTCACATGAGTGAAACAGGATAAAGAGAAAACACTGTAGAGAGGAATTGGAATTTTATTCATTGAGAATTGATTGGATCCATGTGGGCATTCGATACCAGGACAGTATGGAAGGCTTTCTTTTGTCTGAGGAAGTGCAGGCTGCAGGTCAAATTCACCCTAGAGAGCATCTTGATGCATTAAGTCTATTGTTATTTGCTACTGTTGCTGTAATGTTACACATTAAGTCACTGACTGTTGGCAAAATTATATATAGACTTCATTATTTAGAGCAGTAGCCTTTGCAACAATTTTTTTTTATTTTTTTAAATTGGAATTGTGTGCATAAATAAACAGTATATAAGACAATAAATCATTTTAATGTCAAGTCTAACAGCCATATTCTGATTTTTATACACATGTATAAATTTAGCAAGTACACCACAAGTGGGTGTCTTCCCTAAGAGTGTATTGGACATTGAGGATGGGGACGTCCAGCTTCTTTCCACAGACACAAACACCATCTGCTCTGTGTTATGGGAAAAGGGTTTCTTAGCAGCGTCGTTTACTAACCACAAGCAAAAATTGTGGAAGCAGCACTGCAGTGATCGGACAGGGAGTTTTTTTTTCTTTCTTTCTCTCTCTCGTTTATCAAGCCCCTGTATTTAAGTTTAATATAACTGCAGTGTTTTGCTGAAAGACCTGCGGTGGGCCGAATGCTGCCAATGTCCCTCCACCCCACGGGTGGGGCAGAGCGGGGTGGTGGCTAAAGCATGCGGTTGTGAGCACAGATGTGTAGGGGCTTATTTTGTGGTGTATAAATTGCAGGCTGCCCCATGTGCAACTCATAAAGGGGGAACACAGCAAAGGACAGAAGGAAAAATACAGTGATGAGGTGGCCATCTTCACTTCAAAAGCATTTTCGGACCAAAAGCGAACGCCCAGAGTCTAAATCTGTCTATGCTGCTTAAGGGGGAATCAAGGGTTTTGGATGGAAGGATGAGAAAAGAATATGAAAAACTACATTCAGCCATTTACTGTAGATTTCATGAATCCCAGAATCATACTGCTTAAATCAGTGGTTCTCAAACTTTTTACAGCGGGGTACCCCCTAGGGATTTTAACATTCTTCTGCATAAACCCTTGTTTCACTTAGACTGCACCGCAGTCACACCTTTTCTATTAAAGGACAGTATTTGCCCCCTTAAATTGATTTACAGGTGCATTTTTTACCTTTATAGAGGCAAATATTTTCTATCCTTTTGATTTTAATTGTACGTCATGTTTTATGCCATATTCTTAACATTACATTAAGTGTATTATTAATACTGTTTGAAGTTTGTTATATACCAGAAACACAAATCATCTACCAAATCCATCAGTTCGGGTGTACCTCAAGGTTCTGTGTTGGACCCTTTCCTCTTTACCATTTACAGTATATGCTACCAATTGGATAAATAATAAAGCACTATGGGTTTAACTTCTACTGTTATGCAGATGACATTCAAATTTATTTTTGCGCACCTCTTACCTCAATGTTTCCTCTGCCAGTAATAACAAATTGAAGGAACTCAAGCAACTCAAGCTTTGGCTGGAGGCAAATTACCCTAAATTGTAAATGGACTGCATTTATATAGCTCTTTCAACAGACCCATGGCCATCCAAAGCGCTTTACAAGTTGCCTCACATTCACACACTCATTCATACACCGACGGCGACATGTCAGCCATTCAAGGCGCCATCCAGCTCGTCAGGAGCAGCTGGGGTTAGGTGTCTTGCTCAAGGACACCTCGACACGTGGTCAGGTGGAGCCAGGGATTGAACCACTACCCTTCCGGTTTCACTGCCGCCCCTAAATTTAACTCTAATACAATTTTTAAAATTCCGATTAGTTCTAAAGCTGCTGTATCTAAGCTCTCTGGCAGGGGAGGACTGGCCATCTGAAGCACCAGGACTTTTCCCGGTGGGCCGCTGGCCAATGTGGGCCGGTCCCACCTGGTACTCAAATATATATATATATATATATATATATATATATATCTTTTTTTTATATATGACGAAAATCATAATATTACATCTGTTTTCTACGCAAATGGATGAGTGAGTCAATCGCACGGCCGTTTTGACCTCCCTCCCTGTTTAGTTTAGTCCCCTTTCAAGATTGCCCGTCGGTCAGGACGGTGATATATTTCGGAGCCCAACTGGAAAACACAAAAATCCCCAGGACTAGCGATTTTACGAGTCCGGTACGTTACCTCAGATCTATCCAGTATGTGAACCACTGGTTTTCACGCTGGTTTCATTAAACAAAATAAATGATTATTTTAAAAGATTGACTCTGTTCACGAATCGGATTATGAACTTCTATTAACGAGTCAAAGATGCTATATTATTGAACAGTCTTTATTCTCGAATGAATAGAAAGTTTATAAACTTCTATTTCATGCATGATTCGTATGGATCTGTTATCTGAATGCAAAGTGTGAGTTCTAGGAGAATGTTTGTGTCGTGATCCAGCATGTACCGCTCACTATGAGTTGCTAAATGAACAGCTGCTGCATGCAGTTTTTTTTGTTTGTTTGTTTCAACGGAGGATCAGTTGCCCTATTGGTTAAAATCCTCAAACTGCTTACTTAAATATTAAGTTAATAAATGACATCAAAACAGGGGTGGATGCATTATGATGTGGTGGGCCGCTGTGGGCCAGAAAGTCCAGGGCCACTTTTTGGTCCCAGTCCGCCCATGCTCTCTGGTCAGCTGATGGATCTGATGGTAATCTGATTATGCCTTCCACTAAAGTTTGCAATCTTGGTGTTCATATTGGTAAAGTAGTAAAGACATCTTTTGTCCACTGTAATATCTCTTGTATTTGATCCTCTCACAGTCAGCAGGATGCTGAAACTGTTACACATGCCTTCGTCACTTCTCAACTAGATTACTGTAATTCACTTCTTTATGACCTGTCAACTAATAATATCAAATGACTACAATAATAAGTAGTCTCTGTATATTATTCTCAGCACTTGGTATGTGTTCGGTCTTCTGGTATTGATGTTCATTTGTTTCTGTTCCTTATACCTGACTTGTAAAGTAACCTTTGGAAAGGCGCTATATAAATACAAATTGTTTGTTATTATTATTAATAAAATAAATAAAGCAATAAATTATGGCATATCAAAGGGATACTTGTAGATTTAAAAATAAAACTGCCCATTGGTGGCTGCAAATCATTGTCTTAAAGAGCCAGGTGTCACATCATTCATTAATTCATTCAGTAATTAAGCAAAATGCTGTAGTTTTTAATGGGTTATTAATCGCTGACTCTCCAAATCATTCAAAGCCGCAGATTCGTTCACTAATCACACACCGCTGTATGGTGCTTGGACATGCACACCAACTATTCAATCATGTGACTTTGGGTCAGAATTGTGTGTTTGTCCAACCAGTGTAAAGCTGAGCAGTTCAATGAGCAGTTGTGTTTGGTGAAAACTAGTAGTGCTAAAGTGATTTTATCTTTAAACAGAAAAACTCAAATTGAATCATGCTGGGAAAAAAATCTGTATATTTACCAGCATTCTGTCGTCTTTCACTTTAAAATATTTAACATGAGTTATATATAAAGATTTATTAACATGCTTGATTCTGCTACAGTATGCTGTACTACTAGCAGCACTCATGCTTTATTAACCGACAGGAAATGCAAGATCAACAATCAGTTGTCTGCTGACATGATGACTTTGTTAGCGTGTGTTGACATCTCTAAAAAGTTGTGAATGTGGAGTTAATTCATCAGCAGGGAAAAAAGATATTCATCAGGCCACTTCAGCAAAAAATGCACCACAAAAAACAACCTTTCATAGCAATGCTCAACGTGTTCCTGCACACACACCTGCCCCACATTTAATCACTTTCTCTCTTTCTGTCACCTCTTCTCTCTGTGTGGAAACTAAAGTGTTCATTGAAATATTCTTATATTAAAATTATACAATAAATAGACAGCACAAAGTGTTCTACTGTTTTACTTACTTCTGGCATTGATTAAAAAGACCCCCCCACCCCCATTTTTATCTCCATATGGATTTTAATTCCTAATCAACAAACCTGCTTCAAGATGAAACATTTAACTTTAAATTTAAAGCATTTAAGTATATGAAAATCAGAAAATCAGTCACATCTTTTACCAGCAATGGAAGCTTTAGCCTAAGTTCTGCCAGGAAGACTCAATCACTTCGTCACTAATTACCTTCATCATTATCCAATCACGTCTTTACACATGTTTGAGTTCGCAGATGCCGACGCGACAACAACCTCCACCCTCCCCACCACCACCAGGATGGTCCTGTCCTTACCTTCCAGGGGGATCGGCTGCGCCCCTGCCTTCGTCTTCAGGCAGGAAATGCAGATTCGCTACCCTCGGATTACGAACCATGGACGGGGCCTTCCGCCAAAGAAATTTATAATTGTGCTCGCTGAGCTGTCAATAAATGTATGCTTCGTACATCCTTCTATCTCCCGAGTCTTTCTGGTAGAACTGCAAATGATGTAACGGAATCTGCTATGGTGGTACAAAACAATATTGCCTTATTCATATCATCAGTATATGACATTGTTAAAATGATTTCATCTATGAATATAAACAGTGAATTCTTATTTATAATCAATGCATACTGGAATTTGTTTGCTATAATAATATATCATTATAATATTGTAACACTCTTTCTAAATGAATCTCATTTGCCTGTTTTGTCTTATTTTGTTTGAGATCCTCTCCAAGGGGAAGTGTCTCCTTGTATGTGTTAATGAAAGATAACATTTGTGTCAATCCCTGGCTTCTCACACGTTTAAAATAACAAAGCTCAAAAACAGTGTTGGATCCGTTTTTTTTCCCACAGGTACCGTTGCTGATGGTAGAGTTTCGATTCATCGTTCTCGTTTTTTTTTCTTGCCACTGTTGATACCAATTGAATAGGTTAGGTTTTAGAAAATAATGTGAATCTCAAAACATTCACTCTCAACATCCTTTTTTTCTTTTCTTTTCTTTTTTTTTTGTCTGATACATAAAAACTGTCCATTTAGTTAGAAAGACATAGTATATTAGGTCAGAAGCTCTTTCCATTGCACAATACAAGCAATTATCAAGTTTCAATCTTAAAAGAGAGAAAGTGAGCGATAAAAAATAACTTAGCCCTGTTTATCGCCTTGCCAGCTTGTTATGCTCCGCCCCTATCCACAGAGCTGTACCCACACCTCCCGCCTTCCGCTTTCTCACACTCTCTCTCAACCACAGAGCCTTTACTGGCAGAAAAACACACCAGCCGAATGCATTTTCTTCTGAAAGTAAATATTAAAGAAAAAAAAAACACTGGCTAAATGTTATTCCATTTATGCATAATAACGAGCATTTAGTAATACTGAGTATCACCTATGATGGCCCACATTCTTGCGTCAATGATACCTTCAAATCTGATACTGTGTTTCTGTTCAGTCTCCTTCACACACAACTACAGCCACATTATCTGCATAGAACTTCTCAGTTACTGAAATGCACAATCTGCACCCTCATTCCAGTATTTCACACAGTCTCCTAACACCCACTACCCCTTCGTTAAGTTCCTTAAAGATCATGTCTATTGGGTTTACGTGGCTTTTACAAAGTAATTTTTCTCGTGAGAAAGCATTGTCGTCAGTACTCACTACAATTATGGTGTTCAAGTGCAGATACTATGAACTTGTTTAGATCATGCCGCTATGTTAAGAACTTCAATATTACAATGCTTGAAACACTAGTGCAATAATTAAAATCCCCCTGCTGTGAATATCAACTTTTTTATGTTGTTTATTTGTCTATGTGGTGTCTTTAATATTCTTTTAGACAAACCATGTGTATATCCATTTATCAACACCATTGCTGAGTATTTTCTCCGGTAAAACTGTAGTTTTCCAAAGGTAGTTACAGAAATGCGGTTTGAAACAGCCTTCTTTTTTTTCTACGTCACAAAATGCAATATCCAATCACGTCAAGGGATCCTATCCTTAGCATATCATTAACTGTGCTGTAAAGCAGGGGGTCTGGTGAGAAGGCAGCCAAGTTAATCCGGTTATATTTTTCTGTAGATGTTTTCTAACTGTTAATATGTCCCCCTATTTTCACGATGTTGTACTGTTAGCACTTATTTATTTGTATTTAGAACTGCTAACCTGAATAATAACCCACGGCAGCAGTGTAAAAGTAGTCCGGAGTCAGACGCACCTGTCCCGCATTGACATCCGCATGTCAAATGCATATGATCGCGGGCGCCATTTGGAATCACAAACTTGGCTGCATTTGAGTCTTCAAGGCATTTTGAGAACACAGCATCATCAATTAAGTAACTTTAATGAATTCATTATCCATGTATGAACCAGCCCCAACAGATAATGTTACCTCACAAAGCTAGCCATCAGTCTCCTTACGTTGAGCTACTGTACGAGCTTATTTCTGGTTCAAACACATATGGCTTAATTAAAACAATATTTCCTCTTGCCATTGCCATTGTATTGCATTTACTACAGTTCATTTAGTGTATCAGGAGGCACTGGCTCATGACTGGCTGGCGTGTGACTGATTGGAGGTAGGGCTAATTTGCGTATTTCACAGCTGCCTTTACTCATATTTACCAAGGGTGCCAATATATTGGGGGAAATATTTGGAGCTGTGTGGCTCTTAATTCCTCTTTGTAACCTTTGAGGCCATCTACATGCTAGTGTACTCCAAAAAAGTTGGCCAAAAGTTAGCTTTTAGAAGATGCACACATGAAAAGTCTTACTTATCTGGTAAAAGAGAAAAAAGAAAAATCTAAAATGATGACTCATCTTACTCTCAGGGGGAATACAAACAGAATTTTTTCCAATCAAATGCACACTAGAATGAAAATCAACTGCTCAAATGCATGGTTCAAGGTTCACTATGTAAACTAAAATATATTGTATATGTATGTCCCGCCCCAAATTTCCTGTTTCAATAGAAAATAAAGCACCAATTAAGAAAAAGCAGTGCTTTTCAATTAAATTTTATAGAGTTTAGATATTTTTCCTGGAAAACAACACAAACGCAATAACTAAAAATATGTTAGTTTTTTCCCCCAAGTGTAATCAGTGTGGGTTAATAATAAGCTTCCTAAGCTAATAATACTGATTCGCCTTAGTCATCTTCACAGAAATGACCTCCTCCACATTGGGGTTGCTCTGTGACCCATCACCGCTGCTGAAGGGGTAAAAATCCATTAATGTGGGGTTACAGAGTTCCATTGGCAGACTCCACTGCGTGGGAGCCCTGAAAGCCACGGTCTCCACCTCAAGATTCACCATGTCTCATTCCTCAAACCAGACCAGACCAGATCACACCAGATCTGGGCCAGAGCATGGTCGACCAAAACCCAACCACCAACCTCGGCTCCTTACCATTCAGAGCACTTCAAACATGCAGATGTGTGTCACATCAACCGTGCCAGTCGATCCCGTGTTCACATTTCTTGTTTTCTCTCTCCCACAGCATGAGATTTTTTCTCAGTTTCGGTTGCGTTTGGCTTTGATGAAACAAACACATTGCTTCTCATACCAGACCTGTATGAGATTTCTAAAGTACCTGTGCAGATAATCTGATATATCGATTTTACATTCCATTAATGCATCTATTGTATATGTGTTCAGTGCATTTGTATTTTAGCTCACGTTTATGCACGGTTATATTTGTGTGTTTCGTGCATGTTGCGTGCTACAGCACCAGAGACAGGCGGCTCTAGATGCACGTGCGTGTTTATGCACAGCCATGTGTGTCTATGTATGGGTTAGTGTTTGTGTCTGTATGTGTGTGTATATTAGACCTGTTGATTTCCTGTGGTGCAGACAGAGGTTTGCATGTGCCAGACAAAAAGAAGAGCTCAGATCTTGGGACAGGATGTAGAGATGTTGTTCACACTGAATTTAGACAGACACATTTACATGCAGTGCACTGTGTGTGCATGCATATAATACAGCAAATATACAACGGCAGCAAAATGTATATTCACACACTTAAATGCTTTGTTTGAATGTCAATGCATTAAATACACAACAGCTTATCAAGAATTGTAAAGAAAGAAATAACGATTCTTAAGCGAAGGTTTCACAAATCATTGTGCAAAGAGTTGCTGTGCACATTTGGTTATGCAATGAATTAATCGTTACCTTTAAGAGTTAATGTTTTTTCTCAGTCAGGTGGATGGAATCTGATGCTGTCTGGAGTCCTGATAAAATCATACCTTAGCATAGAGAAATGATAAGATAAATGGTTTTCAACAGATAGCAGTTCAGCAGTGCTCAGATGTGCACATGTGATATAAACAGATAAAAGCAGTCTAAAATTACCATAAAAAAATAAGCCTTATTGTCATAGAATTATAACAAAATTATTTTGTTGGCACAAAAATATGTTTTGCCATTGTTTCCATTAGTTTATGAAAATATGGTTCTCTGAACGTTCAAAATGTTTAAAAAATGCTTTAAAATGCTTTTTTGGGGGTTATATGAATGTTAAAAGTACATTCCATTTCATTATTTTGCCAAACATTATGGGTATGCTACTTTTGAATGTTCTCTGAATGCTCTGGAGCAAGAAGTGAAAATTCCAAAATGTCAATGTTTTAGATAAAAGTTTCATAAACAATGTATAAATAATGATATTGTGCCATTTTGAGAACTTTATTAAAGACCAGACAACGCTGAATGAACATTCCATTAACGTTACTGGAAGAACTTTCAAAATTGTTCGGAATTCAGTTATTTAAAACCAATAATATATAAACAATATATAATTTAAATACATACTTGTATCAGTGTGCATAAAGTATAATAAGATTCCTCTTTTTTCGGGGTGTAAAAATATGAATTTAAGAAAAAAAAAATTATTACATTTTTATTTAATATTCATCTGTTCATCATCCATCCGCACATCTATACATCTGTCTATCTGTACATTTGTAAATCCATGCATCTTTTTCCTTTCACCCCCACAAACACACACATTCAAGTTCTGTGGAACTTCAGTTTATTGGTGATTATCAGAATGCCATGAGTCACCGCAGCCAGTGTGCATTCTGGGTAGGGATGTGACCACAGGTTGAGAAATGAGTGTTCCACGGTAAAGTGGCTGTGTGTGTGAAGTGTGAGTGTTTGTGTTCCATGTTAAACCGGCTCTGTGTGTGAGTGTGTAAGTCTGTGTGTGTTCCATGGTTAGTTGTGCGGTTGGTATGACCTGCTTTCAGTTGGGCCCATCACTCATTTGGTTCAGAGAAGTCCTGTGAATCAAAGAGCACATTTCATGTGAGACATAAAGAGATTTATTTAAATTTGGTGCCAGTTTGTCCTAACTTGACATCCAAAACTCACCGTTATATGAGCATGTGTGTGTGCGCGCCTTTTGCTAAATGTGTCTGTTCGTATGACTGCATGTGCATGTACAGTATGTGTAAAATATATTTTTTTGTGATCATCATCACGCATGTTTTTCTGTGTGTCAGTGCGCTGACTGCAAACGTTCTATAGTGGAGATTTTATCATTACGTTGCACTATTGATAAATGTTTTCAGTTTCTCTCGTTTTTCTCTTCTGTCTGTTGGTCTTCTCGAGACCACACAGCAGTTTCCTGTGCTTTCCTTTGTTACTCTGCAAATAGATGTGAGCATGCACTTTTGAGATCAGTAAGATTTTTTTTCTTTCTTACAAAAGTTTCTTTTGCTCTTCAAGACTGTATTTATTTGATCAAAAATACAGAAAAAAAACCATTATATTACGATATTATTGCAGTTTAAAATTAGTTTCTATTTTAAATACTTTAACAGTATATCATTCTAATATACTGATTTAATGGCATTTATTCAAAATGGAAATCCTGTGTTATAATATACACTACTGTTCAGAAGTTTGGAGTCAGTTCCTTTTTTTTTTTTTTTTTTTTTTTTTAAGTAATAAATACCGGTACTTTTATTCAGCAAGGATGTTGTAAATAGATAAAAAGTGATAGTAATGACCCATATGGTTAGAAAATATTTTAATTTTAAATAAATTATGTTCTTTTTAACATTTATTTATAAAGTATCACAGTTTCCAAAAAAAATAATAATAATAAAATAAAAAATAAAAAAATTAGAATGATCAGAATGATTCCTGAAGGATCATGTGACACTGAAGACTGGAGTAATGATGCTGAAAATACAGCTTTGATCACAGGAATAAATTATATTTAAAAGTAAATGAAAACAGAAAACCAACATTAGACATTGAAATAATCTCACAATATTACAGTTTTTCCTGTATTTTTGATCAAATAAATACAGCCTTGATGACTCCATTAAAAACCTTACAAATCTTCATAATTTTGGCTCTGTATGCCATTAAAATAAAAATAATTGTTATTATTATTATTATTTAGCATTTTATTTATTATCCATTCTTATACGCAGTTCCCCCAACTCAAATAAAAATGGTCAAATAAATATATATATATATATATATATATTATTGAGAAATGCATTTATTTACTTTTTTTTTAATGGTAGCTTTAAGTACTTTATGTTTCCAAGCATAATTTTAGACATTCTCTACGAACATATCATAATGAAGCATAAATACGATTTATATATTAAACAATTATTTAAATATGTTAAAGTGCCCCAACTATGGGTTATGAAAGGTCCATATTTTGGATTTGGGAGTCCCCAACAACAGGTTGACATGCATGCAAGGTCAAAAAACACTTTTATTGTCTTATAATATGCATTTATTTTGTACCTTACTTACTCAATGACTCCCAAATGATTCACTCAACGATTAATTTTTCCAAACCCCTCCTTTGCGTGACGCTAATTTGTTGGCGATTTGTACGATTTGTCTCATTTTCATTTTATCATGCTTGTAATACCTGATAAAGTAGCGTTTGTGAGTGCAGTGCTGCTTTGTGTACACTAATTTCAGTTATGTTCATGTAGTTGCCAAAATTAATGTTCAGTGTTTGTTTTATAATGGATACTCTCTGAATAAGCGTATTTTGGAGAAGTTTGGCAGGATCAGTGGTGTTTATATCCATTTGGGCATAACGCGTTCCAAACACAGACGCGATCACTGCTTCTAACAGAGGATCTGTTCACTGATGGTGTCGAGGCGCCTTTAGATTGATAGAGTTTCCACACATTCTGAAAGTTTTTCACTAGAATACAAAGGTGTTTTTGTGAATATAAGGTTGGGGGCTATGTAGTATTGATTAAGGAGAGGAGGGGGGCTTGGAATAAAAAGGTTGAGAACCACTTCCAAATCCATGGCCATTTTTTACTCCCAGTCTGTCCCTGGTTTCATGTGATTATGTATTTAAATTATGCATGAATATTTTTTATCACTATGACAATGCGATATATATATATATATATATATATATATATATATATATATATATTAGGGGTGTAACGATACGCGTATTCGTATTGAACCGTTCGGTACGACGCTTTCGGTTCGGTACGCGGTACGCATTATGTAAACCGAACGGTTCGTTGGAGTAATTAATTATATTTGAAAAAAAAAAAAAAAAAAGAGAGAGATAGAAATATAATGATATGCGTTCAACAAGGTAGCCCAATAACCCAAACAACGTAACAGGCAACGCCCCTGACACTCCCGAAGAAGAAAAAAACACCATCTTATATGTTTATGTTAGGCTACTCAGCAGGCTCTCGCTCACTCAGTACGCGCTGAAGGCTCGTTGCAAAATAGCCAATGCGTTTAACAGACTAGAAATGAGAAGATCCTCCAATAACCAACAGGTCTGGTGTTTGGGTGCACTTTGGATTCCCTTTAAGCTATAATGGTGATGGCAAGAGAGTGGTGGATAAAAAAACAACGGTATGTCGCATCTGCAACATGACAGGGTACACCAGCGGGAATACAAAAAAAAAAAAAAAAAAAAAAAAAAACAGCGGGAATATCTGGGATATATGCGTCAGTACTATCTGGGAAAAGACGAAAAAAAGGAGAAACATGCACGCAGCAAACTATCCCTGCAGCATTTAGACACTATAGCTTACAGGGAATCCAACCCAAACACCAGACCTGTTGGTTATTTTAGGATCTTATATTTCTGGTCTGTTAAATGCATTAGACATTTTGCAACGAGCCTTCAGCGCGTGCTGAGTGAGCGAGCGCCTTAGGGGCCGTTCACATATCGTGCCTAAAAACGCATGGAAAACGCTAAGCACGTCTTTCTCCTCCTTTCCAAAGCGCTCGGGCAGAAGCGCTCATGAGGCGTCTGTCTTTGCTAAGCAACAATGACGTGCTCTCTCCATGAGACGCGGAAATTTCAGCGAAGGATAAATGGATTTGCAGCTCTAAAAATCGCTTGCAGTAGCTCTGCTACTAAATTTATTTCAAAATTGCAATCCATATACAACTATGATCAGCTGTTCCTTCATCTTGGCTGAGCTCTCAACCTTGTTACGGGAAAGGATGAAGCTGATTGGTTGGTTCTTGTCACATGACCCGCGGTGCGCTTGCGGCATTCTGAAAAGTTGAGATGTTTTTACATTTTGCTGTATCTAAAACGTATCGAACCGAACCGAACCGAACCGTGACATCAGTGTATCGTATCGAACCGAACCGTGAATTTTGTGAACCGTTACACCCCTAATATATATATATATATATATATATATATATATATATATATATATATATATATATATATATATATATATATATATATATATATTGTTTTATAATATTTATTTTAATATATAATGGATTCATACATAATACATTATTTGGAGAGAGAGGAAATGTACTAGACGAATGTAAAATTCAAATATATAAAATATTTGTGCAAAAAATATATTAGAACAATTAATTAATAGGAAATGATTAAATATGAAATTAAATGTATATACATTATTTATATAAATAAAAATATTAATATTAATATATAGAGAGAGTGAGTGAGAGAGAGAGAGAGAGAGAGAGAGTGACAGAGATAGACATACCCATTACTTATTATTATTATTATTACTATTATTATATAAATAAGAACAAATTATATTAAATTATTACTCAAATATGAAATTGCATTCATATAAATTATTCATATGAATGAAAATATAAATAAATATATACACATACACATTCACATAAGTTATTATTATTATTACCACTATTATTGTTGTTGTTGTTCAATTTACTTATATATAGGACAGTATTACTAAGATGCTCCTCTTAAATATTATTGTAGTGTATATTAGACAAAATCATTGATCACACTTTATTGTTCAACAGCTAATCACCAGCCTAAATGTCATAATCGCTGCAGCCGTTCTCTTTTGTTTTGTATAGAACATGAGAGAAATAATCACGCAGAACCATCTCAAACAAATGTTTGATCCAAAGAGCAGATAGTCAGTGTTCTCTGTGTGTCTCACGGTGGCAGGTGTTTGCAGGGTTTGTGGTTTTAGTCAAAGCTTTACTGCGCGCAAACGAAGGAATTGACTGTGAGGACTCATGCAGGCTGCACTAAGCTGAATTCTGCATCATTTGTGTCAAACATGAAGCTTTCGTGACAATAGTCTCAGGTCTGGTTTCCGCCACTGCGATATGTGCTTGAGCGTGGGTGTGTGGAAACATCTCTCTCTCTCTATTTCTCTCTCTCTCTCTCTCTCTCTCTCTCTCTCGCTGTCTCTGTCCTTGCACAGTAATGCAACTTTCCATATATAAGATATGAAGTCAGGTTGTTTGTGTTATCCTTTCTTTGCTTGTTTACGTCATAAGACTATTCTACACTGATCTCTAGTATACATTTAGTGGTGTGTAACTAGGATGCAAACATAACTTTTACAAATATTTATCACATTTTTTCACCAACTTAAAAAGCTTACTAGCCATAAGCATTCTTCATTGAATCATATTTTCCCTTAATTGTATAAAATACATATTGTTTAATTCCCACCTCAACAACCAATGCAGCATTATATATCAGACGAGCTGGTCTATATCGCAGTGACTCACGGTCCGTGTGAACATCCCTTTATTAGTCAGTGCAAAAATAAAAATAAAAAGTGTCGACCTACTGGGTGAGAAAACCGTTGCTTGGCACTTTTGAATTTTCTCACTTGGTATTTGGGGGTTCATAGCGTCATTTTGTCATGGTGCAGTGTGTCATCCTTACAGTGTATTAGTAGAGAGGTGTGTGTTTATGGGGTAGCAGAATAGAGAGGTTTGTTTATCAGTATGAGAGGTTTGCTGTAGGAGGTTAAAAGGGCCAAATACTCCTGTGGGCTCTGTGATTGGGGCCACAGCAGAGGTTTGTGGGCAAAGACTCTGCATTATAAAGCTCAGGAAATCAGACCAAATCAAATGCATGAACACACACTATGCCAAAAGAGAACGAGACAGCTGACTGGTTTTTATGCAGATTTATGGTCTGTCGCTCAAACCTGTAGCTATGACATTCAACTGAAATAATACCTATTTTAAGGAGGCTGGTGAAAGTTACCTTTTACAAATGACAAACAACTAAATTAATTATGCTATAAAGTACATTAACATAAAATGATGTGCATGATTGCACTACTTTTTCTCTCCACTAGCAGACTGAAACACTTTTTTTGTCAATATCTTTTTGTTTGGTACCTGTTTGTATCTTGACACAGCAGTTTGCATGCAATGCCAGTATTATGACTAAAACAATTAAAGATGCTGAAAATATGCAATATGCAAAGACATCCTTCTGCATGTGTTACCCACAAGAAAGCTGCACAGCAATATTGTGATTGTTTATTAGATCCAGATGTTACCTGAGGCAGGTGCATGACATCCTTGATTACAAAGGCATCATTTTGTGAAATATTCTGGTCCTTTTATGCAGATGAGCAATATTTGTCTTCATGGTACACAGGATGCAACACGGCCTGAAGCAGGCAGGAAAGAAATCATAAAAATGAAAAGAAAACA
The DNA here is from genome assembly GCF_003368295.1 of Carassius auratus. Classification (NCBI taxonomy): domain Eukaryota; kingdom Metazoa; phylum Chordata; class Actinopteri; order Cypriniformes; family Cyprinidae; genus Carassius; species Carassius auratus. The sequence goes on from NC_039280.1 coordinate 2,742,688, forward strand.
ACATAATATAACAAAATTTAAAATGTAATTCATAAACTTTTAATAAAAGTTGATTTCTAAGACTTAGACATCAGCTTCTGTCAGGGGTCACAAATCTTGATATTTCTGTCAGTTTTGAATATTTTCTCATGCTAATATTTTAGTATGCATTAAATCAACAGTCAGGTGTACAGCTTAATTAAATTGGATAAATAAGTCCACATTATCAGTCAAGAAACCAAAAAAAAAAAAAAAAGTGTCTGATGCAATTTTACTTGTAACATGTTATTTTGATTGTCCACTTCTACTAACTACAAAAAACTTTGCAAGTACGTCAAATCATTCTACTACCCCTAACACTACAATGAAAGCTAGTTGACATGTAGTTCCAACATTACTTAAAGTATAGTAGAATGTCTAAAAATGGAAAATTACAAATTTTCCAAAAACTTTTCTAATAATTACAAATAAACTACATGCAAAACATTTAATTAAACGTCTGTTTTTGGAGATTAAAATATTCTCTTGTAAAACATACTCCAATAATATTATAGCAAACAGCTTAATTTGAATGTGATTGTGACTCAAATGTTGCTTGTTTTTTTTTTCAATATAGCCTATATGTACTGTTGCAACATACATAAGCAAAAATAGATTTTACTTTGTTCAGAGACTCACTCAAGATGAGATATCTTTATGTCAGCGGCCGAATCAACTTCCAAAACAGTGTCTGACACTTGAGAACTTTATTGTTTTAGATTACAACTTTATCTTCTCGGTCACTATAGAGACTCTGAACATGTGGTCCGTTTCATTGGCAGCCCACTCGAGGGACATCTGCATGATGTGTGACAGATGCCAATTAAACAGTTTGTGGTTGACCATGAAAAATGGCGAGTGACATCTTTTTTTTTTCTTCACATGAGAAAATGAAGTGGAGAAAACAACTTTAGTTATGATGAGATTAAGAGAAATTTCCTGTAGGTCAAACAGTACAGCATGAAGCATGCAACGAACAGCAATCTCATGGGTTTGATTTCCAGAGAATGTATGAACTGATCAAATGTATACCTTCAATGCGATGTAGGTCACTTTTGATAAAAACGACTGCCAAGTGCATTAATGTAAATTTGACTAATTTTAGGTGTAATCGTAAGGAAAGGGGACAGGAAAAAAATAATGCATAGCCACTCAGAATCTCTCAGAATCCTTCCATTTCTCACACACTCACAAACACACAAAATTCACCTGTATTTCAGTGAAACGTGGGCGTCATGAGAATATAAAGGCCATGATGACATTCAAACGAACCACAGGTACCACTCTGACTCAGACAAGAAAATCTTTGCAACTAATTTTTCCTGTTAAACTCTTCAGGTTAACTTATTTGATTATCATGGATTTTATAGCATCGACATCTGAAGCCATGTGAAAGTGACTCAAAGTGGTATCCTACATATGGCAGGTGATCATGCATTTTAGAGGTGATGTTCACTGGTGCTTTACTTTAGCACTGTGTGAGAGCCAACTAACCGAGAATAGGTACATTACAAACTATATGGTTGTGGCGAGTGGGGCGGGGCCGAGAGGCGTGGGAACGAGGAGTGAGGCCAGGTGTAGTGATTGGAGATGAGCTACACCTGCGCCCCACCGCCAGTATCGAGTCCCACGTAGGAGATGGAAGGATATAAAACTGGAGTGACGACCGTGAAGGACGAGAGAGGACCAGGCCTGGGACATTATTTTATGTGTTTGCTTTTATTTGTGCGCGTCAGTCGCCGTGAGGGGCTGACGCGCTGTTTTGTTTATTTTGAATATTAAAGTGTTTTGATTGTCCGCCGGTTCCCGCCTCCTTCTTCCCGATGTATATGGAGATTTGAATATCGTTACAATGGTATTACATCACTTGCTCACCAGTGGATCCTCTGCAATAAATAGGTGCCATCAGAATGAGAGTCCAACAGCTGATAAAAACACCATAAGGTTTGGCAGTGACATCAGTTTTGCATTTTGCAAAGTTGGCCTCTTAAATCATTGTGGTGTTCATTTACATTGTTTCTAGATTTTTGTGTGGAGTGATTAGGTTTGACTGCAGTAACAAAGTCTTCAGGATGTCCCAGAGTGTCCAGCAAGCACCAGGACCGTCTCCTCCTGAGGAGTCAGCTACAGAATCGTGTCTCCAGCAGTGCAGAGCTTGCTCAGGAATGGCAGCAGGTTGGTGTGAAAGCATCTGAACGCACAGTGAGGCCAAGACTTTTGGACAATGGCCTGGTGTCAAGAATGGCAGCAAAGAAGCCACTTCTCCAAGAAAAATGTGCAGGAAGTACAGGGAATGGAGCGCAGAAGACTGGTGCAAAGTTTTTTTCTCTAAAGCTCCCTTCCAACTGTTTGGGACAACTTGAAAATCGATTGTTTGGAGAAGAAAAGGTGAATGCTACCATGAGTCCAGTTTTGTGCCAACAATGAAGCATCCTGAGATCATTCATGTGCGAAGTTCCTTTCTTAACCAAGGGAGAGGGCTCTCTCATAATTCTGCCAAAAAAATGATCAAAATGATGAGTGACCTCTTCTAACGATCCATGATCAATTTGGTGATCAGTGCATTTTCAAGCACAATGGAGCACTATGTCACAAAGCAAGAGTGATGAAGTTGCTCGTAGATCATTACATTGAAGTTTTGGATCCGTGACAACTCCCCGGATCTCAATACCATATGTGGTCAGTCCTAAAAAGGTGAGTGGACAAACAGAAGCCCACAAATTTGTATCAACTCCGAGAGCTAATAAGGCAAGAATGGATCGCCATCAGTCAGGATTTGGCCCAGAAGCTAATATCCAGCATGCCAGAATGAATTGCAGAGGTTATGAAGAAGTCAAGTCAAGTCACCTTTATTTATATAGCGCTTTAAACAAAATACATTGCAATTATGCAAAATGATAGTTAAAGGCAGTTCATCATTGAATTCAGTGATGTCATCTCTGTTCAGTTAAATCGTGTCTGTGCATTTATTTGCAATCAAGTCAACGATATCACTGTAGATGAAGTGACCCCAACTAAGCAAGTAAGAGGCGACAGCGGCAAGGAACGGAAACTCCATCGGTGACAGAATGGAGAAAAAACCTTGGGAGAAACCAGGCTCAGTTGGGGGGCCAGTTCTCCTCTGACCAGACGAAACCAGTAGTTCAATTCCAGACTGCAGCAAAGTCAGATTGTGCAGAAGAATCATCCGTTTCCTGTGGTCTTGTCCTGGTGGTCCTCTGAGACGTGGTCTTTACAGGGGATCTGTATCTGGGGCTCTAGTTGTCCTGGTCTCCGCTGTCTTTCAGGGCTGTAGAGGTTATCTGTAGGTGCTGATCCACCATCTGGTCTGGACACAGACTGGATCTGGTGGCTACGGTGACCTCGGATAAGAGAGAAACAGATTAATATTAGCGTAGATGCCATTCTTCCGGTTTATCTAATTAATGCAGCCTAAAAATCCTTTAACGGATTTGGATATTAAAGCATATTAGTATGTTATGTGTAACAAGAGTAAACACTTAATATTGACTTTATTTTTTTCTTTCAATAGAAACCTTTTAAAACTTGATATGCTTATTGTTTTTCAGTATAGTGTACCATAGAAGAATGTGGAAAAATAATCTACAAATACTGAAGCAGCAAATTTAGCAAAATACAATGACTGTACATCAACTAACATTCGGTGAAGTGAAAAGCTGTGTGCTTGTAATAAACAAATTCATTAAGGCATTACTTTTGGATTATTGTGATGTTTTTATCAGCTTTTTGGACTTTCATTTTTACGGCACCAATTCACGACAGAGGAATTTCTCCAAATCTGTTCCCATGAAGAATCAAACTAATCTACATTCTAGATGGCCTGAAGTTCAGTACATTTTCTGAATTTCAAAATATTTATTTGACCAAAACTCTTATTTGTGCAGTTGGGGCCATCTAAATCACCCCCAGACAGTTTTCTCTATTGCACAGTCAAAACTTCCATCGATTAAACTGAGACTACTGATCATGGAAAATGATCTCAGCACTATCTGACGCTAATGTGATAAATGCGATTGTAGGTTCAGTGGACAGATGTTATGACAAGTCAGGTGACTCATGGAAACTTCAGACCTAAATCGAGTAGTGCTTGAACCAATTCACTCAGATTTGTTCTTTAGAAACAGTCAAAAGATGCAGTGAGTCATGACTGTAATCTCTGAGTATGGCTTTCCAATATGCTATAAAAAATATATATATAAAAATGAAAATTGTGGGATAAAAAGCAGCAATTTGCATCCATAGTTAGATGCTGTCTCTTTATTAAAAAATGAGTTTACCAGCAATATTTGAGTGAATATTGTTTTACCAATTACATTGTACACAGTACAATGGTTTAACTAGTTTTACTTCAAGAAACAGATTCTACAGCAAACGTTAAAATGTAAAGTATTTCCATAAACCCCATCCAGCCCAGATTTAAAGTCATGCAGTTTGCAAATGTAAATGCATATTCAAATTTAACCATTCATATGCACGTTATTTATACATAGTTTACAAAAAAAAGTATAAAGTCATAGTTTTGTGCTCTCAGTAGCCAATACTTGACTAGGCACAATAAATTGCAACTGATCCAAACCATGTTTATATTTACTGTAAATGAATAATAGAATGATGCAAAATCAGAGGGCAGTAAATACCCAGTGAGACACCTGATGACTGATGCCCATGTGATCTAGATGAAATTGAGAGGGTCTTTATCAGATCTCAGTCACACTTCCTGTTTTTGAAAGGCTGCAGACAGATTTCACAGATGATTCTGCAAAAATAAGAAGCAAAACAATACACATTTTATTAGATGCTCAGACAGCGTGTGTGACTGTCTCAGCAGAAGTGAGAAACAGTTTACCGTTGCAATAGTGCTGCTTCCGGTCTGAATGGGGGAAACTAAAAGCGTCTGGCTGCTTGATTGTCACGCAAAGGCCCGGCTAATCATCACTGCACCGTTGGGCCCTCAGACGCAGAAACAGGAAGTGAGCAGGCGACAGAGGAAGTTGTTGGTTTTTTGATGGCCATTGCCGTGGTTTTCAGACTTCTCTCACAGAAAGGGGTGGGCGTCAGATGTTCGGCGTGGGAAAGGACGAGACGGTCCTGTTGATCCTTGGAGATTTTTTTTAACATCAACAAGCAGAATACATCCTGTCATTTACTGCCCTCTCCAGCAAAAAATAAATAAAAAATGAAAAAATAAAAATAATTGAACAGGAACAGGATCCTTTCAATTCTGACACTGCAATCTGCAATGAAAAATAATATTAGCAAAGTATAGACATAAATTGTCTCGTAAGACCCTTGTACAATATTTAAAACTTAAAGCCTATATATGATGTTTTGAATGTTGCTATGGTCAAAAATTTAAGGGGTCATATGATGTGATAAAAAAATTTCCTTTCTATTTGGAGTGTTACAAGCTCTTGGTACATAAAGAAGATCTGTAAAGTTGCAAAGAATAAAGTCTCAAATCCAAAGAGATTTTCTTTATAAAAGTTAAGAGTCAACCACAACTACCTAAAACACCTTGTTTAAACATGCCCCCACGTCTAAGTTACTGTGTGGAAAGATTTGCATAACACTTCCCAAATGTTCATGGAAAGAAAGAAGGTGTAACTTTTATTTTCGCTGTTGCCACCACCGCCATGTCATGGAGTCGCTGTGTTACATGTGAAAGTGAAGCTACTTTTTTAGGCCTTCCAAAAGGCCTTCCATTTTGCAGAGGACGAGGACTGTTTTCTGTGAGAGTAACCTACAATGCCGGTGTTTCTATAAAGTAGGGCAATTCCAACTTTGCAAGGACAGTCTAGCGCTTCTGACTACGTTTTCAAGTACGTTTTCATATTTAAAGAACTTGCCACTGATGATTGAAAGGCAAGTTTTGAGCAGTGCAGAGAGAAGTGCTTGTTGTTTGTCCTTTCTCCAATGACAAATGCACACATGGTTTTATGTTTACGCGGCTCGATACACAAAAAAAGATAGTATAAGTCATTATAATCAATCAATAGGTCCCCACTGGATTCAACAAATGCCTAATTTGTAATGGGTTTTACTGGTTTTGTCTTGTCACGCTGGTGTCCTGACAGGGACACACGGCATCACAGTGTTAAGGGGCCTAACATTTCTGTCACACGCATTCGGCCAATCACAATGCACTGGATAGCTTGCCAATCAGAGCACACCTTGCTTATCAAAACAATGAGCTTTTTAAAAATGGACTCATTTCAGAAAGGCGGGGCATGGAGTAGAAACAATAAACAACGTTATGTGGAAAATAATGTGTTTTCTGAACCTTAAACCACATAAACACACCAAATTACACCAAATACACCAAATAATGTTCTTTTTAGCAACATCATATGACCCCTTTAACATTTAACATTGTACTCATCCTCATGTTATTCCATGATTCCATTTGAAGCAACAACGATGGTGAAGAGTAGGTGTGTCATAATCGCTGACCAAAAAATATTTCAGAAATAGTGTTTTTAAGACCTCAAATTTGTGGAAAATACTAAATAAATTAATAATAAAGTAAGTATACAGTCTGAAAAGTTATGAAAGTTCTATAGTGAATATATTTGTCTAGTTATGCTCTGCTGTAAAATAGTTAATCGTACCCACGTCTCTCGGCTCCGCCCCACTCGTCACAAAGTCACTATGCATAAAGGTGTCTGCTAAATGCATAAATGTAAACTAAATCCTTATTCGTAGACCTTAGTCAGGGTAGCATGTGCAATGTGTTCAACGGCGTGTACTATTGTTTACAACAAACAGACCAGAGACAGAGAACAAAGAAAAAAAAAAACTAGATTAGTCAACATCTCCATAAAACAGTTTTAAAGTTGTGACTTGTGGAAATTAAATGATATAAGACCAGTGTGTATTGTTATGAAGATTGTACGTCTATCCTTGTGCATTAAAATCATTATGGAATCCTAATCAACTGATTAGGGTCTGTTGATCCCACACAAATGGGAAGGTCATAGAGGACAAAAAGTGTGGGAACTCTGGATTAAATAATAACAGAATGTTAATTATCAAGAGATTTGCTCTTCTAAATTGTTCAAAACAGATCATACATCAGAACATAAACCCAAAATGCTTAAAACATCATATTGCCACATGATACTATTATTGTTGCAGTGAATGTAATCTAAAGAAACCAGAGCTCCCACCACAGACCAGTCACCTTCCTGCCCTGTGATACCACACCTCAGCATAGACAGGACAGGTCATGACAGGGCTAACCATGCAGTATTAGTTATACCAGTCTATAGCCCCTTTTCGCACTGCGTTTCTGGAAAATGCACGGGTAATGTGTCCCGGCAATTGTTCCCGGGTCGCTAGATTTTGCCACTTTTACACTGTCAGTGATTTCCCGGAATATGTGAGTGCGTTCACACACAACCCGTAAAGGTCCCGCAAAGACGCGTGACATCAGAATGTGACATGTAATGTACGATTTGAAATGCTAGGCACGTTAACTTTCACTTAAGCTGGCAGAGCTCACACACAGCTCATTCTGGGACTGAACCTGGCAATGTTACTAGGTCCCCCACCTGGGATCAATCCTGGGATGTGTTTGCTTTGACACAGAAGTCGACCCGGCAATGTTCCGGCAATCTTCCGGGTCCAACGTGCAGTGTGAAAGGGGCTTATATGAAACTAAGACAGGACCAATCTAAATCACAAAATTAATTTCAAAGGGTCATGAAACCCTACATGAGACTACTTTTTCTGACATTTTAGCAGAGGTGTTTGTGCCGCACATCATAGAAGACAATGTTAGCATCTGATCATTTTAACTGTTGGATAAAACTGGTTAAAATCTACATCGTGTTGACATCACAATTTGTGACGTGGCAAAAGACTATAGTACACTGATGATGCATTGGTGTCTCATTATTATTAAGTAGTTTTCTTATCTTATAATTATTAACCTATTCATTAACTTACTGTGCATAACCGTTTTACAGCTCCATGACACGACTTGTCAAAAGGATTATTTAAATGCCACAGAATAAGCCTTAAAAGCACGTTCATATGTTTCCGATGCAGACGGAATATGGCTGTGCATTTATCTGTGTTTTTAACTCAAAGGGAGCTAAATGAAACTGTCTGAACCCGAAGTTGTCTGTGTTGTCACCACACCCACTTTTTTAGCTTTTTTTTTTTAACTGTGGTAAGAACTAACCAGTGCTGAAACATGGGGTTTCATGACCCTTTAAAGCAAAACAGTTTTTTTACAGTGTAGTTTTATGGCATGGAAGGCCACTGTGACTATGAGTTTCTATTGTGGCCAAACACTGATCTGCTGACTTGTGCTGGAAAATCCAGAGAATTTCCATATCCACTTCCTTGTACTATTCTCAAGGAACCGATAATGCTGAGATTAGTGTACAAAGTATTTTCCTTTTCAGGTGTTTTCAGAGCACCTTTGCAGGTTTATTTGAGAATATTTTTCAGAATAAAAATATACATTCTCCTTTTATAGTAAAAGCAAAAAAAATAAAATAATAATAAGTACATTATACTCATCAAGGCTACATTTGTTTGATTAAAGATTTAAAAAAATGAAATAACTGAAAATATTAAAATATGCAATTTATTTCTGTGATGCAAAGTTGTATTTTCAGCATCATTACTCCAGGTTTCAGTGTCACATGGTGCTTCAGAAATCATTATCATAAGCTGATTTGGTGCTCAAAAAACATTTCTTATTATCAATGTTGAAAACATTTTCATTTATTTCTTTGTAGAAATGTTTTAATTGTCTTAACTGTAACTTAATCAATTTAACGCATCCTTGCTCAATAAAAAAAAGAAGACAATTCAATATGCGTTACAAATCTTGCTCTCTGTCACAGCACACCGCATCAATACGTTTTGCACCCAGTTGAAAGTCAACAATGTCAAACATAGCTCAATGGTTTTTGATTCACCTTGAACCGAAAGACATTCGAGCACTAGGTGAAGAAACAAGAGTTCAACTCCAGAGCTATGATCATGTCTAGGTGTGCTGTTTTCAGACAGACAGTATTGAGAAATAGGTACCGTAATTTCACAAGTGGCAAGATGGTATCAGTGATATCACCCACAATAACCCGATCCCAGCTTTATGAATCTACAGCTGTTGGCCACATGCTCCAGCAGATGAGCCCTGTGGTGCGTCTATGACAGATTCAAGCCGTGTAGTGGCTGCACTCGGGTAGTCAAAAGCCACTATCCTCTCTGCGATTTTGTTCGCCATATGAGGAAGAAAGAGAGGCCTTTTAGTTCATCTTTGTGATGAGGTTTCATTGTGTTTACAGAGATGTGGAAAGCCTGCTGTTACTGAGGGTAAGTGCCACAAACCAAGGTGAGGCAGGTTTTTCGAACACTCAGAGATAAGAGTAACAGGGATTGCATTTGCTAACCATAAAAGACTTATGATACAACATAAAAACAACCACTGAACATGATGAAAAGTAAGTGTAGAGGTGGTTCGGGCCGCACCCTTCCTCCGTTAACCAACTAGAGCGACAGCAAGAGCACCTCTCCTCACCACTGTGGTGGACATTAGATTCAGCCACAGATCATCCCACGACTGCTTCAAGTTGACTGATGTCAATCACACACTCATGTGGTGAAGTCTGATCTGATAGGTTGACTTTTAGGAGTTAGGGTTAGGGCTAGGGTCCACATGATCATCCCCTTGGGAGACAAAAGCTGTGCCCCAAACCAACCCAACCTCTAGACGCTGCAATAATTTCTACAAAATGAACACATTTGAACAATTTAAACATAGACCTAATCATAAAGCCCAAACCCTCAGATGAACTCAACTAAACTTAACCATGACTGTAATATTGTGGTTCTCAAACAGGAGGCTTCAAGATAATTGTAAATCAAAAATGCACAAACCAGGGACTGCGGACCAAATTTGGCTCGCCATGCCATATCACAAGAGGAAGCAAAAAAAAAGAAAGCAAAAACATGCAATTTAAGCAAGTCTTCATCTCTAATTTATATTGTCATACGTTTCATATTTTGTTGATCATTTTCTGTTTTATTTTTGCAGTGAAATGTTAAAAACAATATGTTAATTTAACGTAAACAAATTATAATTATAAAAAATAGCATAATTAATTTGAACATAAACTCACAAAAAAATGACCTCAAAGTTAACAGACCAATGTTGCTATTGCTAACATATATTAAAATATTAATATTATAAAATAGAAATATTAGATAGAACTTAACTAGAACACTTAAGTAAATAAAACTACTGAAACTTAAAAAAATGAAATTAAAATGAAGCATTTTAAAAACAAAAATAAAAATGTAATTCTAAATTAAAATATTATCTATAAAAATGAACTAAATGCCACTAAAAGATGGTCTATTGAAGTGTGATTCCAACTGCATGAAAATATATTATATCAAATAATTAACATCAGAATTAACATCCCACTAACACAGAGGTTATGATATATATAACTTTGAACCACCATCGAGGTTTTAATGGTTTTGACCTGCTGATAGTGAGCTAAAGCTGAGGTTTCCAGAGTCTGGGCTCAGTTTCCCGAGTTATGAGAAACTAATGACAATTGATCTTTATCAAATTTTAAAACAGGGGGAGAGAGAGGGTTATCCTGCCCACGGCCTGACCACTGCGGCCTGGCTGGAGGTAGTCGGCCTCGGACTGAGTTTCATAGACTCAATGTATATTAAACCTGAGATGGAATTTCATACACAGATGATGCCAGTCTTCTGTCCTTCCAGCGAAGCTGAAAGAAGTGTCTCTACTTTCATGTTATGTCTCTTTCCCTTTTGATATCTTGCTCACTCTCTTTTTCTCTCTCACACCATCCTTATGTCCTTTTCCGTCCATCTCATGTCTTCTATCATGTCTCTGGTAGTAAAAATATCCTGCTATGAAATCAGTAAGTAATCACTGTATGGTTTATGTTTCAAGACATACATTAAATGCATTAAACATGGCTGTATAGGAAGCCGTGACCTGTTAAAACTGCTACTGATGTACACACAGCACCCCATATTGACAGAAAAACACAGAATTGTTGCCATTTTTGCGGATTTATAAAAAAAAAAAAAACTGAAATATCACATGGTCCTAAGTAAAGTAATCAGACCCTTTGCCGTGACACTTATATATTTAACTCAGGTGCTGTCCATTTCTTCTGATCACCGTTGAGATGGTTCTACACCTTCATTTGAGTCCAGCTGTGATAGATTATACTGACTGGACTTGATTAGGAAAGCCACACACCTGTATATATAAGACCTTCCACCTCACAGTGCATGTCAGAGCAAATGAGAATCATGAGGTCAAGGTAACTGCCTGAAGAGCTCAGAGACAGAATTGTGGCAAAGCACAGATCTGGCCAAAGTTTCAGAAAAATTTCTGCTGCACTTAAGGTTCCTAAGAGCACAGTGGCCTCCATAATCCTTAAATGGAAGACATTTGGGATGACCAAAACCCTTCCTAGAGCTGGGTGTCTGGCCAAACTGAGCTATCAGGGGAGAAGATCCTTGGTGAGAGAGGTAAGAAGAACCCAAAGCTATTATTATTATTATTATTATTATTATTACAATTTATTAATTTTAGGCAGCCATAAACATTTTCCATTCAATGATGAAATATTGTTTTTTTATTATTATTAGTGCTTCACATTATTATCTTAGAGACATGAAATGGCATGAAATGAAAGTTGGGTAACGCTTTTCAAAAAGGGTAATTTAGTTAAAATAAGTTAGCTAGTTAATATGAACTAAAAATGAATAATACTTCTAAAACATTTATTTATCTTAGTTAGTTATTAATTTCACCATTTATAAATGCATTATTAAAATCAAAAGTTGTGCTTACTAACATTAGTTAATGCACTGTGCATTAACATGAATTAACAAATGAACAACAAAGCATTTTGCGTTAAAGTTAAAGTGCCCCTTTTATGCCAATATTTCCAAAATTGACTTTCATGGAGTGTGTAATGTAGCTGCAATGCAGTGTGTAATGATCTACAAAGTTGTAAAGCTGAAAGTGCACAAAAAAATAAAGTTATTGTCCCCCAAATTAAAGAATTGACTCACAGCTGAATGAGTCATTCGAATCCCTATTGCATAATGCATGCCTATGCGCTACACTGGCTGGCAACAACTTGAACAACCTGCTGTTGAAAGATGGATCCACTGAATCACTGTTCAAAATACAGAACAACTGAAATAGGCGTGTCGTTTCCAACACCGCTTTACGCTGTAGACCAATCACAACAGACTAGGCCATCTGACCAATCAGAGCAGAATGGGCTCAGGGAAAGGAGGGATTTATAGAGAATGAATCTTCGAACTGCTTAGAATTAAACTTTTGAGACTTGCTGGAAAATGAGGTGATATTAAATGCATATTTTGAGAAAACAAGTGTTTTTTTTGTTTTTTTTGTGTGTGTTTTTTTTACCATTCACGTATGTAATCCTGTTGTACGAGACATCCAAAACAATATTAGGAACCCCCCAAAAAAAAATGGCATAATAAGCAAACTTTAATACATGAAGTAACATTACAGAATGCAAAAATTACAAACATATCAATATAAAGATAACATATCAAATGTTTAAAGTGAGACATTTTGAAATGTCATGCCAAATATTGGCTCATTTTGGATTTCATGAGAGCTACACATTCTAAAAACGTTGGGACAGATATCAATAAAAGGTTGGAAAAGTTAAATGTACATATAGGGAACAGCTGGAGGACCAATTTGCAACTTATTAAGTCAATTGTCAACATGATTGAGTATAAAAAAGCCTTTCAGAGTGGCAGTGTCTCTCAAGATGGGCAGAGGATCACCAATTCCTCCAATGCTGTGGCGAAAAATAGTGGAGTAATATCAGAAAGGAGTTTCTCAGAGAAAAACTGCAAAGAGTTCGAAGTTATCATCATCTACAGTGCATAATATTATCCAAAGATTCAGAGAATCTGGAACAATCTATGTGTGTAAGGGTCAAGGTCAGAAAACCATACTGGATGCCCGTGAACTTTGAGCCCTTAAACAGCACTGCATCACATACAGGAATGTTACTGTAATGGAAATCACAACATGGGCTCAGGAATACTTCAAGAAAACACTGTCGTGAACACAATCCCCGATGCTATTCACTGTGCCAGCTAAAACTCTATAGGTCAAAAAAGAAGCCATATTATGATCCAGAAGCTCTTGAGTTTTCTCTGGGCCAAGGCTCATTTAAAATGGACTGTGGCAAAGTGGAAAACTGTTCTGTGGTCAGACCAATCAAAATTTGAAGGTTTTTTTTGGAAAACTGGGACGCTGGGACAACACAATTTTTTTATTCACTGGTCAGGCTGGTCTTTTTTGCTGATTTTTAAGGGCTGCAAAAGACCAGCTAAACTAACTTAGACATTCAAACCATTTTAGGCTGGTTTAAGTTGTTGTTGTTTTTTTCAGCATGGATGTTTTAAACTCTGATTTAATTCTAAAAATCAAAGTGACAGACATTACTCAGTTAACACATCTGCATCCTGAGAGGCAAGAAACAACATGTGCAGTGTAGAGAACAGTGGTGGCTTTAGAGTGAAAAATATCACCCTGAGATGTTTAAACACCATTTTCTATAGATCTCCGTCTGCAGGCTGCGTGTGGCGAGGTGCAGTATGTGATAATGGCAGTGTGGTGTGCAGCCTGCAGTTTCCCTCTCCATCATGCTGCTGAGGCCACACCTAACACAACTGGCGCAGGCTGAGCCTGCATGGCTGACCGAATATGCCACCAGGGTCTGGCTGCGCACGGCCGGATCTGGCGGTGTGACGCCTATGAGCCCTACAGATATGATTTGAGGCCTGAAGTGAAAGGACAGAAACCACTTCCTACATCCCATTGAGAGCCATGGCAAACAGACAGATGAGAGGAAGGGAAGGAGAGAGATAGAATGGGTGGGCCAGAAGAAAAGAGAATGAATAAACAAGAGAAAGAAAGAATAGGATTCAAACCATAGTCCTGACAAGGCAGGGATGCAATGTACATAGAACATAGGAAGACCGGTTCACACACATTTTTTAAAATCAGTATTTTGTCAAGTTATCCAGCAATAATACATTAAAATCTTTAAATTATAGGAGTTAAAAGATTGGGGTCAGAAATATTTTATAATTTTTTTGAAAGTCTCAAGAAAGCTGCATTTTTTGTATAAAAAATATGGTAAAAACTAGGGTTCATGATATTGGATTTTTGCCAATATCCTATATGCCAAAATTTTTCAACTAATTTTGGCTGATAGCTAATGCCGATACCGATCTATTTCCTTTTGTTTGGAAACAAAACCAAGTCTCTCCTGTGCAGAAATTATATATATATATATATATATATATATATATATTTTTTTTTTTTTTTATGAATTTGTTAGAATTAAATAAACCATAATGATCTTCTATAATGACAGTACACTGAAAGCTTCTAAAATATCTATATTTAAATGACTCCATTTTTTTCAGAAAGATGCAGTGGTACCCTTAAAAACTGTAATTTTTTGAAATATTATATCATATATTTTAAAATGTAATGTATTCCTGTAATTGCAAAGCTGTACCACTTTTAATGTCAACATTGATTATTACAATAAATGTTTCATAAGGACCAGATCCGCATATCAGAATGATTTCTGAAGGATCTTGTGACACTGAAGACAGGAGTAATGATGCTGAAATTAAACTTTGAATCACAGGAATAAATTACTTTTTAAAATATATTCAAATAGAAAACTGTTCTTTTAAATTCTAATAATATTTCACCCTGTGTTTTAGAGCATTTTTAATCAAATAAGATGAAGACCAAGGCAGAACCAGAGGAATGAGGGAGCCCAGCGGAGCTAGTGGAACGCTGGGCCATGGCAGAGAGGAAGGAGCTAGGAGCCATGGTGGGGCAGACAACTCAACAGGCCGAGGTGTAGTCTGGAGCCCAGAGGCTGGAGGCAGAGTCATGGGATACTCCGACCACTGCAACGTTGAAGGATGGCAGTCCCGAGGAGCTTGCACCGCATAGATGGTATGCTGAGGGTGAGCAGATGACAGTGGAGAAGAATGCTGGAGTGCCATGGAGTATTTGTGAGCCTCCAGGGTCCAGAGTGGCACTGACAAGATCACCCTCAGGATAGATGATGACCAGGGATCCGTGTCTCACCAGTATCCACTCCACATAGGCGGCAAAATTCAATGGAGGACCATCTTTCGGACAACAGCACTCTGTAGATGTTTAACCTGCATCATATAACACACAAAACGTGTCTTCTGGGTAGGTGGTTAGAGCAGCGAGGACCAGGTTCAGTCTAGTTTGACTCTTGAGTGATCTCTCCCCCTGCTCCGGCAGGAGGAGGAGGTAGACGGGAGAGGGGATGCATGAAAAACACAACAGGAAAAAAAAAAAAAAAACAGGGTAGACTCACCAGGAAACATGAGGCAGACTAGACATAAAACTAACAGGAGACAGACAGATGCGGGAAACAACTTATAATGAGACAACAAGAACAGGAACATGACCAAATAAGGAAACACTGAAACAGAAATGGGACAAAACAGGTCCATAATCCTGACGGCATGAAGCAGCATGAATTTTTTTTTAAATTCCCCTATTTTTGTGTTCTACAGAAGAAATTTGCATACTCGTTTGAAACATGAAGATGCATAATGAGGCATTTTAGGGACAAGTAAACACAAGGCATTTTAGAGACAAACATATTTGCATTTTTTATATTCTTCCTTTTCATAGTGCATATAGTGTAATATCAAAATCCAACCTGCACTTATCATTAACAGCCCCAATTCTTCTGACATTCTAAAACCACACAGATTGATTTCCATTTTCACTCATCATTGCATTCTCTTCAGCAGCAAGTCGAGTGACACACTGAGTGGGCCTTTCTAAAGGTCAGCTTGCTCTCATGTGACCTGTGGTTTAGCTGCACTCTATACTGGAAAAACCCAAAGAGAGCAGCGCGCTCAGAAAGGGGTCGGGGGACCTTCTGAAGCGTGCTGCACTCTGCAAGCAGATCTAGATATGAATCACTGTGTAGCAGCATGACATATAAAAAGAATGACAGGTAAAATAAACTCATCTGTGGTATGTGCCTTGCAGGAATGTCTCACATCAGCAGGACTCTGTATTTTCTCCTGACTTGCTTGCCTTTTAAGCATGTAGTAGTCTGAACAATGCAGGTTTGCACCAAATCCTAACAGACATACACAAAGATTATCATTCTCCACATTTTTTTTGAATAATAGCAAACTAAATTCATTACCTTTGTAGTCTTCGAAATTTCTCTGCAAGCAAATATAATATCTGTCTTGAAACTTGATTGCAAGCATTTAAAAAAAAAAAAAAATCTAAATACACACACGATCAGTAAAAGAGCATCCAGACATTTGACTGGTGTAGCCTATATCCTTGGGCATATGAAACAAATAAAATATTCAGACGTCTGCAAAAACCACAAGATCTCTGATTATTAGTAAACACCAGTGAGTTTGGCAATGTTCCACTGACTCAATTTGACAATACAAAAACAGACCAGGGAATAATCAGAACAAGCATTTGCATAAGTCACATCAAGAAGCATTACTACTGACTGCAGTGATTCTAGAATCTGACTGCAGTGATTATAACTATTTATTGTCATGATTATAACATCTAACTGCCGTGATTATAACATTTGACCACAGTGATTATAAGTGACTGTTGCAGTGACTGTTACTTATGACTGCAGGGATTATAACATTTGACTGCATGGATTATAACATCTGACTGCATTTACCATTACTTCTGATTTCAGGGATTATAACATCTAACGGCATTGACTGCAATAACTGTTACTTCAGACTGCAGTGATTATAACATCCGACTATGGTGATTATAACATCTGACTGCCGTTATTATAACATCTGACTGCAGGGATTATAACATCTGACTGCAGTGATTATAACATCTGACTGCAGGGATTATAACATCTGACTGCAGGGATTATAACATCTGACTGCAGGGATTATAACATCTGACTGCAGGGATTATAACATCTGATTACAGTGATTAAAACATCTGACTGCAGTAACTGTTACTTCTGACTGCAGGGATTATAACATTTGACTGCAGGGATTATAACATTATAACATAACATATGACTGCAGTGACTGTGATTTCTGACAGCAGGGATCATGACATTTGACTGCAGTGACTGTGATTTCTGACAGCAGGGATCATGACATTTGACTGCAGTGACTGTGATTTCTGACAGCAGGGATCATAACATTTGACTGCAGTGACTGTTAATTCTGACTAACATGTTGAAAATATCTAACCTCAGTGATTATAACATCTGAGTGCAGTGATTATTATATCTAACTGCAGTGACTGTTAATTCTTTCTGACTACAGTGAATATAATACCTGACTGCAGTGATCATTAGTTATGACAATTGCGATTAGAACATCTGGCTACAACAATCATTACTTCTGACTGAAGTGACTGTTACTTCAGACTGAAGCAATTATTATATCTGCAGTGACTTTTACTGTAGATATCATTGAATCTGACTGGAACAACTATTCATTCTGACTGCAGCGACCATTACGTCTGACTGCTACCATCATTACTTCTGTGTCCAGGGACTGATACCTCGAACTGCAACGATCATAGCAGTGACTGTTACTTCTGAACAGTGATAAGAACATCTCACTGCAATGACAGTTTTGGGGTGTGGATTTGAATGCTATGTTGCGCAAAGCTTATAATGTTGAGCATTGATGCCTCATACATAGACTAGTAGACTAACTTTTTATTTTGCCTTATTTTATTTTATTTAGCAAAACTCAGTATTTGACCTTGATATACTGTAAAACTATCTAAACATCTTTAAAACAAGATGAAATTTTCATAAGAAGAAACATTCTATTGAACATACCATTTGTTACTACATCTGACTGCATTGAATGTTTTCAGTCCTCATTATTCTTAATTGCAGTGATTATTACCGCTGACTGCAGTGATCCTTACTACTGACTGCACAATCCCTCAGCGACTGAGTTTTACAGGCCTGGTTAAAAGACACAAAAGCTGTCCAAGCTTTTAGACCTGGCCAAAGGAAAACCACCACTTCTGAGCGATGAATATTTTACCCTCCCGATCGCTCAGAGTGACCACAGGCTGTGTTAAGAGTTATTGGCCAGAGGCAAAGAGGGCACTTAACAAATGATAATGTCCATTTCTATCAGGTAGAATAGACACAGTCCTCAGCTGAGAGCCACCGTGGTCAAACCCAAACCACTGAGTCCAGCACTGACCACACACTCCATAGTCTCTTCAAGAACACACACACATCATAAGAAAAGCATTTATAAGCATGGTGTATATAGAGAGGGGTGTGTGTGCTTGTGCAGATGCACTCACATTAATAGTTCAAATCCATACCATTCAACTTGTACGTAACCATTTATCACATACAAATATTAATATTTCCCATTACCCTCTTTCCAGGAAATGCCTGGTAGACATCAGTCACACATAAAAATACCCGTCAATCCCATTTGTGACTTAGCACAGAGTCTTACGACCACCATAATGATCACTTCCTCCATCAACATGCAGAAAACGACCATTCACTGCCCACAAATGCACCGCACCAAGGAAATCCTGAGATAAAACACACGCACATTTACACATCATTCATTTTACATGAACGTTGTGTATGTACGTGATTAAATCTGTAAAAGCAGCACAAGAAACATTAGAAGCCATTGAACAATTTCCCCATAATTTGCTAGCTTTAGATGTTCTGAACCATCAACTCAACTCGTTCTCCTGTCTTTTGCAGTTCATCATGAGCTCTAGATCACTTTGTTGCCTTTTTTTTTCTCCTGTACTGATCTAAAGAGTTCATTGTCCCGTCTGAGGAGCCCAGAAGACATTTTGGAGTTCCAGGGCCGCCTGTAGACATATTCAGATATTGATCAACCGGGTAAGAGATCTGATTCTTAGAGAGGTCAGCACTGTAATCTGGTTTACAGCTCTGTAGTTTGGAGACAGGGCTGGCAATGATAGCCCTGCCTGATTGAATTTGCAACTCAAGGGGGATTTTTTAACGTGAGGTAATTGCTGACAGGCAGTGGGTCAGACAGCCCTCGGCCCAATCAAGTGGGATCAGATATCACGGTAACATTTCATGGCCCCGGAGAGGAAAAGAGAGCGAGAGTGAGAGTTATACGTAACTGCCTTATCTAACGCTGTCTCACACATTCACTCTCACATAATGTTTCATCGGTGCTGTGCATTTAAATTCTTCAACTCTATAGAGTCAGAGGTCAGAGGTCAGATGTCACCATCAACTCAACCACAGGAAACATGGGGTCAAAGATTGGCTGGTTAGCTTTGCCAATTCAATTGCTATTTTTCAATTAGGGTTCATTAATAAGCATGTTTATTGTAAAATCATGTCCCAGTTTGGTTTACTGCACCTACGATTCAGTTAAAAATTTTAAAATAATATTTTGCATTTACGAACAGCAATCCTAAAATGAATTTCCATTTCTCAACTGAAAAAGTTTTTGCGTGACTTAATAAATGCTTATTAAACCATCTGCTTTGCATGTGATTTGATAAATTGTCATACAATCAAGTATTCCCAGTACATTTTGTTTGTCATTATACATTTTGCTATTAAACTTTCTTGAATCATTAAGACGGTTTTGTGAACTTGTTCAAACAATACGTTGAAAAAATTCAAAGCACATTTTGTTGACAAACACGACTTCACAGTAGACAAATTTAATTACAGCATATAAACAAATATTTCTAATAAATTTAAATTTAAATAAATCAATTTAAATAAATTAAATAGCAATAATAACAAATGTACTGAATTTCAACTCAAAAATGTTGCAGTATCACAAAGAATTTAATTACTGCAATTTCATGCAAATATGTATTATTTCTAAATAACATTTATCAATAATCACAAAACACTACTGAATTGCATTTCAGAAAAATTTAACAGTTTTACTAAATAATTGAATTAGTGCAATACATAAAGAAAAATTAATAAATATTAAAAATCACAAAGCATTGCAAATAAATAAAATACAAAAATCAATACAAATAAATTAATTCTAAATATATATATATATATATATATATATATATATATATATATATATATATATATATATTTATTATATATAATATATTTTTTTTATTAAATATCAATAATCACAACAATCAATCACTGCAAAAATATATATAAGATAAATCTATATTTCTAAATAAATGAAAAAATAAAATTGATTAAATAAATAATTAACAGTAATCACAAAGCACTACTGAATTGCAATGTATTAAAATATCGCGCAACAGAGGAATTTCATTACTGCCAATTAATGCAAATAAATAAATATATGTCATGATTTCATTATCACAAAACATGGCTAAAATTTAAACAACAACAACAAAAATCTTAATTTTTTTAGGACTCATTTTGCCCACTTTCTGATATGTAAAATACAAACCAATATTTCTGTAAGCTAAATTAAAAACAATTAACTGAACCATCAAAACAAATGTAAAATTTATCTCAGGTCTACAATCTTGGACTAAACAATCAAGCAAATCGTTAAGAAGCTCGCTCTGTTCTGCCACTGTCCTGTCAATTAAAGACAAGGGTCTTTAAACACAATATAGGAAACACATTTCTGTTACAGACAAATGCGGGTGTCTGAGAGAACGAGCGCCTGCTGGGGCCCATTTCTAACCGGTGCTAAAAGGCTTCAGGAGTGTGTGAGCACATTAGTGTTAAAGGTCATGTGTTTGCTATGCTAACCTGTGACCTCTGGTCTATTACAGCAGTGCTCAGAGAGAAAGAGACTCACACAAGGTGTGTGACATCTGTAATGGACATGTGCTCAGAATGGGACCGTCCCAAGACAAGTGAATTATTAAACAAGGCAAACTGTGATCACATACCCCTCATTAATGTGCACACACACACACACATTTATTTTCTGTCCCTTACATCTGCATTCTTATCGTAAGACATTGTTTCTCACGGCTTTTCTCTTTTTCTCTTTCACTCTTGATTCTATCTCTATCTCTATTTATTCAAGTTTTCCCCTAAGAAGCCAGACAGTTCCTTATTCTGAGTCATTTTTAAACATGTTAATATTATCAGTTACACATAGTTATCAGACATACTTGAAAGTCTGAAACCACAGGCAACATTTAGAAGCGATTCGTTAATTTCTCACACTTCTGCTTCCTGGACATAAGCCGCAAAACAGACAGACGGCCCCATATAATCTAGAGAGGGCCGCTGTGATACCGAGAGCTTGTCTGTGTGATGAAGAGGATGATGATGAGGACTCTAGAGGGCCGAAGGCAGGGAAATAACTGTCATGAAAAGATCTGAGAGTGTTGTGAATTTGCTTACCCTCACAAATCCTCTATCAATCCTGCAGGTCATGTTACTTTATCTCACAAAAATGCTCATATACATTTACCCAGCTATTCTCATAGGAACATATATAGCTCAGAGACTTAATGGAGCGCTCCGTTATGATTCTGCGTAGCATCAGCTTTGTCTTAGATGTTTTTCCTAAGCGTGCTCCTAATAAAAGCAGACACAAATGGAGAAAGTAGTAGAGAATGAATGTGGATAGTACAGCACAGATGATGAAAACTGAGAAATTATAATGTCACTTGAGATATTCTTAAGAGAAAAATCTGAGTCTCCATTTTCATTTAACATCTAGGAGGAACAATTGAAATTATAAAGAGATATCTACAATGTAAAAAATGCTTTTTGGAATATAGAAAAGCTCATCATATGTGCGTGTGAAGGGGGTTTTGCCAGATTTGCAAACGTCTAATTTTGGCAGGGAAAAAATAGCCAAGAAGGCCCACACGCTAACTGATACATCAGCTTTCAGAATATCTTTGCATCAGTGCTTTAGTCTGACTCTGCACATCATTTGCATGCATGCATTTTTGTACTTCAGAATTAGCAATTGGCAAATACCTACACAGTTACATAACTGCTGGTAGATGGTGTGGTGTAGGCCTAAAGCTCGATGAAGCTTAAATAGGACAAAGCATTGAGACAGACAGACGTGCAGCTGTCACAGAGTCAGGTGATACAGGGACACAGGGTTCCACCTGCTGGCAGACCTCAATCAAACCCATGCTTCAGATCTGACAGTATGTGAAGCGTCAGGAGTAACTGAGTTTACTGACATACTGGATCTTGTGTGGTGCATGTAAAGCCAGTTAACTAATAAGCCTGTATTATGCATCTGATAGATGGTTGTGCTGAACTTACCAGGTTCAGTGACAATGTTGCATATTTTGTCTGGACCTATTAATATGAAATAATGAATTATTGATGAAATATAAACATTAACATTAAATGTGCATTTCATATGCACAGTGACTTGAACATGTCTCTGGATAGAATAGATGGATATTTTAAATATCTGAACAACCTTTGTATGCCAAATCAAAGTAAGTGTGACGTAACAATGCTGCTTGTCATTTCACAAGAAAACCAACAGGAAATGACATCACACGGAGGACCCTAAAACATCCTCCTCACTGTGTGTCAAGGTCAGTAAGAGTTTTTGTCAGTAAGGCAAAGGGAGGTTGACATAAGATTCAGGTTGTAGAATCATGACAAATATTTCATTTCCTAATTAAAAAAAAAAAAGAAAAAAGAAAATGCAACCCTTTAATTAAAAACTAATATTCTATATTCATATTCAATATTAGTAAAAAAAAAAAAAAATCAAGATTAAGATCTGAGCAGTTGCATTCAAAGAAATATTAAATAATACTGATATAATATTATGGATTTTTTACTTGATTGTTACCCCACTTCACTTTTCACAGTTATTAAATCATAAAAAGTATTCTAAAAATAAAAACAGTTTTTGTTGTTGTTTTTTTGCCACATGCATTTCTTTTCATTATCTTCGACATCCTTGTCATGGACCCTCTTCCAGATCGTACCAGCTCATGTGATGTTGTTGCACTGTACTGTTTGACTGAGTGCTTTGTGTTTGTGTGTGTTTGCAGAGACATTTGACATCACTAATAGCTGTGCGTGTGTATTAGACGATTTGAGACGTGTCACTAATGGCTCATCATGGAGTCCCTCTTCACTCAATCATCCATTGCGTCCCTGAACGAACATCATCTGTCACTTCTCCCTCTCTATCTCTCCCCTTCTCCCTCTCTCCTCCTGCGGGAGTTGTGTTGCAGTTCTGTCGGTAACCTCTGGGGTCAGATTGAATATATACTCTCATAAACAACATCTATTATTCACCAGCTGACACTGATCCTCAGCCTCGTCTCCGGGAATGGCAGTCCGTCAAAGCATGAAATATATCCATCCATCCGTCCGCACTCTTTCATTAGGCATATCAATAAAAATCTGCCTCTGTTCTATTTAACCGAGCACACACATCCAGCCTCAGTGTTACGGAAATGATGCAACTCGTCCTCCGTATGACTGTCCGAAGTCATTTGTGTCATTCTTTAAATATATTCATGGATTTTTTTATAAATAACAAGCAAATATGTAAAGATGTATATAAGATTTATCTAATGTAAAGGCTTGCGTTTGTTTACTTTGAAGCTATTTTCACTCAGAAAATGCCAGTAAATGTCAAAATGTAATTTTGCTTATTTCTCCCAATTCTGGGGGAAAAAAAAGTAAATTTCACAATTATCTTTTCAATTTTGCTCCATGTTACAGCAATGGACTTTTAAACAGCATGTATACAGGAAACTGGAAAGAAATCAGCAAATATTTTCAATACATTTTCCACCTGTCTCACATTTAGTGCGTTTTGCATCTTTTGAACGAGTCACATGAGTTTATGAAGCCCTTTCTCCTTCCTCAGGGGAAATTATGTCATATGTCCTCATTAAATACATTCTCTATGGCTCCTGTATTTTCATTTACTGCGAGAAATCCCCCCTAAACAACACCAATACATTATTTACTCACCCAGCTCTCCTTTATTCACCAGAACCCTCATTAGGCAAGGCTAATGACACGACACAATGCTGCTCTTTCTGGCCCTGCTCTTTGTACAGGTCTTCATGTGTTTGGCCCATAATCCATTAGATCCCTCGGAGGGCTTATTACGCACAACTCTAATGCACATGCACATGGCTTACAGATGAGGAGGAGGGCCTGTCCGCACTTCTCAGGGGCTTTCCTGTCATTTTCTTTGGGAAAAAAAGATGAAATGAGAACACTAAAGAGTTTGGGTGAAAAAGACACAACAATATAAATCACAGGTCAGAATCAAGATAAGAAAAATTAAAGCTTCCAGATAATGGGCAATATATGTGTTTTATTGATTTATTTATTTTATAAACTATTACTTGAAATCAGCAAGGGGCTCATTAAATTGATCAAAAGTGACTGTAAAAACATTTGTAATATTAATAACTTTCTAATCAATGAGCCCTGAAAAAAAAGTCACAATTTCCACAAAAATATTATATAATATTACGTGTTTACAATATTGACAATAAAAGTTTCTTGAGCAACAAATCAGCATATCAGAATGAATTCTGAAGGATCATGTGACGCCGAAAACTGAAGTAAAGATACTGAATATTAAGCTTTACGTCACAGGAATAAGCAGAATTCAGCTATTTTAAATTGTATTAATATTTCCAAATTTTACTGTTTTGATCAAATCAATCCAGCCATGATGAGCATGAGACATATTTCAAAAAGCAACACACACACACACATATGCGCATATATACTGTATGTATATATGTATGTATGTATGTATGTATATACATATATATATATATATATATATATATATATATATATTGTCACGAGACAAAGAAGCACACGACGAGCGAGTGAGTGAAAAATATCCCCGAAGGGTGGATTTTATTGAGAGTGCCAGTGAGGAAGTGTCGAAAGTGTCCTTTGTGTCCTTAGCCCGTGCCATCCACTGTAATGGGGCGTGATCCGTGAGGAGGGTGAACCGGCGGCCGAGGAGGTAATACCGCAGCTCCAGGACTGCCCACTTGATGGCCAACGCCTCCTTCTCGACGGCCGCGTACCGCGTCTCAGCGGGGGACAGCTTTCGGCTGATGTAGATCACCGGGTGTTCCTCACCGTCGTGGACCTGGGAGAGGACGGCTCCCAACCCGGTGTCTGATGCGTCCGTCTGCAGCAGGAAGGGGCAGCTGAAGTCGGGGGCGTGCAGGACTGGTTCGGAGGTGAGGGCCATCTTCACCTGCTGGAACGCCTTCTCCGCCTCCGGGCTCCAGGGAATCTTCTCGGGCTGCCCCTTCCTGGTCAGGTCTGTCAGGGGAGATGCTAAGGAGGAGAAGTTAGGTATGAAACACCGGTAATATCCCGCCAACCCCAAAAAGGCTCGTACCTGGGTTTTCGTTGAGGGCTTCGGTGCGGACAGGATGGCCTCCACTTTCTTCTCCTGCGGCCTAATGAGGCCGCGACCGACCTGGAAACCCAGGTACTTGGCTTCTGACAGCGCTAGGTGACACTTGCGGGGGTTGGCGGTTAGTCCCGCCCGGCGCAGCTCCAACAGCACCCTCCGGAGCCGCTCTAAATGCTCTCCCCAGGTCTCCGAGTGGACTACCACATCGTCCAGATAGGCTGCGGCGTAGGACATATGGGGCCGCAGCAGGATGTCCATCATGCGCTGGAAGGTGGCAGGGGCCCCGTGTAGGCCGAAGGGAAGGACCCGGTATTGCCAGTGGCCACTGGGGGTAGAGAAGGCGGTTTTTGCTTTGGCTTCCTTAGTCAGGGGGACCTGCCAATATCCTTTCGTGAGGTCTAGTGTAGAGATGAACCGGGCTCTTCCCAGGCGGTCGAGCAGCTCATCCACACGGGGCATGGGGTAGCCGTCGAACTCGGAGACCTCATTTAGGCGGCGGAAGTCGTTGCAAAACCGGAGGGTGCCGTCGGGCTTCGGGACCATGACGATGGGGCTTGACCAGGGACTCCGAGATGGTTCGATCACTCCTAACCTCAACATCTCCTGCACCTCCTCCTCGATGGCGTGTCGCCGAGCCTCCGGGACTCGATAGGGCCGCTGCCGGACGATGACTCCAGGTGGTGTCCTCACATCGTGCTCGACGACCTTGGTCCTTCCGGGCCGGGGGGAGAACACATCGGAGAACTGACCGACTAGGTGTTGCAGCTCCGCCTTCTGGGCCGCGGAGAGGTGTGGATTGACATCTACAACCACGGGAGTAGAGGCGGTGAGGGCCGCAAGTTGGGGTCCGGTCCCCACCCAGCGTTTCAAGAGGTTGACGTGGTATAATTGTTCGGGTCGACGCCGTCCAGGTTGTCTGACCCTGTAGGTGACGGGCCCTACTCTCTCCAGTACCGTGTACGGGCCTTGCCATCTTGCCAGGAATTTACAGGCTGAGGTGGGGACCAGGACCATTACGTGGTCTCCTGGCTGGAACTCCCGTGGTTGGGCGGCCCGATCGAAGTGGCGCTGCTGGGCTTGCTGGGCCTTGGTCAGGTGCTCCCGGACTAGTGGCATGACCCTGTCGACTCGCTCCCGCATCTGGCGGACGTGTTCAACCGTCGTCCTGAGGTTGACTGGTTGTTGCTCCCAGGCCTCTTTAGCCACGTCGAGAAGCCCTCGGGGTTGGCGGCCAAACAGAAGCTCGAACGGGGTGAAGCCCGTGGATGCCTGGGGGACCTCCCGGATGCCGAAGAGGACGTAAGGTATCAGCTGGTCCCAGTCTCGTCGGTCCTCGGCCGCCACCCGTCGCAACATCTGCTTCAAGGTTTGATTAAACCTCTCGACGAGGCCGTCGGTCTGGGGGTGGTAGACGGACGTCCGGAGTTGTTTCACTTTCATGAGTCGACAGAGGTCAGCCATTAGCCGGGACATGAAGGGCGTCCCTTGGTCGGTCAGTATCTCTGCCGGTATGCCGACCCGGCTACATAGGAGGAAGAGCTCCTGGGCGATGGCCTTTGCGGTGGCTTTGCGGAGAGGGATAGCTTCGGGGTAGCGGGTGGCATAGTCGACGATGACCAGGATGTGTTCATGCCCCCGGGCGGACTTCGGCAGCGGCCCAACGAGATCCATCCCGATGCGCTCGAAGGGCACCTCGATGATGGGTAATGGAATCAGCGGGCTGGGGGGAGGTGTGTGTGGTGAGGTCCTCTGGCAGATCGGGCAGGCTTGGCAGAACCGTTTCACATCGGCGTCCAGGCCCGGCCAATGGAAACGGTCCCGGATCCGCTGGATGGTGTTCTGGGCCCCAAGATGACCCGCCATCGGGTGAGCGTGTGCCAGTTCCATCACCGTTCCTATCTTGCTGCGGGGCACTACGAGCAGAAGCTTCTCCTCCCCCCTCCGCTGGGCGGCACAATAGAGCAGGCCATTCCGGATGACGAAGTGAGGGATGGGATGAGGTGCTGGTTGGAGATCCTCTCCTTCCGCAACCCTCACTTGAGACCAGCAGTTCTTCAGGCGATCATCCTCGTGCTGCTCCTTCGCGAAAGCCCCACCTCCTGCCACCTGCTGAAACACATCAAAATATAGGTCAGAATTTTGGGAGGGGGGCTCACCTTCTCGAGGGCTGTCCGATGTCAGCAGCACGGGATGTCGAGGAGGTCCCTTTGCTGGCCTCCGGCGTCGGCGGTTCCCGGTCGAGCTGGCAGGCTGTGCGGCTGCGGCGAGCAGACGGTCGAACCCCGGCCAATCTCTCCCGAGGAGGACGGGGACGGGCAGGTCCTTCACGATCCCTACTTCCAATGGCCAGGTTCCCGGGGCAGCGGTTATGGCGACTCGCCGAGTGGGGACCCGTCTGGTATCGCCGTGGACGCACGTGATGGCCATCCGGGCCTTGGCTCCTGACCGTGGAGGGAGGACGGTGGGCCGCATCAATGTAATGGAGCTCCCGGAATCCAGCAGCGCCGAGAACGGGCGGCCATTGACGGCGACTTCGGCCCGAGTCGCCCCAGCTGGGGGGTCGTGAACGGCACAGCCTGCCAGCCAAGCGCGTCCTGGGGAGCGTGGTGGTTCCGTTGGCATGGGCTCGTCCTGGGGACCGGGAACCGCTGGCCTGCTCATGTGCCGCGAGGTGCCCTCCGGCGTGCGTCGCTCCTGGACCACCCTTCGGGGAAAAGGCGGCGCTCGCTCCCCAGCCTCCCGGTGGTAGGCGGCATCCGCCAGCTCAATGGCCTCGATCACTTCATCCACACTGGAGGGGTTCCGCATGCCTACCGCCTGGCGGATGGATCGGGGCAAGGCGCGAAGAAGGCGGTCGACGGCCACGCGCTCCGCCACCTGGTGCGCGCTGGGATCCCCGGCCAACAGCCAATGATGCGCCAACCTGGTGAGTTCCGCTGCCTGTGCGCGAGCGGGCAATCGGGGTCGATATTCCCAATCGTGGAACTGTTGGGCCGCACATATCGGGGACAGACCCACGCGGCCGAGGAGATGTGCCCATTCATCCATGGGCCAGACTTCGCGCACGGCTGTGGCCTCAAACATCTGCAGGTACAGCTCGACGTCATCACTCGCCGTCATCCGGGGCACGAGCTGCGCGGCTTGGACGCGGGGATCAGGCAGCGGAGCGCGCTGGGCGGTGGCAGTGCGAAGCGCGGCGAGCTCCCGTTCAGTTTCCCCTTGCCGCGCGGCCATGTGTTCAACAATTTGTTGCTGGCGGATGCTCACCTCGGTGAGGTGTTTGAGCAGTTCTTCCATCACGGGGGAGGAGCTGCCGCCTGCACACAAAAAAAAAAAGAAAAGAAAAAAAACACAACGGTGAACGGGGGAAAAAACTCACAATTTTGGTGATCGCTGTCGGTGCTTCTTTCAATTTGCTGCCTGCATTCTCCACCAGATTGTCACGAGACAAAGAAGCACACGACGAGCGAGTGAGTGAAAAATATCCCCGAAGGGTGGATTTTATTGAGAGTGCCAGTGAGGAAGTGTCGAAAGTGCGGGTCTTCGTGTCCGTGTCCTTGTATCCCTCTTGTGCGCGTGCCTGTGCTGTGCCGGTGTCACCGTGGTTCGACGGGGCTGCGGCTTAAGGGCTGCTTTCTGCGGGGAAAAGAACAAAGAGTCACTTCCTGGCATGGAGACGTTCCTCCCCTTCTTCCTCCTCTGCCGCATCTTTATAGCCCGCTTGATGAGCCGCAGCTGGGCTTGCTCAGTGGCTGATGAGCGGGGACAGGTGCGGCGTGTCGGTTGCCAGGGCGACGCTGATGAGGACTCGGGACACTTGTCACACTATATATATATATATATATATATATATATATATATATATAAATTAATTGAATAAATTTGTTAAATGTTTTACATTTTAAATAACTATTTATTTTACAATTCTATTTATTCATGTATATATTATTTAAATAATTAAATAATTATATTATATATTAAGCCTCAATTTACCCCCAAACTCTCAAATCACTAAAGTAGTGTGTCTGGATTGTTAAATAAAGAAATAAAAATAACTGTAACCCCCATTCACTCTCATTACCATAAATTACATACAAATATTTTTTTAAATGTTGCATTTTAATGATTTTTTTTTATACCTTTATAGCAGTATACATTTAAAAAGCAGTACACCAAATATTTAAAATGCTTAAATCTAAATAATTTCTCATTATCTTCTCTACACCACTGTAATGACAATCTGTGCTAAATGCAATTTTCATGAAGCACGATTGCAGCACCTGAACAGACCCTTTAAAATGTAGTGCATGTTGTACAAGAACAGATCACATTGTGGATATTTACTGAATATATAACACTGTTTGTTTTTGCATTGAAATATCTTGAACTTCAGTGAATCTGCCCCTGTGAGGCCTCTGTTACAGACTGTTCTCTCTTGGACGGCTTGCGCTGGAGCTGCTGAGACACACCCGGGGCTTTCTGGTCCTCACGCTTACTGTCGACAGCACGAGATTCTGCAATCACTTCCACATGTGACAGCCATCAAAAGCCACGAGAGCAGCCCTTCTCCAATTGGATCTCATTAAGAGCGGAAGCCGAAGCTGGCGTGGGGGTACGAGCCTTACATAAGGGAGACCTGGAGGACGGAGAGAACATCACTCTTTGGTTACAGGGTGGAGAGCAATTGCACACATTTGAGAAACTGCTGTTTCTACTCTGTAAGTTATTGTGACACGAACCTGTACAAACATACATTTACAAAGAGCAAAACCTTGACCCGTGAAGAACGGTGGTTAATGCAGAGCAGATGGGAGCTCTCTCTCTCTCTCTCTCTCTCTCTCTCTCTGCTTGTCTTTCTCATTCTCTCTCTCGCGTGCGCTCACACACATCTTTCAATCTGTTTCTATCTCTCTTTTATGTGATCCATCAACACCTGTTGATATAAAGCAACAGCATTTTGCGGTTTATGGGGTGAACTGCTGCACGTAACTCAGTCCAGAACAGAGTAGCCGACTCATAAATCAATTCCCCTGCATGAAACCCATCCTAAGAGAGGAATAATGGGTACAGTATGGATGGTGTTAAAGAAATATAAATCACGCTGTTATAAAGTTATGAAAATCAGCTGATACATGTATGCAATGGTGAGACAGTTGACGTTTGCAGATGATATATGAACTTGCTTGGCTGGTCTTGCACAGCTTTGTTAAGCCGAAATACTTTTCTGGATTTGTTCTCATAAAATAGAGAGATAGAAAGAGAATGAGATGGCAATAGAGTGATACTCAGGCCTTAGTACTGGATATCAAGATCTCATGGAAGATGAATTTGCATGACCCAACAGAGTCATGTTGAGAAAATCATATTTTTGAAGTGGAAAACTCTGAACTTTCAGCCCTAGTTTCTTAGTTTGAAGTGTATGTTTGAGAAAATATAGCAGATGCAATAGATGTAAAGGTACATTCACAACATGCACAAATCATCAGCTCATCTGAACAAGTTGTAGTCACTTTGTTGCTGCAAATAGCTAAAGTTGAATCCCTGTAAAAAAACAAGGCATGGCCAACAGAGCCCTAGTTTCACACAGTGAGATGTTTGACTATCAGTATAAGTTCTAGTCCAGTTTGCAGCTTAAACTAGCCAAGAACCGCCCACTCAGGAAAAGTCCCCCTGACTGACATGAAAAACTATTTGTTTTGGTTTTTATGTTTTAACTAGTCACAGATTTATTTGGACATGACATTAATAGACTAACATTAATAGACATAATTGCAAAGTCATTCTGTGATCATCAGAAATGCTAACAAAAGCAAGGCAGAGACTTTGTAATCCAAACTTTTGTCTGTCCAAAACAAAGCTCTGAATATCTTCCAAAGATCTGATGCCACTAACCTGGAGAACTTTTGCTAAATCAGGTCTTGCCTTTTCTCAGAAGTGCTCGTAAACATGACTTTGTTTCCAGGCAGACAGTTGTGATTCCAGCCAGTCTCACTGAATCTGATGAATTTCAGTCAGTGTTTGACATTTTTGTGTGCATCCATCAGTGAATCAATGGGCTGTGGGTGGTCTGAGACTAACAGAGTCCCTAAGTAAACACAATTACATTTAATATATTTTTTTATAACTCCTATTACTCTCAGTGATGATTCTGATTACTGTAATACAGTATTCTATTAAATTGCATATTTTTCATTTCAAATTAAATTAAATTTAAAAACTGGATTACATTAAAATGTTTTTACAAACACTTCAAAAAAAAATTTTTTTTTTTTTTTTTTGGTAATTCACATTCTCGAAGGTGATTCTGATTACTGTATTTTTTTACATAGAAAAAAACCTACTGTATCATATAAATATTAAATACTTAAAACATTTTTTATTGTAATTCCCTTTTTTTGTAATTTGACTTAATGACATAAAAATATATATATTTGTAAAATACTATGTTATAGTTTTTTTGTAATTTCCATTATTTTCAAAGGTTATTTTGATTACTGTAATACTATATAAAATATTTTAATAGGAAAAATACTGTATTAAACATTATACATCAACCATTTTGGAAATACTATTTATTTATATAAATACTTCATATAAATATGCTTTATAATAATTTACTGTATTTCCAATTTTTAGTGGTGATTGATTACTGTAATACAGTAAATATATATATATAAAAATGCATGACGAGTATTCTGGACACCATAAACAACCCTGGCCAGAAATGTGTCAAAATGTTTGCCACTGAATGAATTGTGACGGTTGCAGGATCAGTGCATGCATCTATTTATTTGCTTCTATTACTTCAGAGCTCAACTTGGACACTGCAAGTGGACAATGCTTTTTACTGATTGGCTCCAAAATGCCACCATAAGCATCACCGGTTCTACTAGGCCGCTAAATTTGAAGTCTTCTCAAGCTGTACAATGGCCGTTCACGATGTTTAAGTGTACTGCACATGAGACCACTGGATAGGAGGGTCCATAGCATTCATGATCTAGTCATTTAACCTCACTCTGTCATATAGACAAGTAAATGGGTGTGTTTGTAATATTTTGGCTCGGTGGACTGATGGGTTGCCAGAACCGCAGGAATGGGACCACCCAGAACGCTGGCAGGACATTGGCCGGAGATCAGGAGAACTGAGGACAAACTGAACCCAGGGTCGAGCTGTGTGAGTGTGTGTTCACTCACACGTGTACAGTTTGGGCTGTTCAGAAGTGTGTGTGAATGGTGTTCCATTTGTGGAGAGGAGATATTTTTAGTCAGTGGTTCTCCTCAGATATGTGTGATTTCACCGCTGGGTGAAAAAAAACGCATTTAGTGAAAAGGGGTCATTGAAGGAAAGCACTGCTTGTACATACTTGCTTTACCACATTACATATGCTACAGTAGCGTATCTTAAAGGAAATATCATTTAGAAATGTAATGAAATAGTTTTAATACCAAATGTTACTTTGCATTTATGCAAGTTAAAAAAAATGTATTTTTTCTTTTTCTTCCAGTACAAGTAACTAAAAATTCTTAAAGGCATAGTTCACCCAAAAATGTAAACTCAACCTTCAAGTTGTTCCAAACCTCTATGAGTGTCTTTCTTCTACTGAACACAAGAGAAGATGTTTTGGAAAACGTGGGCAACCAAACAGACTTCCATAGCATAGAAGAAAATGCAATAGAAGTCAATGGCTACTCACACTTGTTACTAACAAGTACATTATTTTGTGTTGAACAGCAGGGTTGAGGGTGAGTAAAGTATTAAGTATCAAAGTGAAATGAGTTTATGCTCAAGACAAGAAAAAATGTCTGTCAGTGTGGTAAGAAAAATACATTTAATTCAGAATGAAAACAATATTTTCCTTCTCCCACTAGCAGATATTTTCTTCTTGTTTTGAGCATCAACTCACATAATTTTGATACATTTTTTTCAGGAAACAAGACTTAATCTTAAGTCATTTAAGTTAACAAGTAGATGTATCTTGATCTAAAGGGATAGTTCACCCAAAACGAAAAAAAAAATAATAATAATTTCATCATGTCAAGAATTAACCCTGATTTAAGAATCTTTGGACGTGAAAAACTATATACCAAATAAGAAAACCATTTGTTTGCAATGAAAACTGATCCAATACAAGCTTCGACAAGAACGTCAATTTAGTCCTGTTTCTCACACGAATAGCTTCAGAAATCATAAAACATAATACTTGAGTTGTCTGGACTACGTTTATGGTGCTCTTTAGGAACCCCTGGTCAAAATGAATACCATTATCTTATCTAGTTACATATTTTGAGAAGTTTGGTATGGATAGCCTAGCAAATTACTTTTTCAAAGGATTTTAAATAAACTTCATGATCTCTCCAGGCTTTATATTACCAGAAAAAGGATGTAGTCAGGACACATATCCGTCAACGCTAACCTCCAGAGGCATGTATACAGTTTTCCTGTGTGTCTCCTGTGTGCTGCTAGTTGTTCCACTCTGAAAGAGAATAAGAGAGTTTATCTTTCTGTTTGTCTCCTCTGAGAGAGCATTCACTTCATCTCAGCACTTACAGCTTATAAACTTACCCGGTAATCACGTTAGCTTTCAGCTTCCCCCGACACGGGCGGCCCGTCTCTGGGCTAAAGAGACCTTTATAGCCCTATAATTGACTCTCTTTCTGAGCCTGAAGAGAGAGACACAAAAAGAAAACGGTGAAGCCGGAAGACAGAAAAGGACATACAGTAGATACTTAAATGATAGAAACAAAACTTAAAGAACAAATGCTGAAAGGTACATTAGAAACACATTTGTATATTTTGTTTTGAACTGTGTATATATAATGAACATTCTTTTGTCGTAATTTAAGGAAATGAAGTGGAACTCTGCCCTGATCAAGCTCAGGCACTTGATTCGCTTTTACTGTTTTTATACAGCAAGAACAGCAATATTGTTCAATATTATTACAGTTTAAAATAACTGTTTTCTTTTGTAATATATTTTAAAATGTAATTTATCCTCGTAATGCAAAGCTGAATCTTCTGCATCATACTCCTAGTCTTCAGTGTCACATGATCGGTCAGAAATCATTCTGATAGGCTGATTTGCTGCTCACATATTTTATTATTATCATCATTGTTGAGAACAGCTGTGCTGATTATTATTTGTTGTGAAAACAGTGATACATTTTTTTCCAGCATTACTGATTAGAATAGCATTTATTTTAAAACTGGGATTTTTTTTGTAACAATATAAATGTCTTTGAATTGAATGCATCCTTGCTGAATGCATTGTGAAAGCATTAAAGCATGAAAGCATGAATTACTTTATACATTTTAATCCGATTGATACACAAAACACTACAGAATTAAAAATCTATATTTTATTTGCTTTTACACTTACATATATATATATATCAAAAGCTGGTGTTTGTGGTGTAATGTTTAGTCTCCTCTTTTCCTCCTTTATTTTACTCTCCACACATTTTTCATGCTGCCCTCCCCTCATCTTTTCTCTCTCTCTCTCTCTGTCGTTCCCTTGAGAGGTCATTGAGCTGAAGGTTAACACTTGATTAGATTCCACACCTATAAAACGCTCACTAACACTGAAAAATATTTGCTGTCAACATCTATCATATGATGCTTGTGTTGTTGACAGTACCGAGAGTACAGTACGGTACTGTACTGAGAATGTCTGCAGAAGAAATATTATCCATGCGAATTCTCCATGCAATATTACAGAAAAACCCTTCCAGTGTAGCAGATTTCAGATTTGATCAAAGCTGAGGTTTTGTAAAAAAAAAGATCCTCAAATCTGAACACCCCCCAATTAACCCCCACCCCATGTCATATATTTATAATACATTCAGAACTGCAAAAAATATTGATAAAACATTAAGTAGATTATAAGATCAGTTGTGCTCAAAATTCACCCTCCCAATGCAAATTACACATTCCTATCTGTTTATGTAGGACAAACTGAATGATTTGGACTGTGATTAGACAGTCGCAGCCAAAAGCTATCTAAAAAGGAAAAGTTTACTGTTCAATGAAAGGTTCTGCCATGAAAACCCTGTTTTAGAACCTGTATTTGTGTGCAAGCTGAAGCAAAGGTTCATGGTGTGTACAACAGTCCCTCATGGGACGTCCAATCTGTGAGTGTGTTCTGAGAGCCGATACGAGCGCTGGCACAGGTGTCTGACCGATCGCGCCGGGCGTTCTCTCTCACCTCCTCCATCACTGTCACCCACAGCAGCCCACCCGGAGCCAGCACCACATCTAACCAGCACCAGACCGCCGGCTCTAGCCGTCCGTCAGTCTCCCCCACCCCACACTACATTTGCAAATCATTTATTTTGCTTTGGTTTCCTGTACTCTTCTGGTTTCCCCCCTACTCTTCCTCCTCTTGATCAGGAGTCGGAGACATCTGGAAGTCATTTTAACGCGTTAGTGGTATTGTGTGGCTGCCTATCGGCGACGCTTTTCACATTCACGCTCTGTATTACTGAAAAGTCGCTGGAGACAGAGCCATAAAGAGGGAGGGAGGGAATGGGTTATTCAGTCAAAGCCTGCTAATATGATGGCCTTTAAACTGCATGCAAGTAAACACAGAATTGGCCAAACACTACGTAGTACTAGAAAAGGATCAGTACTAGATTTGCTGAGACAAAATGACGTGTCTTGGTTTGATAACATTTTTATATATTTTCGAAAGAAGTTACTTATGTTTGCCAAGCCTGCATTTATTTGATCAGAAATACAGTAAATAACTGTTTTCTGCTTCAATATATATTTAAAATGTAATTGATTTCTGTGATGCAAAGCTGAATTTTCAGCATCATTACTCTTCAATGTCACATGACCTTCAGAAATCGAATCGGCTGATTTGCTGCTCAAGAAACATTTTGTATTATTTTGTATCATTGTAAGTGTTGGAAACAGCTGCTTAATAGAAAGTTTAAAAAGAACAGCATTTATTCAAAATAGTAATAATGAATCCTTTTATTAGCAGCACAATGTGAAAACTGCAATTCCAACAAGTTGGGAAAATAAAGTATACTAATGGAAAACAGGCTGAAGGATTTGTGCCAAGTTTGTACATTAACGGTATCTTTGTCAAGACAACATAATTATTGTTTTCTTCTGGACAAACTGATGGACTTTTAATGAGACAGAAACAAAGCGATCAAATAAAACCCCACGCAGACATGGCTGCTGTAACTCAGCACGCTGTAGACGTTGAGTTTATTATTCAGCACGCTCAGCAGAAACAGATCTCAGCGCTGTACTTAAGTCACTGGTAAAGATTTTACATTAGGACTTTAACTCTCTCTAAATGCTCGGTCTATTTTTAATGAGCTGCAGTCCAGAGTTCTGCAGCAGAGATGCACACCAAGAATGTCAATGTTAAACTACTAATGCCTCTTCCAGCAGCAAAAGAAACATGATTATCCATGCAGGTAAATTAAAATCTTTATATATATATATATATATATATATATATATATATATATATATATATATATATATATATATATGTATATATATATTAGAACTAAAAAACATGTAATTGTAGACTCATTTTGCAAATACTGCATGTCATTTTGATGCGTGCATATTATCAAGTCATTCCAAGGAAATACCACCAGGTCTCTAGTTCCCATGCAACCTTTTTGTTTTCTAAATATTTATGCGTTGTAGTTCTCTCAGGCATCTATCTCTCTCTTTATCTTAAAATCGCACTGATATAAATGCTGATATCTTCTGGATATAATTGTTTTTCTGGCACGGGTTTGTGTTTTCCAGTGCAGGTCTATTGATGAAAGGTGTTTTTCTTTTGACAGTAGTGGAAACACTTTTCCCTCTTGAGTTTACCATCAGAGGTGTGGGACTATATATCATCTAGCACCTAGATAGAGCACAATCCATCAAACTGTTAATTAGAGCATCTCAGGACACACACACAGGTTTGTTGCACACTGAAAGTTTGCTGAAACTGGCTATAACACCAAAATCAACAGTTGCTTCTCACTTGTGAGCACTGTTTACTTGTGATAAAGTTATCTAGTGATGTTGGGGTGTTTTGGGTGGTTGTCAGGTCATTGCTATTTAGTTTCTAACGTGTTCTGAGCCATTTTAGTGTGTTGCTATCCAGTTACTAGTGTGTTCTCTGCAGTTTTAGCTTGTTGCTGTCCAGTTTCTAGCATGTTCTGCGTAGTTTTAGTGTGTTTCTATCCAGTTTAGTGTGTACTGCACCCTTTGTGTGTCCTGAGCAGTTTTAGTGTGTTGCTATCCAGTTTCTAGCTAGTTCTGTGAAGTTTTAGCATGTTGCTATCCAGTTTCTAGTGTGTTCTGCATAGTTAAATGTGTTTCTATCCAGTTTCTAGTGTGTTCTGCATAGTTAAACGTGTTTCTATCCAGTTTCTAGTGTGTACTGCACCCTTTTTGTGTGTCCAGAGCAGTTTTAGCGTGTTGCTATCCAGTTTCTAGCAAGTTCTGAGCGGTTTTAACGTGTTGCTATCTAGTTTATAATGTGTTCTGTGCAGTTTAAGCATGTTTCTATCCAGTTTCTAGTGTTTACTGCACCCTTTGTGTGTCCTGAGCAGTTTTAGTGTGTTGCTATCCAGTTTCTAGCAAGTTCTGTGAAGTTTTAGCAAGTTGCTATCCAGTTTCTAGCATGTTCTGAGCAGTTTTAGTGTGTTGCTATCCATTCATTGTTTTTTTACACAATGTTTATAAATAAACTTAAATATATGCGATTTTATGTCTTTATTACCTGCCAAGCAAGTGCCTGAAAGTCTGATGCACACGCATCTGCAAAAATCCTCATGATTTGATGAATCATTCATGTCTGTAACCAAAACACTGCAGAATGACTTACACAGTAAAGTTTAATACCTAAAGACTAGGAGTTTGGCAAGCAGCAATAAGCCTGTATTTCACAAAATAAGCAAATGGAACCGAACTTTAAAACAACAAAACATAAAATAATTAATGTGTGAAATATTACATACATGATAATGCTTCTGACTGATTTTCAAAAGATTAACTGAAGAGATACAGTACATATGAATGAAAAGCCAACGGAAGGGAGAATACAATATCCATTTAGAGATTTCTAAATTGCAGTTATTTCTTTAAAACATGCATTAGAGTCGCCTAATATATGTAATATGAGCTTGCCTGTACTTAAACACACAGGCTGAATGCATGATGATGGCAGTAGTTTAAGTATAGGGTATCTCCTTCAGAGCGAACGCCTGGTGATTCACTTTCTCCATCGCTTTGATCATGACCAGAAACACTGCTGTTTATTGGCCTGTGGTCTACAAACTCACACAGCTTACACATGTTTGTGTCTTTGCAAGGTTAGTTTTAGCCAATCCGACTTTTAACTGTAATGTAATCAGATGACAAAAATGAATACTTGTAAATAGCAGTGCTATTATAGTTTACTAAAACCAAAACCAGTAAAAACAATCGTTGTTAAGAAAACATTAACTGAAATAAAATATATATATAAAAAATAGCTAGTCTCCAAGGCAAGATTTATCATATTAATGTAGTTTAACCTGAAGTACTAAAATAACCAAGTCTAAAATTTTAATAAAAATGAATCAAAATTTTATAGATATATAAAAACCTAAAAAACACTGGGGGTAAATCATGACAAAAAAATTAATTACTTAAACTTTAATTAAAATGAAAAATAAAACAGAACACAGACCAATAAAAACTGATTCAAAATATTAAAAACTCTAAAATTAGATTATTACATTTTAAAATATTCATAATCAAACTACATTTAAATATTTATTGATTAAATTTTTTCATATAACAATTTTTTTTTTTGTTCAAGTGTTTTATTTATTTATTTATTTATTATTTAATAATAAGACATTTCTCAACTCAAAATCTTCACAGGTCTTTTATGTCCTTGATAAAAATACAATATTTTTTCTTAACACTTGTATATGTTTTCTTTATAGAATATATTTTTTATATGAATATGGTCAAAAGTAATCTAAAGTAGTCAGAATATATTACCAAAAAAGTGTAATTTTAATAGATTACTAAATTTTTTTAACTTATTCTTGACCTGAACTAATGTATGAACATTTGTTTTGTTTTTGCATGCAATATTGGAAATTTAGCCTGCATATTTATTTCATTACAGTCCTTTGTAGTATTTCACATATTAGAATCAATGCTGTTTTCAGGCAGAGGCGTGTTTTAGTTTGTGTGGCCTTCAGTGTAAAACAAGGGCTCACCGAGCCGCCCGCAACCAAATAATGTCAAAAAGCAATTAATATCTTAATACCACCATCAGCTGCTGTGGGGCCAAAGCCTCTCCACCTCTCTCTGTCTCTCTCGCTCTCTTTATTCCTCCATCAGGCCGTGGTTTCCCTGAGGTCCTGGTGGTCAGATGCGGTTTTCGGGGCAAGAGGACTTGGAGTGTGGGCAGTGTGGTCCTTCTCATTTCTAAAAAAAAAAAAAAAAAGAAAGAGAGAGACTCATCTAATGCAATGCAGCTCTTTCATAATCCATTACACTAAGGAAGGGGTCACGCTGGGTTAACACTAATAGTCTGGCTTGTGGACTCTCATTAGGATGAAATGCATCTAAAAAAAAATGCAGTGCACTATTCTACATATAATTTTTTTTCTTGATGTTTCCATCTAATTTAAGTTTTAATTGTAAAATCAAATCAAATGATCAAATGATA
This sequence comes from Carassius auratus, assembly GCF_003368295.1. NCBI lineage: Eukaryota > Metazoa > Chordata > Actinopteri > Cypriniformes > Cyprinidae > Carassius > Carassius auratus. The sequence continues at coordinate 2,782,902 of NC_039280.1, forward strand.
AAATGTTTGCATTTAAAATCAAATAGTGAAATGCAACTACACATATAAGCATGTTAAAGCAAAATAACACACACATACACTGACCGTCCAAAAATAAATGTCTCTAATATTTTGTTGGACCGTCTTTAGCTTTGATTACAGCATGCATTCACCGTGGCATTGTTTCGATAAGCTTATCCAGTGCCACAACATTTATTCCCATCCAGAGTTGCATGAATTTTTTGCTAATATCTTGTATCAATGATTTTCAACTGGGTTAAGGTCTGGACTCTGGGGTGGCCAATCCATGTGTGAAAATGATGTCTCATTCTCTCTGAGCCACTCTTTTACAGTTTAAGCCCGATGAATCCTGGCATTGTCATCTTGGAATATGCCCATGCCATCAGGGAAGAAAAAATCCATTGATGGAATAACCTGGTCATTCAGTATATTCAGGTTGTCAGCTGACCTCATTCTTTAGGCACATAACGTTGCTGAACCTAGTCTTGACCAACTGCAGCATGGTAGGCACTAGGCATGATGGGCGCTTCATCACTTCATCCGTCTCTCTTCTTACCCTGATGTGCCCATCACTCTGGAAGAGGGTAAATCCGGACTCACCAGACCACTTGACCTTCTTCCATCGCTCCAGAGTCCAATCGTTATGCTCCCTAGCAAATTGAAGCCTTTTTTCCCCGATTAGCCTCACTGATAAGTGGTTTTCTTAAGGCTACACAGCTGTTTAGTCCAAATCCCTTGCTTTCCCTTCACATTGTCCATGTGGAAATGTTTTTACTTTCACTATTAAACAGCCTTGAGTTGTACTGTTGTTTTATTATGTTTTGATTTCACTAAACATTTAAGTGATCGCTGACCACCATCATTCAAGAAATTAGAAGCTATTCACTGCATCAGTTAGTGTTAAATAACATGTTGCTAGCTTAAACATAATCATCCATGCAAGGGAGGCTCTTACCAGTTTGCTTAGTTAAATCCAGGTGGTGACTTTTTTTATTTTATATATATATATATATATATATATATATATATATATATATATATATATATATATATATATATATATATATATAATTTCTTATAGTAAATTTTTAAATAACTAAAATATTTACTAAAAATGTATATTTCTGCTTATTGTAAATATTACATATAAAACAATTTTATATTGTATATATGATATATATTTATTTATATTATATATGTATTATATTATATTTTACTGTCAAATATGGTGTATTGTATAGTATAGTATAGGATATACTTATATATACCCCTAATAATTATATGTGTGTGTGTGCGTACGTGCGTGTGTGTGTGTGTGTGTGTGTGTGTGTGTGTGTGTGTGTGTGTGTGAAAAAATAACTCTGTCTGGAAATAATATGGAAGACTTCTAGTGGTGAATCTGGATGTGAAGCTTCATTGTCCCTCTGCATGTGTTCTTCCTCTTACAATGATTTCTCATTCCTGTGATTTCATAGAAGAGGAAATGAAAGGAGTGAGACACAGACACAGAGGGTGAGAGTGTTTCTCCTGCACCCAGGCCCACACACCTCGCCTGTCTGGGCGGCACCCATGTGGAGTGAATGCTGAGTGTGTTGTGTGGTTTTGGGCCGGCTGCTGGACACCATTAGAAGAGATCTCCCCACCGGCACCAGCGTTTCAACACCACCTCACCTACTAAACCAACAGCCAATTCCAGCTGAGTCAGTGTAGACATGCAGACAAACCACTGGCCGTGCTACTTTTAGCTTTATGTTTCTGTACGATCAGCACAAGCTGGCTCGCTCCACGCAAATTTCAATTACTGATGATTACTTGTAGATGTACAAGCTTTTTCCTCGGACAATTACTTTTTGTTGGCTTAGTGGTCATTTGAGGTTACATAGACAGGAACATAGAGTCTGAAAATGACTTTTTTTCCCCATAAAAATATGCTGTAAAAAAAAAAAAAAAAAATTTAGAAGATGTAAAATCCTAAAATAAAGACCGGTTGATTGGTAAACCATAAGTTACTTTTTCATAAATAGTGAAAAAAAATGTACAGTAAAATATTATAAAAAAGTTTTTTAAATAAAGTAAATTCTTATATTGTAAAAGGAAAATAAAAGATGTTTTTATTAAAATATGTTTATAATAATATAATATTTACAATAAAAGGTGTACCTAAAATATATATTTAAAAAAGTATTTATGTAATATTTTGAGAGATTTAGTTCAAGTTTAAATATTCACTTTTTGGTTAATTAATTTGTATTAATAGTTTTAAAAAATGCTTTTAAATTTTTTGCAGAAAACTAAAATCCAATGCTAAAATGAAAACAGGTTAACTAAGTTTTTGACTTGTGAAAACAAGACTTGTGACTTTGTGAAAAAGGGTTAATGCGAATAATAGGAGATGGAAATGCATTTTGCAAAAAAATTCCTCCACGCGCATCAAAAAAACGCAAGTGACTTTGAGCAATGGGATGGTAAATCCTGACTAACCAGCGGACCTATCTTATTTGGAATGACAGGAAGTCACAGCATCTGAAATGTTGTTTTGGTCATTCAAAAATGCAAGCGGAGAGTCTGTCATCTAAGTATTTCTGTATAATTGCCTCCCAGAACTGTTAAAGACTGCGTTCTTTGTGCGATATTCCAATTTTGCGCATAAGTTAAATTCACAACTTCGGATGGAAACCCGGCGACTTTGAAGCAGCCTAATTTTTCATATAAAACAATTCTAACGATAATTTTTTCCCCTGACTTAATGTAAATGATTTAATACATAGACTGAAGTTGGCAAGCTGATGTGCAGGAGTCTGACGGTGGTGATCAGGCCTGTATCTTTGTTAAACTGCGTTCAGCGCCGATTGATTTCCTCTCCCCTCGCTGACGGCTCTGATAGGGAGCAGTCATAATTCTCTGCACTCGAGAGATTAAATTCCTGTATCGCTGTCAGCTACATTAACTCACTTCCTGGATCTAAACCCTATTAGCGTAGCAGGCCTCGCTAACATTAATAAATCAATGCTCCTGATGGCAGATGAAGATCCGGCACTACTGTATGTGTCTCTCTCCCAGCGCTGCTGATGAAGGTGATGCCAATAACTCTAGTTATATCTAATAGCATTACAATTATGAGTTCTATCTGATAGCATTAAAATTTGAAAGACATTTACAAAACGGGTCAGAGCAGCTATTTGCAGATCATTTTACAAAATTATTTTCATTTTTGTTGACCATTATCTGATAAAATGCACTTAAAAAGTTCATGATCAGAAAAACCATGAAAGTTGATCTCATGTTCCTCCTCAAGTGAAGGAAAACCTGAAGAAGAGCTGTTCCGAATAAACCCGGCCTTTTAAAAGAACACTGTTATCATTACCAACACATTAATTATGCTGCCCTGCATTTAAAGTTTTATTGCTCTTCTAAGACCAACAATTCTCCTAAACCTTTTAAACTCCATTTTTGTTGTACAGTATCTTCAAATTGACAACATATAAAATGAGATGAGATTAAATGAAATGAGAAGAATCTAGAGGATAAGATATTGGACAATAAATGAAAACAAAAGAGCGAAGAGAAGACAATTATCGATGAGATCAGAGAGTTGAGAAAAAATAGAAAGGGATGAGATGAGATGATAAGACATGAAAACAAGTGAGAAGAGGAAGAAAGGAACACAAGAAGAGATGTGATGAGATATAAAATAAAATAGATAATTGGCATAGAGATTTGTATTTTCTTTATATATCTCAGAATATTTAATTATTATAAGCTTTACCAAGGTAAAAGCAGTGTTATTTCAGTATTATTTATATAATATTATAGTGTTTATTAATTAATTTAATTATTTTTAATTTACTTTAATTTTTATATTTTCAGTTTTCATTACATTTAAGTATTTTTTTAAAATAAAATTTATAAAATGTTTTTAGTTTTTCTATAAAGTTAATTTAATTATTTATTATTATTATTTAGGTCCGGGACTTTAACGAGTTAATTTGAGATTAATTAATTACAACAAAAATTACGCGTTAACTAAGACTCATTAAATACAGAAAAAAAAATCCCGCATTTTTAATAACTTATTTTTGCACCGCGGAACGTTTCTCACTGGATGAGTTTCGGCGGACCGATTATACTGGAGCACCAACTAGCGTTCGCATACATAGACAGTAAAAGAAATGGACACAGCGACCCCATTGGAACTCAATTGAGACAAATGAAGCCCAGTTTTAGCGTTTTTTAGCACTTCCGTTTCTGGCACGCAGACTCAAATGAAGCTTGACGACGTCAGCAACCTGTCTGACAGATGTAAATCTTCTAGTAGCTGTGCGTGCAAACTGCCATCGTTAATCTTGCAGAGACGGCGAGCTTGAGCGGGGAGTTCTTTGGCGTGAGTGAGCAAGAGTAAGTATTCTGATTAATTATTTTGTATAGTATTTTAAAATGTAACGCCAGTACGCCATATTAATTGTTAATTGCCTGCGAGCTTCTCCTCCTGTCTGTATGGTAATGCAGAGTGGTTATGACGCAATCGTTAGCCTATTTTTACAAAAACTGTTTCTACAGGACCATAATGTAACACAGAAGGTAAAGGAGCCCTTTATACATTGTCGTGTGTCTTTAAAAATAAATAATGGACAAACGGAGTCTTTAAACGCCTGTAAAGTTATTCGCTGTCAAAGTGACGCCAAAATGAATGGGAGTCAATGGGAATGCTAACGCAAGTGAAGTTCTGCTACAAGATGGCAGCACGCGGCCGACTTCAACTTCAACAGAGAGATGTTTTCTAATAGTCATTGTTTCCAATGTTCTGAATGTAATTGACAGTATTGTGTATTACTTAAACACTTTACAGAAGGTTCCAGCACCTATAAGCTACCTGAATTTCTGAAATGTACTATTTCTAAATTGTTTCTAAATGTGCTATTGCTACACTTAATGGCAAAAATTGCACTGGTCTGCTAGACTTGGTTGAACAAAAATAAACAATATTTTGTTGCTTAAGCTTATGTATTCAGTCATTATTCAATGGTATACTATAAATCCATGTGAAAAAAAATTACTTCTCACTGTTCTCAGGTCAAATATTTATATGCAATTAAAATGCGATTAATTTCGATTAATTAATTACAAAGCCTCTAATTAATTAGATTAATTTTTTTAATCGAGTCCCGGCCCTATTATTATTATTATTAGGGCAACATTTCACATTAAATAATTTTTTTTATAAAAGAAAATATTTCACATAATCTTTTTTGAGTTTAAGTTTTTATTTAGCATTTACATCTCATTTTATTTCAGCTTTATTTCCGCTATTATTTTTTTCATTACTTATTTTAAAGACGCTTTACTTTTATTTACCGGCATCATTTAATTTTTCAGAATGCATTAACTGTTAAAAATGTTTTGAACTGCAAATCAGTACATTTTACTTCCTGTCATTCCAAATCAAATTCCAATTAATTCTGAGCATGGGAAACATCTGATTTATCAAGAGAAGAGAAGAGAAGAGAAGAGAAGAGAAGAGAAGAGAAGAGAAGAGAAGAGAAGAGAAGAGAAGAGAAGAGAAGAGAAGAGAAGAGAAGAGAAGAGAAGAGAAGAGAAGAGAAGAGAAGAGAAGAGATTGTACTTTCTACAGCTAAGAGTAAATCATGACATTTCCAACCTCAAGAAGCCAAAGAGATTTCAAATCCCATCACCATGATCACTGATTTTTAAAGACTCAGATTTATTTCTGAAGACCTCGTCTGATTTTCAACAACACTCGGCTGGACCTGTGCTCTCTGGCTTCATTACAGCCACACTTCCCCAGCGTTTCCACTGATACAGACAGTCACAGTGCTTTAGGTTAGGTTCTGTTGATTGCACAGTCTTTTTCCACTGGTTTTGCTTCATAAGAAACTGGTTTGGGTCTTGATTGCGAACGCCATCCTCTAATTGCCAACGGTTCATTTATCCCATCTCAGCAACATGATAGCTGATAGGAGGCATTGACTGCCTTTTCTTTTCTGCAGTATGACTCCAGCGTGCTGGTACAAACTTCAGCAAAAATCTTTCCATATGGATCAGTTTGTGTTTAGACAGTCACACAGAGAAAAAAATTGTGGCTTAGCTATTGTCCATACACACTAAACGTGTCCATGTGGCGATTTTGCTCAGCGTTGGAGATAAATGTCCTCTGAGCCTGTTGCTCATCCTTCTTCTGTCATTGACAGAAGATCCAGAAAGACCCATTTTTCTGGTGCAGCCTCACCACAAGATTCTGGAACAAACTCACGGCACATACACAAGAATCTCTGGCACACGAGAGAAGAGAAAGCCTGATCAAAACAGGGATACAATGCACTTCCACACAGTCTCAAACTCATCTTCTAGGAGATGCATGTGGTGTGAATTTGATCAAAAGCACTGGCTTTTTTTCTGTTGGTGAGGGCATACATGTCAGTGATGTGAAAAATACGTTAGAGCTGCTAAATCTTGAGTAAAACAGCTTCTGGAGACGATTACACCGTCGATACGAGCCAGCTGTGGCTCTGGCAGAGTTCTGATGAGGGTACGAGATGGTGCCGCTCACACCGGGTATATCAGAAATCAAACCAGAGATGACTGGAGCTCAATGAGGAAAATCCTGAAACAATGAAGGAATAATTGTGAAATGATTTCACACATTTATCACATCACTTTTTAATCCACACTAGCAACCTGCCAAAGTGAGACACTCCATCTCTGTCTGGGCTCGTGCTGTTCTTGCCAATTCAGAAACGTTGTTTTGCCGCTATTCTCATGTTACAGCTCTTACGTCTCTTGTTGTAGACTTAAGTAGTTCATTTCTTTTTTCACTTTTCATCAGTATTTAGGGGAATGTTTACACCTGGTCACTTCATGTGTTTTAATTGTTCAGAAATATATAATAAACAAACTAAATATCTAAAACTTATATTCATCATTTTATAATCATTCTCCCCTTTTAGTCGGTCACTTTCGACGTCAAGGGATATCGACGAATTGGGATATCGCTTCGATACACCAATCTACTTTGAGTGTAAACTAAACGAGCTAATGCACATTGGCGTGCAATTATTGCATCCATCTGCAGCTGATCACAGTGTGAGTATGAGAAGGCAGTAGGTGCAATGCATATCAGCTTTTTGGTTCAGAGCCATGCAACAACATCGTTCTGCTCCATCCAGTGTCTTCAAGTGACTACAAGCTCAATGCTTTCTTGGAAGCTTCTGGTGTTGGCAGTACAGTGCTTCAGCGGTGGTCGTTCTGAGTCGAGCGGGTTGCACACTTCAGACTGCACTATCCCCTTGTCGTGCTGCAAGCGGCCAGTCCCCTGTGCACCTCAGCACTAAAAGAGCATTTCCCTGAAAGAGCAATTTCTCTAAAAGAGCTTACATGGTTGTGTCTTTGTAAAGAATACAGATCATCTTTTTAAAGATGCCGTTTCACTATTTTTAAAGATACCCTCCTCTCCCGGGTTTGTAGGTACTCGCCTGGCCTGTCACAGTGATCCCCCCAAGAGGTAGTTGACACCATCTTTTCAGCGAGAGCACCGTCTACAAGACTCGCTTGCACCTTGAAGTGGAACCTGTTTGTCGAGTGGTGTTCTTCACGTCGAGAAGACCCCCGGAGATGCTCGATCAGGGTCTTGCTTTCCTGCAGCAAGGGCTGGAGCAAAGGCTGTCTCCCTCCACCTTCAGAGTCCAGGCTGCTGCGACTGCTGCATACCATGACTCTGCAGAAGGGACGTCGGTGAGTAAGTATGACATTTTTTGATGTAAAAATCCTAATAATCTCAAGAAACATCAAATAAAAACATCCACCACAAAAAAAAATTAGAAGCCAACATCATTGTGTGAGAATGTGTTGTCTGCTTGTGTACGTGATTTCTGAAATACTAATGCACACAGTGTGATGTTTCTGTGGTGTTCTGTAGCGCCTCATATCATAAGCACTCTCTGAACACTTCATTTCCCATTACAGCCTGTCGTTTAGTGCGACACCTGAATGGACAGTTGGATTTATTTTCCCCTGTTGTCCCTGTAGAGATCCTCATAAACAATGACTGAATGCTTTTGGTGTATCCACTAAAACTTATAAAGAAGAACTGTTGGCAAAGTTACACTGCCAAAGTCACATTAATAATCGAAATAAATTTGACAAACCCTCTTACTTAAAAAATTGAACCATACCCCATCTCTAAAAACTCATCCTATAAGTCAGAACTGTTATAAATGATGGCTTTGACTAGTAAATTACTGGAAAAGTGAATTTTGTTCATGTATTTCTCTGCATAGCACCATGTATGAATGGTTTATTCCTGCATATATAATGAACAAACAAATAATTGTATTAGTCATAATGTATCAATTATTGCTGTCTCACAAATAAATAATTATTCATTAAGTATAAATTAATAATTATTATTAATAAATTAATTATTGTGTATCATTTGTAAGTCGCTTTGGATAAAAGCAGATGCTAAATGACTAAATGTAAATGTGTAAAGACCAGTCCAGCAAATCTTTAACATGCAAAATGATAAATTGGCAGAAAGTGTTTCTGACTGTGCAGATTTCTAAAATGGACACAGGCCATCCTGCCAACACCTATATCAGTGATCTCTGTCAGAATGATGCATGATAACTTTGATAAAATAAAATAAAAGCTTTACAGAAAATAAAATAAAAGCTTTACAGAAACTTGCTGATCAGATCACAGAGACAGAACAACAACACCCGGACTCTGTTTTAATCATTCTGGGGGACTTTAATAAAGCCAATCTCTCCCGTGAACTGCCAAAATACAGACAGCATGTTACATGTCCCACCAGAGACAGTAATATATTGGATCACTGCTACACTACAATAAAGGATGCATATCACTCTGTTCCACGAGCAGCTTTGGGAAATTCTGATCACTGTCTGATTCATCTTATACCATCCTACAAACAGAAACTTAAATCTGCTAAACCTGTAGTAAGGACTGTGAAGAGATGGACCAGCGAAACAGAGCAGGATTTACAATCTTGTTTTGACCTCACTGATTGGAGTGTTTTTGAAGCTGCTACCACCGATCTGGACGAACTCACAGAGACTGTAACATCCTATATTAGTTTCTGTGAGGATGTTTGCATTCCTACCAGGACTTATTTAACATTCAACAACGATAAGCCATGGTTTACAGTAAAACTCAGACATCTTCGTCAGGCCAAAGAGGATGCCTACAGAAATGGGGACAGGGTCTTGTACAATCAGGCCAGGAACACACTGAACAAAGAGATCAGAGCGGCTAAAAAGAACTACGCTAAAAAGTTGGAAGACCAGTTTTCTTCCAACGACTCAACTTCAGTTTGGAGAGGACTGAGGGCCATCACAAACTACAAGACACCATCCCCTTGCACTGAGGCTAATCAACGGCTTGCTAACGACCTGAATGAGTTTTATTGCAGATTTGAAACCCCCAACACCCATTCTGACCATCTCCCTGCACAACCATTAACACCTCCTGCAATCCCCCGTTCCACACCTACTGCTCTTCAAATCTGTGAAGATGATGTGCGCCAGGTCTTCAAGAAGAACAAAAGAAGAAAAGCACCAGGCCCAGATGGTGTTACACCAGCCTGTCTGAAAATCTGTGCTGACCAGCTGGCCCCCATCTTTTCACAGATCTTCAACAGATCCCTGGAGTTGTGTGAAGTACCTTCCTGCTTCAAACGCTCCACCATAATCCCCATCCCAAAGAAACCCAAGATAACAGGACTTAACGACTACAGACCTGTGGCTCTAACGTCTGTCGTCATGAAGTCGTTTGAAAAACTGGTTCTGGGTTATCTGAAGGACATCACTGGACCCTTACTGGACCCCCTGCAGTTTGCTTACCGAGCAAACAGGTCCGTGGATGATGCAATCAACATAGGATTGCACTTCATCCTGCAACATCTGGACAAAACAGGGACTTATGTGAGGATCCTGTTTGTGGACTTTAGTTCGGCTTTCAACACCATCATCCCAACAACCCTCCAGACCAAACTGACCCAGCTCTCTGTTCCTAGCTCTATCTGTCAGTGGATCACCAGCTTTCTGACAGATAGGCAACAGTTAGTGAGACTGGGGAAATTCACATCAAACAGCTGCTCCACCAACACTGGTGCCCCTCAGGGATGTGTTCTCTCCCCTCTGCTCTTCTCTCTTTACACCAACGACTGCACCTCTAAAGACCCCTCTGTCAAGCTCCTGAAGTTTGCAGATGACACTACAGTCATCGGCCTCATTCAGGACGGTGATGAGTCTGCTTACAGACAAGAGGTTGAGCAGCTGGCTGTCTGGTGCAGTCTTAACAACCTGGAGCTGAACACCCTCAAAACAGTGGAGATGATCGTGGACTTCAGGAGAAACCCACCTGCACTTTCCCCACTCACCATCATGAACAGCCCTGTGACTGCAGTGGAGTCATTCAGATTCCTGGGAACCACCATCTCTCAGGACCTGAAGTGGGACAATCACATTGACTCCATTGTAAAAAAGGCCCAACAAAGGTTGTATTTCCTTCGCCAGCTGAGGAAGTTTAACTTGCCACAGGAGCTGCTGAAACAGTTCTACTCAGCCGTCATTGAGTCTGTACTGTGTACTTCTATAACTGTCTGGTTTGGCTCAGCAACAAAATCAGACATCAGAAGACTACAGAGAACTGTTCGGACTGCTGAAAGGATTATTGGTGCTCCCCTGCCCACCCTTCAAGAACTGTATACATCCAGAGTGAGGAAAAGGGCTCATAAAATCACTCTGGACCCCTCACATCCAAGTCACCCCATTTTTGAACTTTTGCCATCTGGCCGGCGTCTCAGAGCCGCAAATACCAGAACAGCAAGGCACAAAAACAGTTTCTTCCCCCAGGCAATCTACCTCATGAACAGTTAAATGTTCCCCACTTATGCTTATGCAAACAAAAGTGCAACATCCTTATATTTATTTGTTACCCCTCCATCCTAGTACATCCCTGCATCTTTTTCAATCCTATTCCATTATCATTTATAGCACAATTGTTTATACACTTATTTATTTGACTACCTTTTTTTTTTTTTTTTTTTTTTTTTTTTTTGTCTGTGTGTTGGTGTCTCTGTGTACTGGAAGCTTATGTCACTAAAACAAATTCCTTGTATGCGCAAACATACTTGACAATAAAGCTCTTTCTGATTCTGATTCTGATTCTGATTCTAAAATATTCTCAATTTCCTAAAAAAAAATCAGAACGGCTGCATTTAATATGTATATAATTTGAAGCATGCAATTATGAAACCATTCCTAATAAGTTATCATATGATGAGGAAGAATGATGAGGTAAACCTGATACTTCAACTAAAGAGAGGCCTTACACTCTTGACACTGTGGTCTCTAAAACTTCAAACAGAAGATGAGGGTCAAAGTCATCAAATGTTTAAATGACAACAGCTAGGTTTTAATTAGCAGCTGCTGGTGGTTGCGGTGTTTGCACTCGCAAACTACAAAAGACGTGTGCTTCACAGGAGAAAGGGGGAAAATGAGAGAGGAGGGACGATGTCTGAGACCCTGAGGTCAAATGGTAGCATCCTTCCACCAAGTCCACATCACTTTAGAAACATTAACTTCAGGTCGCACCTGCCTCTTCAGCCAGACGCTCATCTATTTAGACGAGGCCTCATCTATCAAAATGGCTTCAGAGAGAAATATATTGGCACCAGACTCTGCTAATCAATGCCATTACCACTACACCCTTTCCGAAACCCATAGAGGGTCATCTGCGGTGTCACGCGGCGGTCAGACCGCGCTCAGAAAATGAGGCCAGGCTCAAGTTCAAGGTCAGGGGTCAAAGGTCAAGCTTCCAGGGAAATGGGCCCAGCTGTGCAGGGATGTGTGAGTGTACAGGCTGGACGTCGGGTCCGTCTGGACTGGTGACCAGTCACGACCCCTTCCTTTGTGCTTGTATTGGTGAGTGGCGGTTTCCTTATGGTCTTGTGGTCAGACGCAGGGCTCTGCCAAGCTGCCAGAGAAATGAGAGACGCCTTTCGGTTTAAAATAGTGAACAAAGGTCAAAAAGAAGCCAAATGACAGAGTTCACGTCATGGATAAAAGTCTGGTAGCCATATGAGGAGGTCAAGATACTGTACTGATCAGAAGCTTTTTATGATCAACAAACAATTATCATATTACTAAAGTCTCTAGTCGCTATCTATATAAATTGTAGGGCAATTTGCAGTTGATTCTACTCAAGCACCGCCCACTTAGAATAAACTGTCTGACTGACAAATGAAGTGACCAATCAAAACAATGCCGGGAAAAGGGAATTTTCAGTAGTATTCTGCCAAAATAAAAGTTTAAAGATTTTACAAGTTAAAAGCTTGGGGGTTTGAACATTCCAAAGCGAAGAGTTCAAAACATAAATCTTAGTACTGTAACTTTTAGTACAAAATTATTAATTGTTATTAAAATGATGAAATATTTTTTATAGTACAGTTATAATTTAAACAGTAATTTTTTACTTAATATTATTATATTAATATCTTATTTTTTATCATTAGAGTAAAAAAATGTATTTATTAAATTATAATAATAACTCCCTGAAATGTAAATATTATTAAATAACATTAAATATGAATTACTATTATTGTTTATATTTAATATATATTAAATAAATGTAGTAATATTTCAATGTATTACTAATATTTTAATCAATATTCTATTTACTAGCATGTCATGTGACCATCAACCAATATTAGAAAATCACAAACATTATTGAAATATTAACTATTCGGAAATATTAGGATTGCACATCTATTTTACATCTAAGGGGTTCAGGTAACAAAACAATTTTGCAAATCAAGTTTATTACTTGGTGAACTAACAAAAAATCTATGCACTCCCTGAAACAAAGCCACTCACATTTGCAAGCAAGAGTCCCATTCCCCAGTCAGACCGGAGTAGACCTCTGTGATTTGGCAGCGATGTCCCACATACTGTCCGGTCATGGGCAGGACTATTGCAAAGAGAAGAAGCTGTTTATACAGGGTGGATAGTAAGTTAAATATTTCCATTCTAAAGTGTTACACTGGGAATATGAGAGCATGCTCTGGTCAGATCCCTGCCAATAACACTAGAGAAGAGAACAAACGGCAGACAATTCTCTCCAGATGTGCACTGAGGGAAAGACACTTTCTTCTTTTTTTGTGAGGAGTTATAAAATTATATACGGTTCAGTTTTAGTTCTGGTCTTTAAAAGTTGGGTATTATTCTTGTATTTCAGAAGAGACAGATGAAGGTGAACAGACAGAGGAGAGACAAAACATTTCACGTTATGAAAATACCATGCAGAGATGTTTGTGAGTGCATAGAGATTCACTTCACTTTATCTGATTAATCTGACCAACTCTAATTTATTATAATCTAATTTCATTTTTTATTACTTCAATTCATTCCATAGTAATATTGACACTCGGTAGTTTGTGCTGTCGCAGCATAAGAACTCCTGTCTTTTGAACTTTGTGTGTGACCTTTGACCTTTACAGATACTCACCTGCTCTCACAGGCTCAATCAGGACATCTTAAGAGCAAACTGTGATCTTTCCTGTTCTGAGAGCTTAAATTGACATTTTTGACATATAGATCCAACAATTTTAAGGAACGTTCCAGATTCAATACGAGCATAATATAAACAGCATTCGTCTCTTTTAAAAGTTTGGGGTTAGTTAGAATTTTGAAATATTATAAGAATTAAAAAAAAAACAGTTTCTATTTGAATATATTTTGAAATATAATTTATTCCTGTGATGCAAAGCTGTTTTTTCGACATCATTACTTCAGTGACAAATGACACTTCAGAAATCAATTTGCTGCTCAAGAAACATTATTAGACATTTTGAAACCAGCTGTGCTGCTTAATATTTTTGCAGAAACTGTGATTTGTTTGTTTTTTCAGCATTGTTTGCTAAACAGAAAGTTCAAAAGAAAACTTTTTTTGCAATAATATAATGCCTTTACTGTCACTTTTTATAAATTTAATGCCTCCTTGCTGAATAAAAGCACTATTTTCTTCCTGACCACAAACGTTAGAACAGCAGAGTGTATCAGAGCCTGTTTGCAGTGTTCATAATAGCGGCTGCAACCACATACTGTATATAGCAGAGAGAGAAAAGAAAGAGAAAGCCAGGGAAAATCTGACATGGAAACACCACAGAGAGACTAAGAGTGATAGAACATGAAGGGGAAGAAGGAACATAAACAGAGAGAAAGAGAGAGGGAAAGAGGTAGACCACAGATCTTCTCGTCTGGGCCTCTAATGTCTCCACAAGCCCTGATGCTTTACACCAGTGTAAACGTACTCTGGAAGCACAGCACGTGAGGTTTCTCCACCTTCTAAACACTGAAAAAAACATGTTTTTATCTCCAACTGTACAGAACTAGATGGGTGGGGAAGGCAATAATTACCAGGCTTGGTTTCATTATTTGTGTTATAATGGAAGTCTAAAATTTCCCCTTTCTTCCAAGCGTCCACACCATTATGTAAATGATCTTCAATGGTGGGGTCACCGCTCAGTCTTCCACAGACCACCTTTGTCTCCGTTTTTGGACCCGACAGGAATTACAAGCATTGCTTCCCTTTTTATCACATTCCTTATCACTTTGGGTTTTCACCTCTTCTTTCCTCTCCACAGACCATTTCTGTCAAAGAAAGAAGCGGTTCACTCTGAATGAGCCGAATACAAACCTATAATCTTCTAGAAAGCCTATCATTCAAACCAAAGCTATATCCTCAGAAAACCCCTAAGTCAATTGCCATATGATGCCATTTCGTAAGTGCAATCCGCCGCCGGATATTGCGGATCTGACTTCCTGTTGACCCTGGTCATGTGACTGTAAGCAGGAAGTCACTAGAGCTGATGAAGGTGCCAGACTGGTTTGGCTGCCTTCGGTTCGTCATAGACTAAGTGCTGCTGCTGCTATTGTTCCTCTCGGTCACCACGGTTTGATTGAACAACGTCCACTAAACACAGTATAATTACAGGATCCGCTCTGGTCAGTCGTGGCACAGATTCTTTCAGGCAGTGAGTTTACGTTTTATTTTTGTGAATATGAAGGACACTGATGCTTTGGCTTGGATTGAAGTTAAGTGGAAGCGGTTGTAGTTTTTACTGCAAGTGGAAATGGATGTGATCTACCTCCTGGTTTATTTTCTGTTTTGGAATTGAAATGTCTCCATTTCTGTGCATATATCTGATCTTACATCAGTGTGTGTGTCACTCTTGGCCAGAGGATCATATAATGCATGGATATATTTGTTGGGCGATTGATAATATGTAGCTTAACTAGTTGATGCTAAAGTGGTTTCTAGGCTATTTCCCAATTTCTGGGGCAAATTTGGCATGCTAATAAAAATATGCATAAATAACATAATACATGGATATTGGCTAAAAAGAAAAGGCAATTTTATTTGAACTATTTTAAAGCTATTTGGTACTGAATAAAGTATAAATTGGACTGTATTTATAATTTCTCTTGATTTTCTGAAAATTATAAGATTTTTGCCAAAAGAGGTATGATTTTTTATTATAACATAAATTGATATAATCTACCAGCCATTTTGTAATGGTTTTAAAATAAGACTCTTATGCTTGTCGAGGGTGCATTTATTTGTTCAAAAGTACAGTAAGGTTGTGAAATTAAGTTGTGAAAGTACAGTTCAAAATAACAAAATATCTATTTGAATGTATTTCAAAATATACTTTATTCATGTAATGTAAAAGTTAATTTTCAGCAGCAGCTATTACTCTGTCAAATGATCCTTTGGAAATTGGCACTCGAGACAGGTTTCTTTTTATTAGCAATTTTGACATATATATATATACATTTCTTTTGTGGAAACCATGATACATGTTTTGATAAAAATACATTTCCAAATAATAATATTTATTTATCTTTTGTAACAATAGAAATGTCAAAGGCATCATTGCTGAATAAGTTGTAGTGTAAATATTAAGTCCGGTTTCTCTGTGTTTGTTGAAATACTACAATATTTTGTCATTTAAATAGTTATTTACTGACTTTAAGTAATGCCCTGACTATTTTCCCCACACTAATTGTCCATAGAGAATATCCCTACAGACTTCAGCACATCCGAACACACAAGTGAAGTGTTGTACTGTCCTGTAAGTGCTGCTAGTTTCCCGTCTCTTGTGGTCTGGTGCTCAGATCCAGCAGCATATGGACTGTGGAAGAAATCTGGCCTATCAAAGACTTTGTGATAAAGATCTCTGGAAGCTTCAGCTAGTAAACAGCACCATAAAAGCGGCTTTTGGGGTGGAGCACGAGAGAGAAACTTGAAGCGGTGCCCAACACCAACGAAGCCGCAACTTCTACAACAGCTCTCCCCTCCAGTCTCACTCACTCTTCACTGTTTTTCCTTTTCCTTTCATTCCCATTGCACAACAATTTTCAGTCCTTGCACTACTGAATTAGAGGTGGGAATCCTTATTGTAAAATAGCGTGTGGATAAATGCCAGTCGTTGTAAGGAAGTCATCCATGATGCCTGAACTAGGCGCAACAACATTTACATAATGCCATGAAGAAACCTCAAGGCCTCTGTCGGTGGTATTGAGCTCTCCGAACTCCTGCCATGCAGGACATTGAGCGGTTTCATACTGGACTGACAGAAATATACTGGCAGCTTTATGAAGCCAGACTCAATCACGCCCCCTAGTGCTTGCCTTAAAACAAATGCTTTTAGCTTTCAGTTCTGATCAAATGAAAAATGTGCATGTGATTTATTAATTTGCATATGGACTGGAGTAGCCACCTACAGTGAACTGACAAAAAAGTTAGTTTTGCACAAATAACAACCGCTAGCATTTTCTCCAGAAAATGTTAAATCTAGTTGTTTTGACATTCCTTTTTGAATTGAATTCTTTATTTAATTAGATTTTGCAGACTTTAAAGTATACTTTTGCTCAGATTTAATTCTCACACAAATTAAACACAGACCGAAAATTATTGTGCAGAAATTAAAGTATTTGTGGAAAGAGTTTTATAGAAATCTCAGGAAGGTTTGATATTTGTGGCCATCTTGCCACAATTAGAGGCTGTTATTGCATCCTTCGCAATTAATACCAGGAACACTTTATTAATTCCTGTCTTTTTCCATTCATCTTTTCTTAGCAATTCAACCTTTCATCATCATACGCATGTGTTACATGCAGCATCATGTTATGGTTTGGTGACTATAATGGTGATTCAGATTTTGTAGCATTAAATTATATCAAATAATGAGAGGAAATTGAAATGGGAGATCAAATCTTGGTGTGAAAATACTGCAGATTAAAATGATGAATGCAGAAACACATGGACTACGTTTGACCAAGACCCTTGACAAGTTAATTCTTTGAAGCAATCTAATAGAATTTCAATTCTAAAGTATTCAAGTCACTGTACTTTAAATGAATTAGTCATTAATGATTTCATAAAATGTCTTCATTGGCTGCCAGGGCATTAGTAAGCACTAGAAATGCAACATACACATTTTAATTTTGAATTTAATATTATTCTAACACAAATTCCCATACAGCTTAATAGAAATATACTCAGTGAATGTAACTAAATGGTAAAATTAATCTTGATTCAATGGAATCAAATCAATTTCATTTGAAAACTACGCAACAAAAACATACCACACACGAAAGTGAACATCCAAAAAATGATGCTCGCACATTGCCATGCTGCATTCAATCAACCAGTATCAACCGAAACATAAATAAAATGCACACATAGTTCTTGTATTCCTTCATAATTTCAACATCAAACTCATTTTATCTTAAAAACATCTGACAGTGACGTTTCTTTTATAACAGTTCATGTTTCCAGCACAAATGCAGAGCAGAAGAGAAGTCATCACAGTTTGGGGACACAGTTAGCTCCAATATCTGAGTAAAGGGTTTTACCTTTGGTCAAACTCCGAACCCTTTCTCCAAATGTAGATTTGAGTTGTTATGAATCGTTTAGGTTCACAGCATACATCAGTCTAAATACATGAAAATCCTCAATATCATCTTTCCATCACTGTCATTTATGCATTATTTATAGTATTCCTGACAACAATACAATGCTTTTCTACATGTCTTTATTTCTTGTCTCAAACTTACTGATATTAAATAAACCTTTCGATTCAACATCTTAGTATTATAAGTGTTCATCCTTATCAAGAAAGGCTGGGCAAGAACATTTTAATTACCTTCAACTGTAAGGCTGTTTCAGTCTCAGACAATAACCAGACGTCATATCTTGTCCATCTGCACTGAAAGACAAACAAATAATAGATTCATATTTAAAACATAGAGGTGCAGAGTCCCTTAAATGAATAATAAGTAAACCTCTTCATGTGTAAACGTGTAATAGTCATCTTCATCAACAGCTTGTCATACTCAGCAAAGACCAGCTCTTTCAGATGTGATGCATTTACTTCAAAAGACTCGAAAATGTCCCAGGAACAAAAACAGGAACAAATTCAACTCAGCCTGTCAAATGTAAATTATTTCTACAAATTTATGGAGAGGAACCGTGCTCTTTTTGTAACTTATTCCATTTGTTTTAACAGTTTTGGCCTGAAGTACTTCCCTTACATCTGGCTATCTCTGTTTGATGGTACAAGCAATTTCCTTGTTCAGTACTTCCACTGCAATCAATGCCATGTTTGTTAATTCACATAATGCCCTCTTCAAGCTGGATGAATGAAAAAGTGGCTTTTAAACTGTGTTTACTTTCAAATCTTGTTAAATGTTCACAAATTCAAGGAACAATGTAGACTTAGCAATGCATTTACTGTATATACACTCTTAAACATAAAGGTGCTTAAATTACATTTTAATGTGTATTCAAATATAAAAAAAACATCAATTTTGAATTGCAATAATATTAAAAATTGTTTACTGTTTTTACTGTATTTCTGATCAAATAAATACAGCCTTGGTTAGCATAAGAGACTTCTTTCATCAAAAATGTCACTCACCCCAAGCCCAAATATGAATGTTTTTTTATTCAAAAGTAATCCTTTTTTTCCACTATCCACAAGGATTTTGAGCATTCAACTATTGCACCAGTCGCGTCCTCATGGGTAAATAGTAGTGACATCTCTTGTCATCACAGCATGCTCAACGGATGCGCTTGATTAAAAGCATATCATTTGCTTTTTTCAGCAGAGTCATTTTCAATTTCCTGTGAATTAAGTTCAGACTAAAATGTGTAAATTAAATGTGTCACATGCACATATTCACGTATATGTTCAGAAAGCATGACTGAAAGTTAATCGATAAACACGTATATTAGGGGGAAACTTACTGTTAGTGATGTGAAGGGTGTGTGAAGGCCAACCCGATCTCATGGCAATTCGTACATTTTTCACAATGTGGCTTATTCATACGAATTCGTACGACCACACTCGTACAAATTCATACTATTGTTGCCAAATAGTACATATTTTACGCTTTGCACAATTCGTATGAATTTGTACGAATGACCTACACCTAACCCCGCCCCTAAACCTAACCGTCACTGGGGTCGTATAAAATGGTACAAGTGAGGTCGTACAAATTCGTACAAATAAGCCACCTCGTAAAATACGTACGAATTGGTCGTGAGATAGCGTTGGTGAAGGCCTGTTCACACCAAGGATGATAACTATAAAGATATAGTTCTTAAAATCATACTCAATATTATAGAATAATGATAAAGGCGCAGAGAAAGGATTATCAGTGGAAACACTTTCAGAAGGATTTTTTTAGCTGATGAATGATAAAACGTTGACAGCCAGCTTGAGAATTTAAAGCAGCAAACCAACATGTGCTTACAGACAATATCGTCCGCTGGTGTGGACGCTAATATCGTTTTCTTTAAGGTTATAGTTCTTTCTGTGAATTGGGCTTTATTGTCAATCAGGCAATCTTCTGCAGCAAGTCAATGGGAATATAAATTGAATAGCTTTTATTTTCAAGAATTCTTTCTGTATAAGAAGAAAATTTAAGGGAAAACTCTTAAATCCCAATTTTTTTAAATGTTGTGTGTGAGCGAGAGTTACAGGAACACAGGCATGTTGAGGTTTCAGGTCACCCATACAGAAATAGAGTTGTTTATTTCAGTCGGCAGCTCCGGATTTCTGGTTTGCACGTGTAAATTACATGTCGCCAACATTAAATATTAAACCTAATCAGTGCTTAATTATTGATGCCATTGCTTTTTATACAGGAGTGCCATTGGTACTTGAGACATCCAGCAAAGAGGCTTTCTGCATTACTGTAGCTTTGAGGTTAAGGTCTCTGGCCACGATTCCCACTCACTTCTCTTTGGTTTTCTTGATTGATGAACACAGGAAGTCTGTAAAAGAGAGAGAAGGAATGGAGAACTAGATCAGGTTGGGCAGTTATGACTGCTCAGAGGAGCTCACAGGACGACTAAGTGCCTGAGTAAACCACAACTGAGTGTTTGATGAGTGTGTGTGTTAGCAGAGGGTTCACTCTGGACCTGAGCATCTGTAACGACTGCACAGGAGTGGTTGGTGATGGAGAAGATGGTTACCCACAATGCTCTGCAGTGGCTCAGGTGGAGATGTCTAAACTGTGTCCCTGCCTGGATCAAGACAATGCTTGATGTTAATCAATAAACTCAAACATTAGCGCAGCAGAAACATACACAGGTTCAGTCTGAGGTCTGCAAATCTGCCAGCACCAGAAAAGTTGTTTATTAGTGGTGCTTGGTAAGGCTACATACACGAATGATACATAAAATGCATTTTTGCGTTATTATATTGTATGTATTGTATGTTTTCTTTTTTTCTTTTTTTTACTTTTTAAGGCAATCTACTTCAAAATTTCACAGTTAGGCCTATTTACTTATTTCATAGTTTATTTGAACATTTAAAAGTAATTGTATAAGTTAAATGTTTTGAAGTAAGTCCAACAAGATTTTTTTCTAAGCCTTTTAAACTTTTCTAAACAACTTGACCTAAAGTTTATGCATGGTAGACCTTAAAATGGGATGAAACTGAAGGAGGGACCTAAGCCATAACTAAAGATCAGAGTGAGCTTGCATTGCATTCAGTCAAAAAATAAAAGGTCCATTACAGGGAATAATCATTGCTTACACCTAAGGGATACACAAAGTGACTGATTGGCTGGAAATTAGTGGAATAGTCAATACAAACGGGCTGCAATGACAGGAAATGGTTGTTAAAAAAAATAGGAAGTTACTTTGATCAATCAGATGTAATTAAATGTGGTATCAATCAGTATTATGTCCAAATACAAAAGTAAAATGCACTGCGGAAATGTCACACTGACTTTTAAAGAGCCTGATAAGTTTTCATAGCAAGTTGAAAGTTAAAACAGGCAATTACTGTCTTAGTAATTATGCCAAGTAACCAGGGGCGGATCTAGAAAAATATTGATGGGGTGGTGAAAAGGGGGCAGGAATCTTTAAGGGGTGGCAACATATGGCAGACGTATACATACTGAATTTTGTCACGGTTATCACAGTTTGATGATAAATATATGTGCACACTACAAAAGGACACAGGCTATCATTTACAAACTTAATCTCATGCAATCAATGTCTTGCATTTGAAACAGTTATAACAAACATTACAAACATATAAGGAATAAGTGACCATACCCCATAAGCACCACCACACACACTCACTCACTAATGCATACAGTATGCATCAACATGTAATTAAGAGCATTATAAAAGGTTCAGTGTTATCAATATGTCAATTTATTATAAGAAACACAAGACTTTAACAGCCAATGACATTTCCAGCTGGGGAGACTCAACTGATGTTCTACTGTTTAGTGTTAATCACCATCTAACTCAACCAGTCAAGAGCTACATTTAGCCTTAGATGTTATATGAATATTGTCCCTGAAGCATAGGTTTTATTAGCTGACAATAATAATAAAATAAACATAATACACACAAATATAGACACAAATAGAAATGTACTTTTAGACATTGTTTTTGAAAAATATGGTGTTATTGTTTTGGCAAGTTGAAATTAACACATCTGTGAAAACTTGTGTGATATTCCTTTAAAATAATGTTTTAGTATATCTTTTTTTAAGTATATTTTACTAAGCAATTTCTTACATAATTTCTTTGAGTTAGATATTGTCGTTTCTGTCAGTCTGTGTATACGATACACAAGTGTAGCTCTCGACATTTACCTGTGGCTATAACTTTATTATGACTCTAATTTATTTTATAGTCTCAAGCATTCAGAAATCATTCGAAGGAAATTAAGCTATGATAAAACCATGGTTTATTTTTGTAAGGGTTGTGATATGCACATTTTTTGTTGAAGAAATTATAAAGCCTGTCTCATCTATAGCAAAAAGGTGTCCAAAAATGAAAGATTAAGTGAATATTAGAATTAAATGTTTGGTCAGTAGCCTAAGCAAAGATTTGATCGTCCTGTAAGTGTAACAGCAGCAATCACATGGCATTTGTAATAACATGTACATAAATTGTTTATTTTGTATTTGCCTACATTATGTATTTTAACAGTGTTATTATTAACCAATCATTATTGCCTCATTATTTTTTTATATAATGCATTTTAAGTCATTTTAAAGGCTATTGATGGCTTAGGTCTGTTTTTATAGCAACAACAACAACAACAACAAATATTACAGTATATTAATACTTTCTAAATTATTATTTGAAGTAACAAAACCATGGTTAATTTGCAGTAACCATGGCTACAAGAACAATGATTTGTGGTGTTATTGTTAAAACCATGGGTAATTTTCGTAAGGGAACCTGAAAAAAAAAAAAAAACTTTTGGAACAGGAATGTGCCTGAAAGTGATAAACAGGCCTCATTTTTACCTAAATGATTTATACT
Source organism: Carassius auratus (assembly GCF_003368295.1). Classification (NCBI taxonomy): domain Eukaryota; kingdom Metazoa; phylum Chordata; class Actinopteri; order Cypriniformes; family Cyprinidae; genus Carassius; species Carassius auratus. The sequence goes on from NC_039280.1 coordinate 2,805,807, forward strand.
TTATTTTCATATATATTAAAAATGTATAAGTTGTGCATTGTAGCTGACAACTAAATGAACACATTACAATTGTTTTATGACTGCAAGTCTTTCTCCTCAAATGCTATTGTGCTTCAAAATTTGTGTTTGAGCCCATGTGAAAGAGTAGCATAATTTACATATGATTTACAGATTTTAATAAATATCAAACATTTAATTCAATTGTGCATTATAGCTGACACCTACATGAACAATTACAGTTGTTTTTATGACTATAAGTCATTCTCCTCAAATGCTACTGACGTTAGAATAGTGTATAAAAATATCACACGTAACTTTAGAGATGGTCCCCAAATTTGAGACTCGTCCAACGTCCAACGTCAAGCCAACTTTATGTCTGTTTTTTTTTTCCTTACTTTTAGTTTTCTTTTCTCTTCGCTGGATCGCTGATGTACTCTACCCGGGCATAGATGTTCATCCATCAATTATGAACATTCAGCCGCAAACATGAATCAATCAGGTCCACTTCCGTCAAGTATATTTATGACAATTATAATTGCATACAGAGTTAGTGTTGGCGGTATGGTTATGTTCTGGACAACACTCCACACGCCTGTCCAACAGTATTGACGGCAAAATAGACTATGTTTGACAGTCAATATTTGAAAATCGATAATTCTTCTTTTTTTTTTTATTACATATATATCTGAATATATATCAGAGTTCGGAGTGGGTTCGCAAATCATTTGAGTCAGTTCGGAGCTGGATCGCGAATCATTTGAGTCAGTTCGGGAGTTAGTAGCAGGATTGCGAATCATTTTAGTCAGTTTGGGAGTTCGTAGTGGGATCGCGAATCATTTGAGTCAGTTGTGGGGATCACGAATCATTTCAGTCAGTTTGGGAGTTCGGAGCGGGATCGCGAATCATTTGAGTCAGTTGTGGGGATCGCGAATCATTTGAGTCAGTTTGGTAGTTCGGAGCGGGATCGCGAATCATTTGAGTCAGTTGTGGGGATCGCGAATCATTTGAGTCAGTTTGGGAGTTCGGAGCGACATCGCGAGTCATTTGAATCAATTCGAGAGTTCGTAGCGGGATCGCGAATCATTTGAGTCAGTTTGGGAGTTCGGAGCGGGATCGCAAATCATTTTGAGTCAGTTGTGGGGATCGCGAATCATTTGAGTCAGTTTGGGAGTTCGGAGCGACATCGCGAGTCATTTAAATCAATTCGAGAGTTCGTAGCGGGATCGCGAATCGTTTGAGTCAGTTTGGGAGTTCGGAGCGGGATCGCGAATCATTTGAGTCAGTTTGGGAGTTCGGATCGGGATCGCGAATCATTTGAGTCAGTTATGGGGATCGCGAATCATTTGAGTCAGTTTGGGAGATTGGAGCGGGATCGCGAATCATTTGAATCCGTTCGAGAGTTCGGAGCAGCTTCGCGGATCATTTGAATCAACTCGAGAGTTCGGAGCGGGTTCGCGACTCATTTGAGTCAGTTCGGGAGTTCAGAGCGGGATCGCGAATCGTTTGTATCAGTTCGGGAGTTCGTAGCGGGTTCGCGAATCATTTGAGTCAGTTCGGGAGTTCAGAGCGGGATCGCGAATCGTTTGTATCAGTTCGGGAGTTCGTAGCGGGTTCGCGAATCATTTGAGTCAGTTTGTGAGTTCGGAGCAGGATCACGAATCACGAAAGATTCGCGCTTGTAAATTTTCAAATTGGCCATAACCTTTAATTCGTTGCTGCCAACTGGGGTGGCAGCAGGGGTGGCAAGGCTTTCTTTTAGGGTGGCATTTGCAACTAGATCCGCCCCTGCAAGTACCACTACTTTTTGTCAATTATGTTCATTCACTAAATGCAAAATGGCACATTCAGCTTAAATTTGCCAAGGCAACTGCAGATTTCTTGTTCAGAAATATTTTATAACAATAGATTTACACGTTTTTTGTTGTTGTTGTTGTTGTTGTTTTTTGTAGATACAGCTTTATGTGACAGTAAATATGTGAAGTGAACTCTGCTTTCTTAACTTCTAAAGCAGCAATCAACCTATCAAGCAAAGATATATAATTTTAAAGGGTTGTAGACCTTGACCGCTAAAAACATGTGCCATGCAAACCCCAAGAGCAGAGAAAATAAACAATTGTAAAAGACTGAGCAACAAATAACTAACAAAGAGCACATCAGTGATTCTATAACAGTATGCACATCATTTATCCATTCTGCAACGTAGGAGTGTAAACTGGATGTTTTACCACAATATGATCCTGCATCTATTCTCTTAACCAACAATAAAATATTTGCCAATAGTTCAAAACATCAATTGATATGATTATGATTTGAATGATATCAGAATTATGGTGCAATTTTTCTTTTTTTTTTACACATTACATAAATATATCGGCAGGGTCATTCCGTGTCAACTCAACCAGTGGTTCCAGGCTCAATTTTTTTATTTTGTCAATATATTTTCTGAAGAAAGTTAAACGTATAATGTTGAAAGAGGTTCATCTGAGATCCGTAGCAAGATTGTGTGTGTGTGTGTGGTGGGGTGAATATAGATGTTTTTTTCAGGATCATAACGTAACTTTACAAAGAAATCAGTAGGTCTGTTAAAATCTGTTAAAGTCTTTTTCTCCAAAGATTGCATGCCTGTAACTCAGTAAGTTTTAAAAATATCTTAACGCCCTTTAAGATTTGTGGTCTTAACAAACTTTTCTTCAGGCACCTTCATTTTTAAGTCTTTATTTGTTTCTATTCAAAAAATATTGGAATCTCAATATGGCTCCACAGGTAAATTGTTACCTTTTTTGCACACATCCCTTTGCAGTCAGCTGATTCTTTCTTTTCTGTGACATTTAATATTTTGGCTTTCATCACTAGATGTTTATCTTCCTTCAGAGAAAATATTGACAAAATCAAAAATTTTAGCTGGGGAATTTCAGAAAATTGGTTGATTTGACACAAAATTATCCACTAGTCATATTATTAATGAATCGATCCATTTTATATCCATATAGACTGCGTTTGACTTGTTGGGACAACATTTTGGTGAACTTTCAATAGTCTAACTTGAAGTTTTTATGTAGTTTCAAGTTATTCGTATTTCATAGTTTATGTGAATCTACAGTTGCTTTTTTACAGTCAGTCAACACACTTCTTATTTTATGAAAGGCTCTTTTCATCTTTCATTGTAGGACCTGGTGTGATGTAAAAAAAAAAAAAAAAATTATATATATATATATATATATATATATATATATATATATATATATATATATATATATATATATATATATATATATATATATATATATAGAATGTATTTTTCATCTCCATTATCTGTTACATTTGTGGTCTCTTTGACACAAATCTCGGGAAACATTTACATAATGTTATTTTTTTTTTCATTCTTGCCACAGCTTGAAAAAAAAAAACGGAACCTTCTCCACATCCCTGTTTAGACTGTTGGGGAAAAATTGAAGCAAGAAATTTAGGCTGAAAATATCTGAGGTTTCTCCAGGTTTCTGAAGCTGCTCAGTGTCTGACCCCCAACACACACGGACAGAGCCGCATCAGAGAGACACAAATATTAACACAGTTTCTGGTGTGTGTGAGTGTCAGCCATACTGATTTAGAATCTGGTTATCTGTGTCCATGTTGTGAGTGTGTCAGTCTGTGTCTCACATCCAGGCGTTGTGGACCACCCATACAGAGAATCTGAGTGGGCCACTATTCACTGCTACAGCCCAGTCTCACCACGGTGGCGCCCCTAAAACCAGTCCTGACACACAACTCACTATGTATATGTGTGTGTCTACGCTAAGGCCTGAAAAATAACTATTAATGTCTTAATTTTTAGAGTCCCCCCACCCCAACCAGTCTTAGATCTACATCAAAACCTTTATGTAACAGAGTGATTTTCAATGATAATAATCACTTCAGTTTTGTCCATCCAGAACTAGTTGCACTTTTGATTATTGACCTAAAGTTTGGTCCAGCTTATCCTGGCCAAAAACCAGCCACTTAGACAGTAACCCTATGAAAATGTAATATATGACTTATATTGCTATATAGCAGGAGTAATATGGCCATAAATCTCGATAGTAAAATTTCTACATATGTACATATCTACACATCCACATGTTTTATGTGGTATTATATGTAGCAACCATATATGTCAATTAATTTATTATATATTATAATTTATAATATATATATATATATCTATTTAATTTATTTTTTCAACATTATAAAAACAGCATATTTACATCTGTCTGCTTGTATGTTTTTTGCAATACAGGTCTATCTTTTACACTTATTTATATAATGTCAATGTGTATCTATAGGTATTAGGATAGATAAAAAGATTAAACGCTTTCGAGTTCTAATCGGTTTCATATTGGTTTTCACTTCATATGAAAATATAAGAAAACTTTAAACTGTATAATACATGCATAGATAGATAGATAGATAGATAGATAGATAGATAGATAGATAGATAGATAGATAGATAGATAGATAGATAGATAGATAGATAGATATATTATAGAATAAATAGAACAGGACAGAATGTTTGAAAGTGACAAAAACCTACAAATTCCAAACATGAAAGAATTCATAAAATCCATTGATGATACTAATATTTGTGCTGCTGTTTTCCCTCTAAAATGAGGTCACTTCCCGGAGGACTAAGAGAATAGTTCATAAAAATTGAAAACAAACACAAAAACTATAAAATGATTAATATTAATAATTGATTGATGTACAGATATAATGTATATGAGTAAACAGAGACAGAAGAACGATGAAAATATCCAAATACTACAACAGAGATACATAAATAATAAATGCTCACCTGATAAATTCCATGAGTAACAATACCGATTATATTGCACAAAAAGACTTTCTATTAAAACAAAAATTTTAATCTATTTATTACAATATTTATTAGCCAAGATCGATGAGCTTGAAGGTATGCAAACTTAATGCAATCATAAAAGACTACATGCACTACTGTTTATTTTACCATTGTTATTTTATATATGGTAGTTTGAGGCCAGACAAGGTTTTTCTTTCTTTTCCATCAGTCTCAGTGTGTCAGTTACATTCACACATATACTGAAGTGCACAGAGTGGTGTGTTTAGTCCCGGATGTTTGTGCTTCTGTGGGTTTAAGTCCTCTGTGAAATAACACTAAGAGTAATGGGCATGCACGTGTGTTTGTGAGTGCAACTTCCCCTTTAGAGCCGGTGACAGAACAAAATGCTCCATGATGTTCACTAACTCGTCTAGTGCGTGTGTGAGAGCCACTTTGTTGTGCATTACGTCTTCCTGCACATGTGTTTCTGCTGACAGTGATTGGAGTCTTTAGGGTCTGGCAAACATACAGTCATTCTAGGTTCATAAAACCTCAGACCTGCAAACGTGTGGGGAGAGACCCTAGACGACCCTCACAGAGTAGCTAGGAGGCCTCCTTTGGTCGGATGTCGACCGGGTGGTCTGACTGCTTGTGGAACCGTGGCTAATAAAGCTAATGTGGGCATGTTTTGATATAACATGCTGGTGACCAGCATCTTATGGATGCCTGTTATTGTGACTTTTTCTGCTACAATTAAGACATTTCTAGGAACCTCACAATTTCTGAGAAAATAAAAAAAAGAATCAGAATTGCAAAATCTAAACCTATGAAAACAGTCAAAATTGTACGTTTAAATCTCACAATTCTGTCTTTTGTTTCCACCATGGGATAAAACTTTTTTCTTTGCAACGGAATTTTATTTTTTCCAAAAAAGTCAGAACTGTGATGGTTTATGGTAACGCTTCATTTTATAAGCCCACTTTAGACACTTTACTAACTGTGCAACTACAGGGCATCTACCAGTCTCTAGAATATCGCTTAATATATGCAAACACTTTATTTTGATGAAAGCTTTAGGATGACCATGGCACTCTTTCAGAGTGATTTTCTGCTCACATATTATTGTAGCCCAGACTGTGCTGATTACATTGTAATCAGACTTTAGCCATTCATACGTTTTTAAGATATTTTAAAAAAAGCACAAATGTCAGGGAGAGTAAACAGCAAACTCAGGGAGAGTAAACAGCAAACTCAGCACAGGTGATATCAGTGTCATTCATTAAGTCATCTTAATTTATGTACAGATAAGCCATATATCAGTAAACAGAGTGATTACTACAAATACTAAAATAGAGATATATAAATAAAAACATTTTACTTGATTAATTCCATGAGTAACAATTAGAGTTATATACTGAAGCTACAATGCTTCTACAAATCTGAGATCTTTCATTGTGACTCAGGCTGAGCTCACTGCATTACAAGTGCAATGCTGTACCGGGTGAGCAACTGAGCAAGTTTACTAAGTCAGAAAAGCCATATCTATTTGATGCAAACATCAAAATGTGTTAGTTTACAAATCATGCAATTTGATAAAAATGTTTTGAGGTCATAAAATAGATTTATGGTGGAAAATAAGTATTTTATTAATCAATATTCTGCCTCATAATCATAATCTGTGTGAAAATTTGTAAAAGTGGTTGGTGTTTTACAGCCACTAGAGTTTATTTCAACTGGAAAACACACCGCGTTGTATTTATAGGCAAGTTTTTAGAAATTTGCAAAAACATAGGTAGAGGCGTGTTTTTACAACTAGCCAGGGTTGAAAGAAAAGTCTTCTCTCATTCATTGAGCCTTGCTCTCTCTTGAGGATGGTTTACTCTGTGACTGGGCCGCCACCATACAAGTGTTAAATTCAAACGGCTAATTAGAGGAGATGTGCAGATCGATGAGATGTATTGTAACTGGAATCTGAAATGAATCTGTTTTGGATCAATGTGAAGGAGTGCAGGAAAAATGCGAATAGAGGACAATAAAGGAGAGGAACGCTTATGGGGGTTGGGAGTTTGACCTTTTCCATGAGTAAAAAAAAAGAATACACATTTAGTTACTAATAAGTGGCTGGAGAAGCAGCGGCTGCCACTGGTGCCCATGCATCATGAATGCTGCCTTGATGCAGTGCTGAACGTGGTTATTTTTACTCTTATGTCTGTCATGCCTCATGTCTTATATGCCTTCTTAGGCAGCTTCCAAAACTGAAATGGAACTTCGTAAGTGAGCAGAATTAAAATTGACGTCAACATAAAACATTAGCATATTGCCCGCCCACTTTTTCACGAAGCACGACTATGATGCCTTCATGCTTTTGCAGTCAGTTGACTAAATTTCGAAATAGAGAAAATATTCTAATATTATATAAGAACAATCCAAAAAGGCAACATGGAAAACCTGACTGCAAGAGGCCTAATAGCTGCACCATATGCTAGTTATAAGTGTTGCTAATATATTTTTAATGATAGTGAGCCATTTCGTTCTAATTTCCTTGAAATTCCTGTGTACGTATCACTTTGATGTCACATATGAGCCTCATGCGCACGCCTGCTTCAGCAGAGTTTGTATGTGTGGTTCTCTCTTTTCTTTATAGTTAATAAAATGAGCATATTGAACATGTTAGAGGTCGAACCCTGTTTTCCTCTAGCCTAAAAAAAGGGTAGTTGACAGACCAAAACATATTTTTGAAATTAAGTGCTAATTATGTGGGTCAGTTCAATATGGCTTTTATTTGAATGAGGAGTTTGGGTTTTTTGGTTTTGGTTTATATGAGTGCAGTAATCTCAGCTCCACTTAAATCCACAGTCAAACAGACAAAAATACTTTTATTCAGCAAGGATACATTAAATTCATCAATAGTGACAGTAAATGCACTTCAAATGTTATAAAAGGTTAATATTTCAAATAAAGTTTTTTTTTGTTTGTTTGTTTGTTTTTACCTTCTATTCACCAAAGAATCCTGAAAAATAAAATGTACTACAGTTGGATTCCACAAAAATATTAAGCAACTGTTCTAAACAATGATAAAAAATTATGTTTCTCGAGCAGCAAATCAGTATATTAGAATGATTTCTGAAGGATCCTCTGACTTTCAAAACTGGAGTAACGATCCAGAAAATTCAGCTTTGCGTCACAGGAATAAATTAAATTTTTTAATATGTTAAAACAGAAAACAAACAGTTATGGTCAATTGTTATACTATCTCACAACAGTATGTGTTTTTTTATCAAATCATGTGTGTGTCTGTGTGTGTGTGTGTGTGTGTGTGTGTGTGCGTGTGTGTGTATATATATATATATATATATATATATATATATATATATAGTCAATCACTTTTCCTACATCCTCAAATCCAAGAGTCAAACGGCCACTGTAACCATAATGAACCCAGACATCAAGATGTGGTAGAGTCGCTTTTTCCCCCTGCATATCCTTTCATGCTTTAGGTTAACCATGATCTCACATCAGGTTTGTTATTGCAGTCTCAGACCAAAGGCAGGCCAGAAATGAATGGCTGTTTTGAGATGTGGTGTGATAGTTTAATTGGCTCAGGCTGAATTGTGTTAGCAGGCATGTAGACCAGAGTGTGAAAATATAAATGACCAAAGAAAATAAATGCCCCTGTTAGGAGCCACCGACCACCCAGTGACCACAGACAGGATCCCTTCAGATATGTGGGCACATCTGATGTTGAGATACTCTATATAACAACACAGCTTTGTCATTGATGCACAAAATGATCGGGAAGTCGTGGCTTAGTGGTTAGAGAGTTTGACTTCTAACCCTAAGGTTGTGGGTTCGAGTCTCGGCCCGGCAATAATACTTGCTCTTGAGCAAGGTACCGAACCCCCAACTGCTCCCTGGGTGCCGCAGCATAAATGGTTGTTCACAGTGTGTGTGTGTTCACTGCTGTGTGTGTGTGTGCACTTTGGATGGGTTAAATGCAGAGCATGAATTCTGAGTATGGGTCACTATACTTGGCTGTATGTCACTTCACTTTCACAAGATAATTCTAAAACTACACAGACACTAACCTTTGCTTCTCTGAAATATTTATGTGCAAATGAATACATATTTTATAAGAAACACAAAGTAAAGGCACATTTTAGAACTGTTGCAGTAAATCAGTTCTTCAGAATATCAACAACACTTTCAAAGTTGTCAATAAAACAAAGTTTACTTGAGTTTACTTACTTTTACTTTTTCAGTTTCTGTACTTCCAAATTTCACTTTAAGCAACTGTATGTAAGTTTACCTTGAGATATCAGTTTCAATATCATTTTGATGACATACTGCTTGTTTCTTTCTAAAACATGTACAAACAAATAAATTATTGTGTAAAAACCTAACATCCTTCAAAATATGTTCTTTTATTTTCCAATGTACTTATGGGGTAGTAAATGCATGACAGAATTTTCATTTTTGAACAAACTATCTCTGTAAAGTAATGCAAATAAACCTTCTAGTGAAATTGATAGCAATGGCACATGTAACCATGTCAAATAAATAAATAAATAAAAGCATATATAAAAGCATATATTTCAATAAATATCATATAGTCACACATAAGCGCCCCCTTTTATAAATCCCCAATCCAGGCCAGTGCAAAGCACGCAGGGAGTTTGAAATCCAGAGCTTCAGAGGTCAACAAAATTTGTATTGTCCCAAAAACGCAAAACTATTAAGTAAACTTCAGCTTTCCAAATGAAGATGAAATTGGGTTGCCCATCTCGTTAACCTGGCTTACACATAACATACTAATATGTTTTAATATCCAAAACCTTTAAAGGATTTTTAGGCTGCATTAATTAGGTATACCGGAACCAGGAACACTTCCCATAACACGCGATGTACTTGCTACATCATTAGAAGAATGGCATCTACGCTAATATTAATCTGTTTCTCTCTTGTTCCGAGGTCACCGTGGTCACCAGATCCAGTACGTATCCAGACCAGATGGTGGATCAGCACCTAGAAAGGACCTCTACATCCATGAAAGACAGCGGAGACCAGGACAACTAGAGCCCCAGATACAGATCCCCTGTAAAGACCTTGTTCCAGAGGACCACCAGGACAAGACCACGGGAAACAGATGATTCTTCTGCACAATCTGACTTTGCTGCAGCCTGGAATTGAACTACTGGTTTCGTCTGGTCAGAGGAGAACTGCCCCCCCAACTGAGCCTGGTTTCTCCCAAGGGTTTTTTCTCCATTCTGTCACCGATGGAGTTTTGGTTCCTTGCCGCTGTCGCCTCTTACTTGCTTAGTTGGGGTCACTTCATCTACAGCGATATCGTTGACTTGATTTGCAAATAAATGCACAGACACTATTTAACTGAACAGAGATGACATCACTGAATTCAATGATAAACTGCCTTTAACTGTAATTTTGCATTATTGACACACTGTTTTCCTAATTAATGTTGTTCAGTTGCTTTGATGCAATGTATTTTGTTTAAAGCACTATATAAATAAAGGTGACTTGACTTGACTTGACTTGACTTTAGCTGATTTTAAAACAAATGGCCAAAAAAAAAATGCCCACGATTTTCATGCAAGCATCACATGGAAATGCTCAGTATTGCAGTCATTATAATTTAAAGGCTACATAGCATTAACCATTTTCTCCCAATGAGAAATGCTGACTTTTACAGCAAAACATTGTGAAAATGACATTGAATATAAAGCCAACATGGCACACAATAATCAGTACAAGTCCATAACCCTATTTATAACCTTAAATGGTGTTCGTGAAAGCAGACTTTTATAGCATCCAATTTTACTTGTAATGAGATCAACTTGTAAAGCTTCCTCCATTTTTCATATTCACAGATTGAGGCGATTTACGTCTTCGGTGTAATGAAGATACAGTTTTCAAGCTCTAATTTTGCCCATTAATAATTAACCGTCTTTTGTTGTATGTATGTGCGTTTGAAGTATACGGTGACGCTGCACATGGCTGCCTGTCACAGAGGAGAGGGTTCTGGCCCATATTAAGATCCGAGGTGCGGTTGAACCACACGTCGTTCTGTTGACATTTTATCCTGGCCACCTGTAGCCCAGCGAGGGGAGCAACAGTAAATCACGTGACCGCTTCCCTGAGACGAAACCCTAATCCAGAGCCTGAATCGGCCGGTCCAGGGATGGAGGGCACGGTGAAACTCGAGGCGACAGCTTCACCAATGAAGAGGCGGAAAAGTGGTCCCTGCGCTCGCCTTGTTGTGTCAGCATGGCCCCATTAATGTCACTTTAGTGCCAGCGGCCCCTCCCGCTGCACGTGCTGTAAGTGTGTGTGTGCGAGAGGACAGGAGCGGGAACGAGCGGGAATATGGGGTGTGTTCCGGCCCCTGTGGATACTCTACACCCTCTTCACGCCTGACGGGCTGTCAGAGGTTATTAGTGTGACCCGGTGGCCATCCTCGGGGAGAATACGAGATCTCGCTGATGCGCTCGGATCTGATCTGTGCTGGAGGAAGCAGGTGAACAACATTGGAACGAATGCATATTTCCCCTGCTTATATACACAAATATATTTATATTTCATTAGCTCTATAACCAAAAACTAAAAGTTGCATGCATGCATTTAAATGCATCACAAGACCCAAAGCCCAGAATGCATTGCACCACGCTCCCAGAATGCACTGCGAGTGAAAAAGAGTAGCACACTACTTTTCAAAAGTTTTTTTTTAATTTATCATTTTATCCAACAAGGATGCATTATATTGATCAATAGTCTAGTTAGATAATAGACTGTTTCCACAAAAAATTACAGTACATTGATAATAATAATAAATGTTTCTTGAGCAGAAAATCTGCATATAAGAATTATTTCTAAAGATGTGACTGAAGGCTTGATGTATATCTTGATCGCTGCTGAAAATTCAACTTTGCATCACAGGACTAAATTACATTTTAAATTACTATAGAAAACACTTGTTTAAATTGCAAAAACATTTCATAATATTAGTGTTTTTACTGTATTTTTCAATAAATAAATGCAGCCCTGGTGAGCATAAAAGAGATTTCGGACCCACTTTATATTAAGTGGCCTTAACTACTATGTACTTACATTTTAATTAATCATTTAGTACAATGTACTTATTGTGTACATACATGTTTTACATTGTATACTTATATTTTAAAAAAAAACCTATATGTAATTACATCTGTATTTAATTTCTGTAATTACATTTATGATTACACTGTTGACCCATACTTTACACCTTAACCCACCCTTAAACTTACCCATACCTCCAACCCTCTTCCTAACCTTACCCCATCCCACCTCAATAGCAGCAAAAGTGTTTTACAATACAATATGAACACAATAAGTACATTGTTCTTATTTTTTTAAATACATAGTAGTTAAGGCCACCTAATATAAAGTAGGACCGAGATTTCTTTCTAAAACATAAAAAAAATAGTAATAATTACAAACTATATTTTGAATTTTAATTTAAAAAGTTAATCAAATTATAACATGACTGTTACCTGATATTGAATATTTTACAAATAATAATTCAATTAAATGTTTTTTTTTTTTTTTTTTTTATGTGGATAATGCGTTCAATCACAACTAGATGTCTAATCTAGTTCTTGAAGCAAAATCAGTTGAGAACAAAAAAAAGCATGAATTTCAGATATGATTTTATGTGGTCTTGGGTCTCTCAATATGTTCCCAATGTGATAAAGTCCCAGATGTGCAAACTTCAAGCCACAAAACCATTTTCACAAAAACACATGAATTTAACATGCTTCCACATGTGCTCATATGACTAACATGTGTTCACATGTAAAATTCATGTGCATTTTCCATAAGGATGTACCATACAAAATATACACAAACAGCTTTGTGAAAGTAATTCTCTCTTTCGTTGTGTGTCTGTGTGTTGTTGATGTGTGGCCTGGTCAGATGGTCTACCGAGTGCCCACATTTGCCACAGATCTATACCCTCTCTCCCAGTGCAGAACCACCCTCACCAGCTGATCTCTGATGCTAACCACCAGTTAAACCCGACTTATCTCATTACTGGGCCAGAATCGCTGGGGTATTTGGGATCTGGTGAATTACAGTTCACACAAGCCATTCCAGTCTGTTCTCAACCTCTTACCCTTAAAGTGCCCCTATTATGGGTAATGTATATGGTACATATTTTAGTTTTGGGGCTCCCCAACAAGAGGTTGACATGCATGTAAGGTCAACAAATACTTTCATTGTCTTATGATATGCATTTATTTTTATCTTACTTGCTCAAGGAGTCCCAAAAGATTTGGTCAACCATTAATTTTTCCAAACCTTTCCTTTGCATGACGCTAATTTGTGGTGATTTGTCCGATTGGTCTCATTTTCATTTCATCATGCCTGTAATGCCTGATAAAGCAGCGTTTGTGAGCACAGTGCTGCTTCGTGTGCAGCTTTACAAGGGAAACTGCTATTTTTCCGCTCCAAAAGCAGAATTAATTAGCATTTTTATTTTCAGACCAATAAGTGAAAGACCAATAAGTGGGCGGACAATTTGCTAATATTTTCATATTGACATCAACATGAAATGGATTCATTTGTTTTAAAAACGACTCATTTCAATGATTCAGAGTCAACTCTTTTCTTTTAAGAGACATTAACTTTATACATGGCATGCTTTCACTCGGCAGGATGTTTTCATTCACTTAGAGCTGTTACACAATGCATGAAAGTTCATTAAAAAAAATCCATAATAGGCGCACTGATATTTAACGTCAGTGATTAATTCAGTCTCAACAGCTTGCAGACTACATTTAAACTCAACAGATGTTTAAATAGCATCTTTGATTTTTATTGAACAGCGAAAATGTTGGTAATCTGTAAGATCTATTCATATTTTGTGCATAATATGAAATCATCTTATTAGTAGATTAGATAATCTTTTAAATAACTAATAGATGATCTTAACTTGCATAATGACTGAAAAAGTGATCATAAAAGTGTTAAAACTGTTTTAACTTGTTTATCTTCAATTTAAAAAGCTATTTTTATATATTTTTAAAAATGTAATTTATTCCTTATTAAGCTGACTTTTCTCCAGTCTTCAGTGTCATATGATCCTCCAGAAATCCCTCTAATATGCTGATTTGCTGCTCAAGAAACATTCATTATTATTATCATCAATGAAAACAGTTGTGCTGCCTATTTTTTTGGTGGAAACTGCGATTCAATTTTGTATATAAATCTTCTGTAACATTATGAATGTCTTTATTGTCACATTTGATTAATTTAATGTGTTCTTCCTTACTAAAAGTATTAATTTCTTTAAAAAAAAAAAAAGAATCTTACTGACTGAAATTATTTGAAATCATTCTTGTGTTCATTAAGTGAAAACAGTGTGAAAAGTTAAACATTTTACTGTATTTTAGTTAAATTAAACATCCTGAATCTAACTGGAAGCAGTGACTAATTGAAATTGTAGCTCCTAAGAAAAGAAAGTTTAAAGCAAACAAATAAATACTGAGAAACTGGATATTACCATAAGGCTGAAAAATTAGATAATACATTTTTCCCATTGCCGAAATTTGCAGCAGTGCCATTACGTCAGATTTTCACTATAAAAACACATCTACTAA